>NC_064921.1:467647128-467955276 GCF_023897955.1 Schistocerca gregaria
TCCCTCTTCGATTCTTAGAGCAGTTGTTTCTGTGGAGAATTAATTAAATATCATACCAGACTTTGCAAAACGTTTTTGTAATTATTTTGTATCATATCTTTTGTCATTCCAATATGTTTTTATTGTTTTATGTTAATGTTGCGCTGATTTTTTTTAAGAAAATTCCTTCATTTTCATGTATTAATTCGTAATCATGTTACTGGTGGGGGAGTAGTATAAAGGCAACACTGATGAAATCTAAATGGAATTTTTATATTTTATGAAGGTGCCAAGACTGGTAATAGTTATAGTTCATTACTGATAACATGATGTTATATCTTTAAAAACTTTTTTGTTTATTCTTTGTTAGCAAAGATGTGATGATTCTGGGATAGCTGCTTGGTAAAGTGAATAAAGAAGTCTTAAGCAGGCCAAGTGGCGTGTGTTCTTGGTGATTTAAAAGTAGACTAAATATCGTCAAGCAACATCTTTTGGGAACTGCCGCAAATATTATGTTATAGCAGTTATACAAGAAGAGTCATTCCTAAAAGAAAGCAGAGTGGAAAAACACTTTCTGCTATTGAGGTAATGTCTGAATGAAACTGGAACACTATCGTTTTATCAAACCGTTTTGTTACATAAAAAATCAATGTTTTTGTCTAAAACTGAAACAGCTTTTAATATAAATAGTACCCAAAACTGTTGTGGTTCTTCGATTTTGTTATATTTATTAAGGCATTGGTGAAGAAAACAAAACAGTATTTTCCATTACCGCAGAAACTGTAACAAACGACAGATAAATAAGACTATTTTGGCACAAATCGTTATTTTAATGTGCCTTGTCTGCATAAATAACATGGCGGAATTCACAAAGTACTGAAATCACATGCCTACTACTATAAATAAACAGTATTATTTAAGAAAACAGAGAAATGACGCCACCTGTCCTTCATATGGTCTAATTTCTCACATGCAACATTGCAAAGACAAAGTACAGCTTCCTTTGCTAAGCGAAATCTGGATATGAATTCGAAATCGGCGTGAGCTCATTTTTTTCCTCTTCCTCATTCACTTGAACAGTTGGGACAAAATCTCATTATTGTTGTCTGCAACTCCATCTGTGACTGCCCCTGCCATCTTGAAAACTTATTGCCCAGTTAAGCTCTCTAACCAGCCAAAAAACTTCGGTTAAGTTAGTCCGGGTCTATTCTCCAGTTAGGCGTTATTCCGGGTTCGTGCAACTAGTTTTTCGCGCTATTTCGGCAACAGAGCTTAACCAGGGATGGAACAACAATAAACATAACTGTGAAATATGAACTGAAAAATCTTCTGTGTTGTAGGTCACATGTAACAACGAAAACTAATAACAAAATAAAAAAATTGCTCATGATTCTGTGTAACTCTAGAGCTTTCAATGGTCTCATGATCTGTCGAGGTATGGCGGCACTATCTCCAAGATGGGTCATTCTGCTGTAATTTATTCTCAAGATAAGAATTACAGTCACTTCATTACTTGTTTAGGTACATGGTGAAATACCCCATAGATATGGTTAAGTTAAAATTTATTTTAAAGAAATGAACGAAACAGCGATAATGACAGAAGCATCGGCAAAGGCATAAATTATGGACGCCTGGTAAGACCCAGGCAAATGAACAAAAAATATCATTCACTTTTCTTTGTACATGATTTTGTTTCACTCACTCATATGTAGAAAGATCGTTAAGGTGTAATCTTTAAGTATTACGACCTACGAGTGTTTTGTATTATATGTGATTCTGAATAAGAGAAGATAGTATTAAGTATTTTTATTGAAGTGAAGTGAAACTAAGTTGGGAGGGGTTCCTTCATCTCGAGAGGCACCAGTATCCTTGGAGTTGGCTGCCTGCATCTACAATTGAAATGTAGGAGAGGAAGTCCATGGTCCTATTTCGTAAGAGTACAGAAGTACAAGAGCCTTCAGAAAATGACAAATATAATTAAAATATATATAGTGATGGACACACACACATACACACACACACAGACACACACACACATCCACACACCCAAAGGGAAACAACGCAAGGTAAAGTGAATGAAGAATAGCACAATTTCGTACACGCAGAACATTTACTGTTAATTCAATTGCACTATCCTTTAATTTTTTCTTTTTTATTATACATCATTTTATTATTACTATTATACATACGACACAGCTCTTTGGTCCGACATTAAATTCTTGATTAATTGTCTTGATTGTTTCATCTGAATTTTGTTGTCTTGTTTTAAAACTGATTAAAATCTGGTAAAGTTATTATCTGTTATTCAACCTTATGAGCTGCTCATTTGCAACCAATGTCGTAAATCATTACCGCCTCTCATACTGAAATAAAATATTATACAGGGTTCAGTCCAGCAATGTTTTTTGGAGGACAATATTTTCGTCTTGGTCTGTTACCATTTCTTAAAAACGGACATACATGTTTCTTATATCCATACATACTGTATGAGAACGTGTATCGTACAATAGGAGTTTATGCAGTGGTAGGGTTTAATGCTGTTCCCAGAGCTGTTTCACGAAATTATGAATTTATGCAGAGCCGTAGCATGATGTTGTGCCTAGTTCGTAGTTTCTTGTGTATCCCTTGCACCCTCATCGCGCGTGTCCAATGTCACGTGATTGTTCGAACAAGCTCGATACCGTATCGAACGCTATGGCGTATCGGGAAATATCAAGGCCTTTCGAATGCAAGTATCGTTTGCCCAGCCCTATCACCAGTGCAGATCGTTACGTTTTGTGTATGGCATTCTCTTGTATACAACTGCCCTCAGGTCTAACCTCGGCATTTTTTTTTGCGTCTGTTGGTTTTGTATTTCTAATAAACTGCCTAACCTTATTATGTCTGTTAATGCTCCTATTTGGGGAACTGGAACAGTCTTTTTTCTGATGGAACCATCGCCTATTTTCCGTGAGGAATCCCCTTTTTGTCGAGCACAAGCTGCATCAGGTGGCCTACATCTTTTTTGTTGAGTGCTGATGTGATCTTGAGTCAATGAAGTTGTTAAATGTCTCAGGTGCCGACCCCTTATCTGGTAATGTTTTTGTTACTGCACCTTATCTTTTGCGAGATGATGTTAAACTTTGCTTCTCCGGATGGCGATTTTTCTCTGATAAGGTGTGGGCTCCACTGGCAATATTTGCCAAAGTATTTAGGCTTCCTCGCCGTATCTCCTTTGACCATGGCGGAAATTCCACGTTAAATGTTTATTTGACGGGAACTTGATTTATTCTCTCTTTTTGGACACTGGAAGAGAATATATCGTGTTTGCTAACCAAATATCAAGGACGCCTGAATCAACCACAGGTATATTTTATGTCTGTGGTATCAACTTGTGAAATGGTCTTGGAGACTCAAACCTCATTGGCGATTAATGTTTATGGTCGAAGGTGCTGACTGAGTATTGAGTAGAGTCGCTGGTCTGTTTACAGGGGATTGTTTTGGTTTCGAAGCGCTTAAGCTAAGAAAGGGAGGAATGTTGCTCGACATAATAACGCGAAAATTGCCGTCGAGATTGGTAATTATTCAAGGTAGGCTTAGTATGTTGTAAGTTTCTTCCAAGTGAATGAAGTACTCTTATACATTTAATTGCAAAACTTGTTTGTACATTGCCGAAAGTTTGTAGACAGGAAAAGTGAAGGCATGTAGGATTTAAGATTGTAGGATGCGGACAATCACGTACATAACGAAACCCATAACAGGTGTCTAGTTCTAGTGTAGTGGCCTTTCATCAGTAGTGCTCGGTAGGACACTGTGATGAAATGCTCGTGATAGATGACATCAGTTTCCGGTATAAAAGTAACTAATCTTTTGTTTGATGCCTTTGAAGGTTGGCTTCATTTAGATTCCTACGAAATTATTACATACGAATGCTTTTCATCGTTTTTGGGTATCCGAGGCTCTGCGCAAGTGGGCTTTTAATTCTCTAAGATCTCGTGAGACCAAAATTTCACCTCTCTAATGCTATTAAAACGTGGGCTACTGATGGACGCTCCATACAACGAACAAAGCATGTTTGAGTGTTCAGCAGTCAAGAGACGAATAATAAGCCAAGTAAAACTGCCACCTTGTAAGGCGGATTTTTTTTTTTTTTTTTTTTTTTTTTTTTTGGGTGGGAGGGGGGGCGGGGGCGGAGGGATTCCACCAGTTCAAATCTCCGCCCACGCCGCGTGGTTTGAGGCGTCATGTCGCGGACTGCTCGGCCACTCCCGCCGGAGGTTCGAGTCCTCCCTCGGGCATGGTGTGTGTATTGCTTTTAGCATAGGTTCGTTTAGTGTTTAAGTCTCGGGACCAATGACCTAAGCAGTTTGGTGCTTTAGGAATTCACACACACATTTTTTCCCCCGCCCACCTAATCCCGAAATGCCTCGTAACGAAAATGCATCTTTTAGTAAGAACTGTGGGCCGTACAGAAGCGTCCAATTCCAGCCCCACCTTTATTCATGATGACATCTATATGATGGAAACGTCTAGTTGCAGCATATACATTCCCACCGAGGTCAGGGATTTCACCTGCCTCGAGATGACTGGGTGTTTGTGTTTTCCTCATCATTTCATCATCATTCGTGAATGTGGCGAGATTGGACTGAGCAAAGGTTGGGAATTAGTACAGTTGCTGATTGAGAACCCCACAAACCAATCATCATCATCATACTACAGCATATACAATATGACGACTATGACGTCACTATAAACATCCACCAACAAATGTGAACAAAAATAAAAATGACGCAGTAACGTGTCACTCCAAAAATAAAATGGGACTAACGGGACAGTCGCTGAAAACTGGAAGTGTAGGCCAGGAACAAGCTAGATATGCAACAATAAAAACACTGCACCATCTGAAAACAAAAAATATCGAAAAAAAACTAAATTCTAAAATTTCGCCGCACCAACGAAACCACAGGAATAGCACATTTCCCTTGATCAATATAGCTCAGTTACAGCTGTCGGTACCAAAAATTCAGCGCCTAAAACTCCAAAAAGTGAAGCCATAACTCCACCAACTCAAAAAACCAAATACCCCATATTCCCTATATGGAGTAAAAACACAACCGACCTACCATACATATACAAGAGACGAAGCATCGCAATTACTAAACAATAAAACCAAAACAAAAATTACTTACCAGCAAAAGCCTCCAGCAATACTATGTAGGTTGCCCCCCCCCCCCCCCCCCCCCCACACACACACACACACACACACATACACACACACACTCTTCCGAAACCACCTACTTGTGAATTTCACTTGTCATATTTATATCTAATTAAAAAGCAATAAAAATTACACTTATTTCTGCAAAACACCAAACTAATCAGACCTAACTAAAACGCCAAACACACAAACCAAAAAGCCTTAGTAGCTCATTGAAAACACTTCCACAATCCACATCAACACATGAGCTACCTGAACTAAAAATTTTCTTAGCACAATGACAACCGAAACTCAAATTAACCAAATATCACATGTTAAACTCAGCGAGTCTCCTTCACCCACCAGAGAGCACATCAAATACAACATCTACAAACACAACCAACTTAAAAACACCATGCCATAGTGATGTCATATATCACACCACCATTACGTCACAGGTCAAAGGAGATGGGTGGAATCTCCTTCCCTATTCTTCCCAAACCTGTGTTTGTGCTCTGTATAATCACCTCTTCATTGATGGGACCCTAAACTGTATAGGCCTATATATATTGAAATACATTTGTGATTGACGTTTGAATGAGCTGAATGGTAGATGCCAGCAATCAGTCAATCACAGCTGCTTCTGGTGGAGGGGAGAGGGCATCAGGGAGAGAGAACTCAAGGGGCAGAGAAACTAACAAGATTTTAACCATGTAATGTTGCAACACAATTCTAACGGACTTAAGGTGATCTTGCTACATCACTTAAGACAAATAGGCAAATCTCAGAACTGTTCCTTTGAAAGGACATGGCCAATTTCCTTCCCTAATCCAAGTGGACCCATGATGTGGGGATAGCGTCATTGAAAAGTAGTCAAAACGTCCTCGGTTCCTGGTTCGAATCCTGCCACCACTTAAATTTTGAATAAAAATCATCAGGAAAAGTGGCCGAATACTTCTGGAATAAGAAGTCATCCTCATTCAGCCAGTGAGCATGTCAACGAGAGTGGAGGAGCAAACAGAGATTCAGGGCACACTCTTGTTCTAGGGGGGGGGGGGGGGGGGCGGCTACCCCTAAAGGTGGAAGAATCAGCAATGATCAGTGGAATGAGGATGTAAGGCAATGAAAACCACTGCGTTAAAGGCACCTAATGTGTATCTGCAGGACATGTGGCCTGTAATTTTAAAAACAAAAGTGTTATATGATGTCTCCATTTGCAAAAGATTCCGAACTAGTCCACCATTTGGATTTCTGGGAGGAACTGTCAAGGGCTTGGTGACCATGAAGAAAAGACTCAATAACCAACAAAAGGATAATACTTTGAGTCAGGGCATGGAATGTAGGAAGTTTGGAAGTGATAGGGAAGCTAGAAAATCTGGAAAGGGAAATGCTAAGGCTCAGTCTAGATATAATCTGGTCAATGAAGTGAAATCGAAAGCAGACAAGGATTTCTGGTCAGATGAGTATAGGGTAATAGCAGAAGCAGCAGAAAATGGCATAATGGGAGTAGGATTCATTATGAATAGGGAGGGAGGGTAGAGAGTGAGTTACTGTGAACAGTTCAGTGACAGGGTTGTTCTCATCAGAATTGACAGCAAACCGATGCCGACAACATTACTTCAGGAATAAATGTCAATGTCTGAAGATGAAGAGATAGAGAAAGTTTATGAGGGTATTAAACAGCTAATTCAGTGTCTACAGGGAGATGAAAATCTAATAGTTATGGGGGACTGGGGCTGCAGTTGTAGGGGAAGGAGTAGAAGAAAGGGTTACGAGAGAATATCGGCCTGGTGCTAGAAATGAGAGAAGAGAGAGAATAAATGTCAGCTAGTAATAGTGAATTCTCTGATCAAGAATCACAAGAGAAGGAAGTGTAGCTAGAAAAGAGCAGGAGATACGTCGTGGTCAAGCAGAGATTCTGAATTCAGATACTGGATGTTAAGGCATACCTAGGGCAGGTATAGACTCAGATTACAATTTAGTAGTAATGAAGAGTAGGCTGAAGTTTAGTAGACTAGTCAGGAAGAATCAGTGCGCAAAGAAGTGGGATACTGAAGTACTAAGGAATGAAGAGAGATGCTTGAAGTTCTCTGAGGTCATAGACACTGTGATAAGGAATAGCTCACCTGTCAGTTTATCTGAAGAGGAATGGATATCTCCAAAAAGGGCAATTGCAGAAGTTGGAGAGAAAAACATTGGTACAAAGAAGGTAACTGTGAGGAAACTGGGGGTAAAGGAAGAAATAATGCAGTTGATCGATGTAAGTGGGCAGGTACAAAAATGTCCAGGGAAATTCCAGAATACAGAAATGGAAGTCACTTAGGAATGAAATAAATAGGAAACGCAGGGAAGCTAATGTTAAATGGCCGTGTGAAAAATGACGAAATCAAAAGAGAAATGAGTGTTGGAAGTACTGACACAGCATATAGAAAAGTCAAAACAACCTCAGTGAAATTAAAAGCGAGGGTGGTAACAATAAGAATTCAATGGGAAATCCAGTGTCAGACACAGAGAAGAGAGTGGATTGGTGGAAAGAGTACACTGAAGGCTTCTACGAAGGGGGGAGGGGAGGCTTGTGTGATGATGGTATAGAATAAGAAACAGAATGTGATAAAGAACATATAGGGGATCCAATATTAGAACCAGAATTTAAAATTGCTTTGGAAGACTTAGGATCGAGTAAGGCAGAATGGGTAGACAACATTCCATCAGAATTCCTAAAAACATTGGGGAAGTAGCAAAATTACTATTACATTGGTGTGTAGAATGTATTATAAGTCTGGTGATATATGATCTGATTTTCGGAAAAATATCACCCACACAATTCTGAAGACTGCAAGAGCCGACAAGTGTGATAGTAATTGCACAATCTGCTCAGCAGTTCATGCATCCAAGTTGCTGACAAGAAAATATACAGAAGAATGGAAAAGAAAATTGAGGATGTGTTAGATGACACAATTAGTTTGGCTTTAGGAAAGGTAAAGTCACCAGAGAAGCAGTCCTGACATTTCAGCTGATAATGAAGGCAATACTAAACAAGACTTATTCATAGGATTTGTCAAGCTGGAATAAGCTTTTGACAATGCCAAATGGTGCCATATGATTGAAATTCTGAGAAAAACAGGGGTAAGCTATAGAGCAAGATGGATGACATATAGTGTGTAAAAGAGCCAAAAGGGAACAGTGAGAGTGAAAGACCAAGAACCAAGTGCTCAGATTAAAAAGGCTGTAAGACAAGGATGTAGTCTTTAACCTCTGCTGTTCAGTCCATGCAATGACAGAAATAAAGGAAAGGTTCAAGAGTGAGGTAAAATTCAGGGTGAAAAGATATCAGTGATAAGGTTTGCTGATGACATTGCCGTCCTCAGTGAAAGTGAAGTAGAATTGTAGATAAAGTTGAATGGAATGCACAGTCTGAGTACAGTATATGGATTGAGAGTAATGAGAAGTGGCAGAAATTGAAAAAGTGAGAAACTTAATATCAGAATTGTGGATCATTAAGTAGATGAAGTTATTTAATTGTGCTGGCTAGGTAGGGAAATAACCCATGATGGATGGAGCAAGGAGGACATAAAAAGCACACTGGTTATGGCAAAACGGACATTCATGGCTAAGAGAAGACTACTAGTAATAAACATAGACTTTAATTTGAGAGATAAATTTGTGAGAATATACGTTTGGAGCACAGCATTGTATTGCAGTGAGACATGGATTGCAGGAAAACTGGAACAGAAGAGAATAGGAACAGCTGAGATGTGGTACTACAAAAGAATGTTAAAAATTAGATGGACTGATAAGTTAAGGGATGAGGAGGTTCTCTGCAAAATTTAAAGGGACTTATGGAAAACCCTGTCAAGAAGAAGGAACAGGATGATGGGACATCTGGTAAGACATCATGGTATAACTACTAGAGTGAGTTGTAGAGGGTAAAAACTATAGAGGAAAACGGAAATTGGAATACATCAAGCAAATAATTGAGCACATGGGATGCAAATGATACTCTGAGATGAAGAGGTTGGCACAGGAAAGGAACTTGAGAGGTGCGGCATCAAACCAGTCAGAAGACATACAACTTTAAAAAAATCTGAGCTTTTGTTCCATCTCTAATGACATCATCAACGGGACATTAGATTCTAATCTTCCTTTATGAAATGGGTTTTGTCTTTTAGCTAGTTAGTAGCTGTTGGCAAGAAACAAGGCTCACCTGAGACCACCAGACCTCCATTAGAAATTACTACATATGCTTTGAGAACTATATAAATATTGACATAGTTTCTCAAGATGTTTATTCATTGGTCCTGTTTGACCTATGTAGTGAGTGAGTGTGCCTAAATTCTAAGCTAGAAGCTGTGGCTGTAAATACTGCATATTAATACCCATCAAGGCAATAGATGTAACATGTATCTCCCCCCCCCCCCCCCCCCCCCCCTCCAACGAGGTGGCCCTGTTACAAGACAGACATGATTTACTAGAACAACTGTCCCCTGTACATCTTATTTCTAGGGGACTTCAGTATGCTCAATCCACTATTGAGAAGCAGAAATTAGTCCTGCAGAGGTAAACTTATTGAATGGTTTATCATGAATCTCGAATCTTTACATTCTCTCTATGGACAAACCTACTAATTTTAGTGTATTGTATGGAACTTGCTCTATTATAAATTTAGCAATTTGTAGCCCAGCCCTTACCCCCTAATTCAGTGAAACACCCAAGAAGACATTTGTAACAGTTTTTCCTGTGTCTTCAGCTTTCAACCAGCATGCCCACCATGATGAACACAAAGATAGGCAAACTAGCTGATCTTCAAATCTAAACTAAAATGACTGAAACCAGGTGCTAAAAGAGTTAATTCTCTAAATTTGCAGCTGTATATGGGAAAACAGAGGCTTCCATCCCACCTTGCCCACCCCCAGTCGGGGGGCATTGTCAGTTTTATACTGAAACCTGGGGAAGATTATCACTATCCTGATGACTATAAGCTATTTTATCTGACAGATAGACTACATAAGTATCCTGAAAGAATTTTTCATGGTGACTACTCCAATATCTGGAGTTTGGAATGCTTGTGTGAATTCTACTATGTCTGTAGTTATTGATAAGCTTTGGTCAGTTGGTACCAACTTTGATAACCTTTCCCTGCTTAATAATGGAAGTAGTCAACATTCATTCTCATATTTCAGCAACCACATATATCTAGTGTCAGCTTACACTCCCCCCCCCCCCCCCCCCCCCTGAGGGCCGGGGGTAAGAATAGGCCCAAGGTATTTCTGCCAGTCGTAAGAGGAGACTAAAAGGAGTTTCACACGTTTTAGCCTTTACTTGATGGTCCCCAGTAGGGTTTGACCTCCACTCTTCAAAATTTTTCTCGAAGAGTGAGCCAATTGGGGAAGGGCACCTTACATAATGCATAGTGTTGAGGTCTTTAGCTCACTTTCTTGTCGTCACATTTCAGTGCTGCTCATTCTCCATCTCTTGGTAGAGGACACCATGTATGTGTGACATAATCTTACGCTGCCACTACAACAGTTCTGGCACCATCAGCTTCACCAACCCCAGTAACCTCTGAGAGCCAGAAAACACACCTGCCGTCTTGATGGTGTGGGGCATTTCCCTCCCTGTTGCTCCCACACCATATACTTCGGAACAAACAACAGGGCCCCCCCCTCCCTCCTCCACCCCAACCATCGGGGATGCCCGTCCCCACTTCTAAGCTGGAGAAGTGTACGTCTTTTCTCGCTAGGAAGGGGTCCTTTGGGTCACTCCATTCCCAGGCTTATGCTAGTGGGAAAGATGACACTCAACAGTGGCTGAAGAGTTCAAAAGCAGCTGGTTGTAGGGCTTCACACTCATCCTCGATCCCCAAGACTGAGCCAGTGAAGTCATCCCAGCCAGGGAAACCCAAGGAGCAGCGAGAGAAATCCAAAAAGAAGACCACTAAGACCAAGGAAATTGTGGTGGCACCCACACTACCTCTACCTACAAGCTCTGTGTCTGAGGATGGGGGGAGATTTTGGCGTCTGCCGAGGACCTAGGTCTCGCCAGACCCTCAGACACAATGGATATAGACTGATCAGGCAAAAAGTTGGTGGCAGCAGGTACTCTGTGAGGCATAAACTGCCTCATTGAATGTTCCATTCCTTCCCAGTCTCACTATGACGTCATCCTCCAGTGGAATCGCGGCAGTTTTTTCCACTGCCTGGCTGAGCTATAGCAGCTGTTAAGCTTTACATCTGCTATCTGCATTACCCTCCAGGAAACCTGGTTCCCGGCAATGCGGACTCTTGCCCTCTGCGGCTATAAGGGATATTACAGGAACCGTAGCGACTGTAATGGAGTGTCAGGTGGAGTTTGTGGTTACGTCCTAAACTCAGTCTGTAGTGACACTGTGCCCCTTCACACCCCTCATGAAGCTGTGGCTGTCAAAATAAGGACGACACAGGAAATAACTGTCTGCAATGTATATCTTCCTCCAGATGGTGCAGTACCCCTGATGTATTAGCTACACTTATTGATGGACTTCCTAAACCTTTCCTACTTTTGGGAGATTTTAACACCAATTACCCCCTTGTGTGGTGGCACCTTGCTTACTGGCCGAGGCAGAGATGTTGAAACTTTACTGCCTCAGTTTGCCCTCTGCCTCTTAAATACAGGGGCTGCCACACATTTCAGTGTGGCTCTTGGTAGTTACTCGGCCATTGATTTATCAATTTGCAGCCCAGGGCTTCTCCCATCTATCCACTGGAGAGCACATGACAACCTGTGTGGTAGTGACCATTTCCCCATCTTCCTGTCACTGCCCCGGCATCAGAACCATGGACGCCTGCCCAGATGGGCTTTAAACAAGGGGAATGCTGTCACCGTTGAATCTCCCCCACATGGTAACATCGATGTCATGGCTGAGAAGGTGACTACAACAATTGTTTCTACGGCAGAAAACGCGATCTCTTGCTTTTTAGGGTGCCGTGGTGCAAGGGAGTCCCTTGGTGGTCGTTGGAAGTTGCTGAAGCAATTAAAGAGTGTCAGCGAGCTCTACTGCAGCGTAAGTGGCATCCTTCCCTGGAGCACCTCATAGCATTTAAACAGCTCCGTACCCGCGTTCGCCAACTTATCACACAATGGAAGCAGGAGTGTTGGGAGAGATACATCTCGACCATTGGGTGCTATACGTCATCTTCCCCGGTCTGAGCAAAGATCAAATGTCTTTTCGGGTACCAGACCCCAACAGGTGTTCCCGGCATTATGATAAATGGCGTGTTAACCACCGATGCAAACATGATTGCCGAGCAATTTGCTTGAGAATTACCTCCCAGCCCTTCACATTCTCAAACGGCGGCTGGAACGGAAAGTCCTCTCATTCACTACACGCCACAGTGGATCCTATAATGCCCCATTTACAGAGTTGGAGCTCCTCAGTGCCTTTGCACATTGCCCCGACACAGCTCCTGGGCCTGATCGGATCCATAGCCAGGTGATTAAACATCTCTCATCTGATTACAAGGAACATGTTCTCGTCATCTTCAACTGGATGTGGTGCGATGGTGTCTTTCCATCGCAGTGGCGGGAGAGCGCCATCATTCCGGTGCTCAAACTCAGTAAAAACCTGCTAGATGTGGATAGCTATCGGCCCACCAGCCTCACCAACATTCTTTGTAAGCTTCTGTAACACACGGTGTGTTGGCAGTTGGGTTGGGTCCTGGAGCCAAGTGGCCTTCTGGCTCCATGTCAGGGCAGCTTCCACCAGGGTCACTCTACCACTCATAATCTTGTGTTCCTCAAGTCTGCCATCCGCACAGCCTTTTCCAGACACCAACATCTGGTTGCTGGTGCATGAAGCATATGACACAACCTGGCGACATCATATTCTTGCTACATTGTATGAGTAGAGGCTCCAGGGCCAGCTCCCGATTTTTATCCAAAATTTCCTGTCCCTCGGTACTTTTCCATGTCCAAGTTAGTGCCTCCCATAGTTCCATCCATATCCAGGAGAATGGAGTCCGACAGGGCTCTGTATTGAGTGTGTCTCTATTTTTAGTGGCCATTAACGGTCTAGCAGTAGCTGTCAGGCCCTCCGTCTCACCTTCTCTGTATGCAGATGACTTCTGCATTTCGTACTGCTGCTCCAATACTGGTGTTGCTGAACGTTGCCTACAGGGAGACATCCACAGGGCGCAATTTTCCGCCATGAAGACATTTGTCTTGCATTTCTGTCAGCGTCGTACTGTTCATCTGGAACCACCACTTTACCTTAATGACAATCCACTCACTGTAGTGGAGACATATTGGTTCTTAGGTCTGGTTTTCAATGCTCGTTTGACTTGGCCTCCTCATCTTCGTGAGCTTAAATGGAAGTTTTGGCACCACCTCAATGTCCTCCGCTGCCTCATCAACACCAAGTAGCTGCCTCAGCAACACCAAGTAGGGTGCAGATCGCTCCACACTGCTGCAACTCTACAGAGCCCTTGTTCAATCGAACCTTGACTATGGGAGTGTGATTTATGGTTTGGTGGCACCCTCAGCATTGCGTTTGTTCAACCCATTGCACCATTCGACTAACGACAGGAGCTCCGGTGACAGGCATACTGGTGGAGGCTGGAGTTGCTCCAGTAAAGATCAGACATGCACAACTGCTCACCAGTTATGTTGCGCACATTAATAGCTGTCCTGAACATCCTAATTAACATCTTCTTTTCCCAACCACAGCAGTTCACCTCCGAATAGGTGGCCCAGGTCAGGGCTAACGATTGCGTTTCGCGTGCGATAGCTTCTGTCTGAACTGGAGTCCTTCCCTTCACCACCTCTCCACGAGGTCCATTCGCATACACCTCTGTGGTGTAGCTGTAGGCCAAAGCTTTGCCTGGACCTTTCGTAGGCCCTAAGGACTCTGTTATCCCTGTGGCTCTACGCTGTCACCTCTTGATTCTTGAAGTGTTCCAGGGCTCTGAAGTGGTTTACACTGACGGCTTGATGACTAATGGTAATGTTGGCTTTGCCTTTGTCCACACAGGCCATATTGAATAACATTCCTTGCCCGATGGCTTCAGTGTATTCACTGCAGAGCTGGTGGTCATATCTCGTGCACTTCAGTATAACCGTTTATGCCCCGAGGAATCGTTTCTTCTGTGTACTGACTCCTTGAGCAGCCTACGAGCTATCGACCAGTACTACCCATGCTATCCTTTGGTGGAGTCCATCTATGCCCTGGACATGTTCCGTCATTCAGTGGTGTTTGTGTGGACCCCAGGACATGTCGGCATCCCAGGCAATGAACTTGCCAACAGGCTGGCCAAACAGGCTACATGGAAAGCGCTTCTGGAGATGGGCATCTCTGAACCTGACCAGTGTTCTGACTTACGCCACAGGGTATTTCAGCTTTGGGAGACTAAATGGCATAACAGTACGCACAACAAACTGCGTGTCACTAAGGAGACTACGAGTGTGTGGAAGGCTTCCATGTGGACCTCTCACAGGGAATCAGTTGCTCTCTGCCGGCTCCGCTTTGGCCACGCTTGGACGACTCACGGTTACCTCTTGCACCTCAGTGTTGGTGTGGCGTCTGGTTGGCAGTGGCCCATATTCTGGTGCGCTGTCCCATTTTGACTGCCCAGCAACGAAATCTTGAGTTACTGGACTCATTACCGCTCATTTTACTTGACAATGCCTCATTGGCTGATTTAGTTTTACAGTTTATTCATGAGGGTGGGTTTTATCATTTGATCTAAGTTTTAGCGCATGTCCTTTGTCCCTCTGTGTCCTCCACCCTAATGCCTTTGTGGTGGAGGTTTTAATGTGTTGCGGAGTGGCTGGCTTATCTTTTTTATTCTCATGGTCGGCCAGCCACTGTTATCTGCTTTCTTGTTTTACTCTCTTCTGTTTCTAGTGTCTCTCTGTTGTTTTCTTGTGCTCTTTTGTTCCTTTTAGTGTTCGTTGCCTGTCATTCGTTCTTGTGGTTTTTCCTTTTTTCCGTGTTGTGTTATATGTCTCACCTATTTTATTCTCACACTTGTGTCATTGTTTTATTAGGAACGAGGGACCAATGAACTTGTAGTTTGGTCCCTTCCCCCCTCTTTCAAACCAACCATCAGCTTACAGCTATCTGTCTACCACTGAACGGCTGTATCATTTTTACTACAACAGCACCCTTCAGTCAGATTCTCTATCTACCAAACATTTTATTTGATATGGACAACTCATTTCTTTCAGTAACTAGACCTTCAGCATATTGGTAAGCTGCTACCTTATTTTTGTCATGCTCTTGTTGGCGAGCAGACCACCCCTTCATCAGAAGAACTGATGACCAAGCACTCTCTCTCTCTCAGCAACAATCATAGCCATCATCCAGATGACACAGAAATAGTAATTACTGTGTTTTTATGTATATATTGGAATTTATGCTGATATTATGGGATAGTTTCTTAGTTGAAATCATGAGTGTTACTCCATCCTCAGTTCTTGGCATGTGAGAGAACAAACTTTGCGTTTTTTAATCTTAGCAACTGGAAATAATAAAGTGTATTAAAGTTGGCATAGAGTCTGCTATTGGTTATACTATCAGTAATCAAGTGAGCATGATTCTCTTACTTTCTGTATATAAGATTTCTTAGATGTGATGGGGTTTCATTGTAAGTATCAACACTGGGCTAGTAACCAACATCACTACGTTATTCTTTCTGAATGACTCATTTTAATTTGTGTTACTATCTGGTTGTTTTGTTGTATGCTAGTGTAACATTCTGTCTACAGTAGGTACGCTTGAGGTAAAAGTAACAAAGGAGTGCAGAAGCTAGAAATTTGATTTAATTGTTGGAAGGTGGCTGTTTGTTACTGAAACTTGTCAGCAGTAACAATAAGCAACCTGCTGATAATGTCGAGAGTTTCCTTGAGGGGTACACAAAATGAAATCTGGTGGCAGGCCTGAGAGCCGTACGTTGAATATTTTGTGTAGTTTGACCGGGATACTTAACCAGGACGTGTTACATTACAAACATATAAGTAAAGTACGAAGTGTAATTTCCTTTGTTGTTGTTGTTGTTGTTGTTGTTGTTGTTGTTGTTGTTTCTATCTACCACATTGGATAAAAAATAATTTTGCAGATTCTGTTGAAAACAATGGAATATGCCTCTGGAAATCTTTTGTCAAACAAGCTACTTCAGGACCAAATACAGTGTGTGTTTTAGCTCTTGATAACAACATAGCAAGACTCAAACCATGTGAAGGTGTGGGGATACTACAGTTCTTTGATTTTTTCTCATGTGAAGAAGATTGGACAGGTACTCAGTAATGTAGTTTATGTAGGTAAGCTTACGTATGAACCTACTTGTAATGACATAATCTTATACAAGTATTCATTAGTAGTGTTATACTGAAATTCATAAGACGTTATCATAGTTTTTCCTGTAAAATGATTTTGCATTTTTGTGATCAAATATATTTTAGACTCTAGAGAGAATTCCAGCTCAACTGTAAGTTTGGTGGACAAATTATCCCATTTGGCTGCATCTAGCCAAGGAAAAGAATTTATATTGTGTATTGATTCACTGTCATCATTTATTCTGAAAACTGGGCTGAATCAGTGTTACAGGGATCTCCAAAACATCCTTTCATCATCAGTCTTAAATGGTAAGTGTGTTTTCATTTCCACAATTTTCGCTGTTGCATACCTTATGTTAATATACTGAACTGTTGGCAAAACCAAAAATTATGGTACCATCCATTGCTTCGACACAATCTGTTATCAATATGGTGAATATCACTATATCGAGCTTATACAATAAGGTGACCAGGATGTCAGTTATTACACATGTAAATAGACACAAATGTGAAAAATATTTAATTTCAGAAATAACATGAAACTATTGAGGCAGCCATGAGAATTAGTGGTTTTTGGGTGGTGACAAACTAAATATATCACAATGCTAGTAACTAAAACATACCAAAACAAATCAGGCAAACAAAATCCTCAGTCTTCAACAAAACTACAGTAAGGAAAACATCTGAAAAACTGCTGTTGAACATTTCACTCAATCTGTTTGATTTGATGTACATAGCTCATTCAAAATCCACACTATGACAAGACTAGACACAACTAGACGATTCCACTATCTAACACTTCATTTGACATAAATAACTAATACGAAGTCAGCATTACCACAGCTCGCCCTTATAACTAATATCGAAAACATACCCTCACCAACGTTCATAGAACAAACCCCATGATATCTACCATTCACAATCCATCGTAATTACCAACAACTAAAAACATAACCTTAAAAAAAAAAAAGGAAAACTGCATTTACACCAATTTCAATATACAAGAAACGCACAATTATGCTCATAAACACACATACCATACATACGACAATATAAAATAAAAACATACTTATCGACCAAAGTCAGCTTACATATAAATCGAGCAATCTATTGATAGCAAAAATGTCATCAACACAATCTCTTGAATGGTCATGCTGTACCTCTCAAACTAGAATCCCCTCCAGATAGAATGACATATGTCGTCCTGTTGACGGCTCCACGTACACTGATCCCTGGTTCGAGATGCAGCAACTTTGGTCAGTCTCTCATGTTCTCGACAAATGTTAACAGTTGACACACTCGGCAATTAAACTGACCAACTGTAGGAATTTAATCATGCTTGATGTGCCATCCCCTATTGTAGCATGCAGGGACCTATTTATCAATCCATAACTAACAAAACCGATACATAAACTTAAATCTCAACCATAACCAACACACTGCATTACAAATTCCAAACCTGAAAATAGATGTGCTGCTCATAGCTGTCGACATCAAAATAACTAAAAAACCATTGTAAACTCCTCCAATATTATTCTCACGAATAGCATTCAAGAAGTCCAATGAATCACTAACAAAGCACACAAACAATTTAGAATCAAACATCCCACACTAGAGAACACCAATTCAACATGCGCTCTGCAAACATGATCCACTTGAAATACACTGCACCACAGTGATGTCCCTACACAGTTATTGCACCGGTCAAAGGATGTAGGTGGTACCACAAACTTTGGTTGATCCAAATTGTCCTACATTTTTTGACAGATTGTAAAATATGTTCTAGGTTATCTGGCAGAATTAAAATGCTTTCATGAAATTCAAAAATTAATTTAATAGGTTTCAGTTAAGAGTGTTAGTACCTGTAATTAAATAAATCCACAGTTCCTCTATTCTTACCCACCTGACCTCATAATCTGTGTCTGCTAAAGACTGTCAGAATATTTGCTCTTACCAGCCCCTTCCTCTGCACATATGAACAGAAATTAATCTGCGTAAATAATTTTCTATTTACGCTTCTGATTCCATTATGTAAATTTGTATTGTTGTTTATCATTATTGTATTTATCAATGAATAATTGAAAATTCACTAATTCCATCCATAACATTCCTTAATATGTTATTGCACATGCATCCCTGGGAGTCATCATAGGCTGAAAGGATATGGATTTAAATTCCCAAGCTGGGAACTGGTTAATGTTTCCATCCATCTTGGTGTCATAAGCCCAGTTATGGAAGCTGTGTAATAAGGCAGTGGAAACAATGTGTGTGATAGAGAATGTAGGAATCTTTCAAGTCATTGCCTATATCTTGAGGAAGATGGAAATCTTGAACAAGGACAACGGACCATAGATTAACAATATAGTAGTAAGTTTGACAGTGCTGGGAGGTCATTCATCAGTGAGCAGACTTTGAAGCTAGTGCTGTTACTTGGCTGTTTTGTACTTGCTAAAGCATACATTACACAGCCTGGAAGAAAAATTCTTTCCCAGCTAATTGTAGGGAAGTCTTCTACCTGTTAGAATTTCTTGCTTATCAAAAGTGAGAACTCGCATACGCTTTGGAGACAGAACACAGAGCAACAGTGCTCTACAGAAGCCATTTCCAAAAGGAAGATCAAAGGCAGTGGCTAATAAGTAGTCCTCCATTAGTGGTGCTAGAAGGAAGAGGGTAGTCCTATACTACTTCTTTCTCAGAAAAAGGGCGAAGGACAGAGCTGTAGACAAAGCATATCCACACCAAGAAAAGATATTTGCAAAAGATTATCTGCAGAATATCCATAGGTAAAATTCTCATAATACTTTGTGGTGTTGACACATAAAGATGTAAATATTTGCATGAGGGAACGAGCTATTCCTAGTCTTCTAGTGAGTGTCATCAACTGGTCACTGAGATAAATACATAATAGCCGGAAGAGAAGTTCACCTAATACAAGATTGCGAAGTATAGAAGTAAAAGAAACACATTCATTTTGTTGCTTGGTTGTGTCCTCATGGGCAGTACTTTATGGCTTGCTCCCAAATATGAATCTTTTGGTGCAACTGCATGTTCACACACTTCATTTTACCTGTTTTTATTTTGAATTGAACATTAAGAATCGTATGTTCAAAAAAAGATACAGTTGTAAATTTTTCTTGTATCTGATTACCCTACCATCATCATACTACTGTGATAGGTATTGGTGTTCTTATCTATAATCATCATCTGTTTGACAACCATTGATGGATAAAGATTTCTCAATTTTTCATGCATTGCAGACTTCAGTTGTACATATGTGTGTAGCACTTGTGTGTTTCCCAACATCTGCTACCTACTTTAAATTATGTCGTTGACTCAATCTTTTCTTTTTCCTCAAAATTCAGCAAAAAATTTCTTGGCTACTTCTCTCAGCTCCATCTATGTCATTTTCTTTAGTCGTAATTACCTATTCTACTCCAATTTGTTCCCTGATTGATTTGTTTTTCTTTACATTTCTCCCAGTAATCATGGACATGCTAGTTGGCTTGCTTGTTACAGTGTGTGTCCACTGCCTTCGTTCAAAACTTTAGTTTATCACTGATTGCTAACTTTCCATTTTAGATGCACTAGAAGGTTGTCGGAAAACTTTCTTTAGCGTAACAGAAATACTCTAGGCCATTTTTACTCTTCTACTGTTTCCTTATTCTTGCGGTCTTTAAAAATGCATAACTGTTAATTTTATAGCTTATGTGATGCATATTTCTTTATGTTTTTGTGTTGCAGACTTGTTTTCCTTTCTAACAGTTTACAACAAAACCAACGTCTTACAGGTGTCAGTGTTAAACAGATGATTTGTTTGCTTCACGAAGATGTCCTAATGAATCGAGATCTGACTATAGCCCAGTTGAAACATCTTGCATCTACTTATATACAGATATCTGCAGTACAAGGAAAACCTGTAGCCACTACAATCCACCGAAAAACAGCTGGCAAAATATCAAAATCGGTACATTTTTCTTCCTTTTAATTAATGTGTATATAATACTTACCTGTGAATGGGACTGAGAAATTTTTTTCGTGTAGCAGTTATATATTTATGTACTTAAATTGATTTATGTTTGTATCTAATGTATTTATATATGTGTTTGTTTCTGGTGATGCGGTTATGGAAGAATAACTCTGTAACACCTGGAACAGTTTCAACCAAATTCAGTAAATGTATCTGGGAAAAAAATACTATGGGCCCTAGAACTTCTAGGAATGAGGAAGGGGTTGAAGAACAAAGCAACTGGCATTTAAAGCATAACTCTGGGACATGCGGAGGAATTTCAGCCAAACTTAGTATGCATATGATTTACTGCAGAGAAAAATATTGGGGTTTTGGAAGGGAGCAGGGGTGTTAAAAAGACACTCCTAGTCCAACTAGAAGCAAGAGTAGGCATGGGAAGTGGATGGCATAAAAATGACTAATACTTGTGTAGAATCCATAGCTGTTGCTGAGCTGTTTGCGCGTTGTTCCAACCAATAATATTTTACCCCTACGGGTTTGGTGGATGTGGTTCTGAAAAAAGACAAAAGTAATAACATATTATGAGTATTAATAGTATTTAGTATCAGTAGTATTTGGGGTTGATAGACTGAATGGTTAAAGACCTGAGACCTAATGGCAGTTTGCCTATAGGTGTGGGTGTTGGTGTTTGATGGGAAGGTGGTGGTGACATGTAAATTATGTGGGAAGCAGTGTCAACTGGATTTGTAATATATATCACTGGCAATCTGAAAAACACTGGGGGAGGGGTAAGACATCCCCTAGATGTAGGAAAGGAGGTAGTGCCATGGAAAATACTATGAAATATCTAACATTAGTTTCATTATCAAAAGGCCTCTGGAGTCATTGGCTGGTTAGTGACAGCTCCAATGACATTTCATCCCCACTGTCAGGTAGGAGTGGGGTGGAGTGACAAAAATACGAAGATGGCCAACACCAGACAATCATATCATATGAACAAATAAATAATAACCTAGTTTTCCCAAAAACTATATATAATACATTTTCAAAGAGAAAGCATTCACTTCTCACATAGAGCCTTGCCACCAAAGGATGACTTTTCTGCATTGCAGTGTGTTGAAAGTCTCATGTAGGCCTCCATAGGCAGGCACTACCCCCTGAACCTAGTCCACAAATAGATTTCCCATGCCACATCCTCACATACCTAAATCCTCCCACCATCCCCGAGAATGAGCTACGGAGAAGTGCCCCCCCACCCCCGCCTCAAAAAAAGCTAGAATCACATCACCCTGGACTGGAACAACTGAAACATATCCTCCTTCAAGGCTGTGATTATCTCTCATCATGCCCTTGAATGAGGGACGTCCTACCAGTATCCTTTCCACTCCTAAAGTGGTGTACTGTCATCAACCCAATCTATGCAACATCCTGGTCCACCCCTATGCCAACCCCACTCCCAACCCTTTGTCAGGGATCATGTCCTGTGAGAGGCCCAGGTGCAAGACCTGCCCAATGCATCCACTGAGCACTTCCTACTCCACTTCTGTCGTAGGCTGATCCTACCCTATCCAGGCAGGGCCAACTGTGAAAGTAGTCACATCATATAACATCTCTGCTGCAAACACAGCATAGCATTTTATGTCAGTATGACTTTCAAATAGCTGTCCACTAGGATGAATAGCAACTGACAAACTGTTGCCAAGAAAAAAGGTGACCGTCCAGTGGCACAACATGCAACTGAGCATAACTTGCTCAGTTTCAGTTTCTGCTGCACAACGTGGGCCATCTGGATCCTTCCCTTCACCAAGAGCGTCCACCAAGAGTGTCTCTGAACTATGCGGATGAAAGTTATTTGTGCCACACATCCTTCACTCCGATAATTGTACTGCCCTCTATGTCCTGGCCTCTTATCTCCAGTGATCTACTGTCCCCACACCCTCCCCTAACAGTTTCCCCTACCTCTGACCTGTCGCCAACTTTAGAGTGCAATGACAACTGTGTATCATATTCCTAGGCAGTGCTCCTGCAACCTCTCACTCCCTCATTCCTACCCAGCAAACTGCTGCCTCCTACCAAGCCACTAGCCACTCACCCCAACCCCTCTCCTTGCCTCCTGCCTCTGTTTCTCTCTACCCACCCCACTCAACACAATCTATTCCACCTGCTGAAATGCATCACTGTGTGTCTGCTTGTTGGTGAGTGGTCTCCTTTAACCCAAAAGTATTTACATTCTGTCAGACCTTTACTAGAAAAATCAATTAGTAAAAAATCAAAAATAATTATTGCCATTTAACCATATGTAAATTTAAGTTGCCCAAAGTGGATATAAAGGTGATGTAATGAAGAGTAAACCATCACAAGGCTCAGGCAAAGTGAGACTTACATACAGTAAGGACTGAAAGGTAAAAATGTGGTTAACAGTTGAGATTAAGAATTTCAGTAATGAACTGTTAGCACTTGCTCAGAGAAAAATGAGAGATAAACAAAAAAATCATAATGTGAATGGAAGTTAAAGGTAAATAAAAGCACAGCAGTGATAGACAGGAAACCATAAATTTAAATTATGTAACAAATTCAGGCCTGCTGGTAAAGATACATTAGAAGATTAAATTAAAATGCAGTCTATAAGTAGTGAAGTGGAGAATATAAGCCTGTGGAAGGCAACAGAGAAAATAAAGAGGGAAGACATGAAAATGTATCATGATGTCGTGGACAGCAACTGCTAAGCTTCAGATGCTTTGATTCTGTTTGGTTTCACAGATCATTCTTTCCCCGCTTAAGAATGTTTTGTCTCAATGATGGGGCTGGAGTGTGTGGTGATAGCAGAGCATTTAGGGAAGGATTTACAACTAATCCATTCTCATTGATAAGATCCATCAATTAGGCAGTAATGATGTAACACACAGACCACGGCTACCTATTAGCAAGTACATTGGAGATACTGATTGGATCGCAAAATGTTATTTTGTCGGAAGAATTTTTGATGATGTTGATTACTTTCATCACATGACTAAAGAAAGGCATGCTTTGAGCCACATTGATTTTAGGAATTCACTTTGTCTTATCAGTTTTAGAAAATGAAACCATTTGTGGTATGGCTGGCACATTTACTGAGTGAGGTTATGACAGAACACTTCTATTTTCCTTGAAACCAGTGATTGTGCAATCTTCCTACAGCTGGGTTTATTTTATTTTTATGGCGTTTACACACACAACCAACACACACACACACACACACACACACACACACACACGCACACATACAGAGAGATTCTTATATGTCTCTTGCTTAATTTTCTCCATTACCAGTATGTAATTGTTGATTCTTTTGTAGGTGGAGCAATTTCATATAAATGATGAATTTTCAGTAAGTTGCACAAAAGTTGATTTTATGAAAAAAGTAACTTCTGATGTCCAGAATGAACCAAAATCAACGTTCAACTTAGAGCTTTGTGCAGCTGAGAAAGAAGCTAAAAATCAGCTTATCCTACCATACATTCGGTAAATTGAACCACAGTAGAATTATCATAATTATGTATGCATTGTCTATATGAAGTTTACGAGGCTTTTTTAATCATTATTTAAACTGTTATCTATAGAATCTGAAGCTGACCTGTACTATCAACAGGACTCATTTGTGATTTAAATTAATTTTCATTTGTTAGATGAATAACATACAGAAATTTGCTGTCATTGAGCACAAATTTTCTCTTGTTTGATAGCATTTCAAGTAATCAACAATAGAGCCCTCCCACACAAAATATTGAGAGGTAATAGATCTTGAGCTTAAAATGTAACTAACTTTCATTGCTACAACTCATATACTTCTTGATTTTTGCCATCTTGAATGCATAATCTCTACCTGTAATGAAAGTCTGGGTTTTTCTGATGTATCTCAGGGGCTGATTGACTAGTTAATCAAATCTAATGATGGAACCAATACAATGAAATACTTATTCATTGCACCACAGACTGACACAGGTTTAGTCCCTAAAAAATGATGTAACACACGGACCACAGCTACTACTGCTGTTCCTTGTATATCTTCTAACAATCGTGAATTTACAACATACATTGTTTCAAACAGATTTTTTTTTTTTAAGTTTAAAATTCAAGTTTCATCAATTCTGCAGCATATTCTGGGTCCATTCATTGAAGTAGTGTTGTTAATAATCATGCATTGTACATTACAACTAAGTGTGTATGCATATACTTGTTCCTCCAATGTTATGGCTGTCAACTGTGCAGAGCATACTACTCTGTGAAAATGTCTAAGTATTTATCAAGCTCTAACTATAAGCAGTCCAGTTCCCTTGTCACTCCTGGCTGACAATCACTCCATTTCCAACAACTGAAGATGACAGCAGTTTCCATTAGTTTCACAGAAATTGTATTCATTTCTGTGCTCACTGTTTTCCACTGAACAGTAGTATGCAACTTTAACTACAGTAGTTCTGTTAATAACCAACTATATTTGCATTCTGGAGATAACCAATTCATATTCTTGTATGTGTATCCAGTTTAGGTTTTGCATGGTGCCCTTAAATCTCTTAAAGCAATTTCTGATATGATTCCCTTAAAAAGAACATGGCTGATTTCCTTCTTAATGCTTTTCTTACAGGGTGTTTCAAAACTGACCGGTATATTTGAAACGGCAATACAAAGTAAACGAGCAGCGATAGAAATACACCGTTTGTTGCAATATGCTTGGGACAACAGTACATTTTCAGGCAGACAAACTTTCAAAATTGCAGTAGTTATAATTGTCAACAACAGATGGCGCTGCGGTCTGGGAAACTCTATAGTATGATATTTTCCACATATCCACCATGCGTAGCAATAATATGGCGTAGTCTCTGAATGAAATTACCCGAAACCTTTGACAACGTGTCTGGCGGAAGGGCTTCACATGCAGATGAGATGTACTGCTTCAGCTGTTCAATTGTTTCTGGATTCTGGCGGTACACGTGGTCTTTCAAGTGTCCCCACAGCGAATAGGGAAGCCAATCCACGCCACCTCCTGTATGTTTCGGATAGCCAAAAGCAATCACATGATCATCGAAATATTCATTCAGGAAATTAAAGACGTCGGCCGTGCGATGTGGCCGGGCACTATCTTGCATAAACCACGAGGTGTTCACAGTGTCGTCTAAGGCAGTTTGTACCACCACAAATTCACAAAGAATGTCCAGATAGTGTGATGCAGTAATCGTTTTGGATCTGAAAAATGGGCCAATGATTCCTTTGGAAGAAATGGCGGCCCAGGCCAGTACTTTTTGAGGATGCAGAGACGATGGGACTGCAACATGGGGCTTTTCGGTTCCCCATATGCACCAGTTCTGCTTATTGACGAAGCCGTCCAGGTAAAAATAAGCTTCGTCAGTAAACCAAATGCTGCCCACATGCATATCGCCGTCATCAATCCTGTGCACTATATCGTTAGCGAATGTCTCTTGTGCAACAATGGTAGCGGCGCTGAAGGGTTGCCGCGTTTGAATTTTGTATGGATAGAGGTGTAAACTCTGGCGTATGAGACGATATGTGGACGTTGGCGTCATTTGGACTGCAGCTGCAACACGGCGAACGGAAACCCAAGGCCGCTGTTGGATCACCTGCTGCACTAGCTGCGCGTTGCCCTCTGTGGTTGCCGTACACGGTCGCCCTACCTTTCCAGCACGTTCCCAGTCCGTTGAAATTTTTCAAACAGATCCTGTATTGTATTGCTTTTCGGTCCTTTGGTTACATTAAACCTCCGTTGCAAACTTCGTCTTGTTGCAACAACACTGTGTTCTAGGCGGTGGAATTCCAACACCAGAAAAATCCTCTGTTCTAAGGAATAAACCATGTTGTCCACAGCACACTTGCACGTTGTGAACAGCACACGCTTACAGCAGAAAGATGACGTACAGAATGGTGCACCCACAGACTGCGTTGTCTTCTATATCTTTCACATCACTTGCAGCGCCATCTGTTGTTGAAAATTGTAACTACTGTAATTTCGAAAGTTTGTCCGCCTGAAAATGTACTGTTGTACCAAGCATATTGCAACAAACGGTGTATTTCTATCGCTGCTCGTTTAGTTTTTATTGCTGTTTCAAATATACCGGTCATTTTTGAAGCACCCTGTAATTTAATCTTATACTCAGTTAGCCTCATTGTAATTGGGCTGTTAAACCATAACAGTCTTTTGTTCCTTCTTCCACAGCTAAGAACCGTAAAGTGTGATAACACTTTACAAACAGGCACGCCATTTGAGTCCTATTAGTGGATTTTTTTTGTGTGTTTTGGTTGAAAAATGGAGAGATGTTGGCACAAATTCAAAGTCATTTTTGTATGCATCAGTGTATGGGTTCAGATCCAGTTGTTTCCAGTGTCTTACAGTGCAACAGCACGAGTCACTGTTGACGCCTATAGCTGTTGAAATTGGCACTTTAAACAGGTTACATTCTCAGATAGACTGCACAAGAAGTCGTCGCAGCAATCCATTAATTATAGGCACACTATTGACCCCGAGGAGGCAATGGTACAAGTATATCACCTACACTGTAGTATTGTGGAAATTAGTGATCTTCACAGAGTAGGCTCACATGAGCAGATTTGACTTCATTCAGTCATCCTGTTCTGTAGATCTCACCAAGAAGGAGAATCATGAGCAATGTGGAATGAGTCCAGGTATATATGAGGGTGTGCTGAAAAGTAATGCCTCTGAATATTTTATGTGAAAATTCTTTAAGATTTTTAAATAAAAAAACATAATTAACATTCTTCTTCTTTAATCTTCATTTTTATATATTTATTTCTCAACATAGTCACCCTGGCAACAAACACATTTCTCCAATTGTGAGACCAGTTTGTTAATACCTTTTCTGTAGAATGTTTGACTTTGTTGATGGAACCACAACCTCACCTCTGCTTGCACCATTTCATCACTATCAAAATGAAATCCTTAAAGGTGATCTTTAAGTTTTTAAAACAGATGAAAATTAGATGAGACAGTGTCGGGACTATATGGAGGTTGGTCGATGACAGTGAACCTGTGGCATAGGATTGTTGCAGTGCTCATGTGTGGTCACATTGTCATGCTGAAGGAAAGGGTGCTCCATGTGTGAACGAACTCTTTGAATTTCAAACTTGATTACAGGATGCAAATTCTCACACACTGACATTTGAGTTCAAGACTGCAATGTTACAAGCTACAATTTGGAGCCATGTAGTGGCAGAGGGCTACAGATATGTAGATAGGAAGAATAAAGATGTAGAAAGTTAATAACATGTGTTTTATTTCACCAGTTGTAAGAGTTTGCACATAACAAATTTGGAGGCATTACTTTTCAGCAATGTTACCTGTCTGAGAAAGTTTTTAAGCATTTTATTTTTCAGTGCTTTTTGTGTTGATTGCTCCCAAAAGAGACTTCAGCATTCAATTTGTTCTCCAATGAAGCACTTCATTGCATAACATGACAGTAAACAAAGTTGTTCGCAGCAATATGGAAATTTAAACTGGATATTGGAGACCTGTGAATAGTTTGCATATTGCACTTCTTAACACTTATATCTTGATATTAACTACTGTTGTATCTTTTTTCAGGAGGCCAGATGACGATGAATCAAAAAAGAGTGGTGGTGAAATATTTTACAAGCTGGAAGAATCTGATGACTGGGATGAAGATGATCCTGATGATGATTTAGATGTGTGAGAGTGTTTTTTTACTTCATATGAAAGCTGAGCTGTACCTATGAAATAATTTCTGTATAACTGTGATTACATGTGGCAATATATTCACATTAAGGTGTGGCAGAAGGCTTTGTATGATCTAGTAGGTTGTTGGTCAAAAGCTCTTATATTTGCACCCATGTGATGAATTATGAGTCTTAAGGCTATGATCAGGGAAACTTAAGACATTATAAGTGCTCGGATCCTTATTGTTCAGTGGCTTTTTAAGTTCAAACAACATGTAAGGAAATAAGTGTGTGTGTGTGAAATAATTACATGTACATCTGTTTGCAATAGAGCAGTTATCTTATTTATAAGAAGTTCACAAGTTTTTGATTATTGACAGCATGAAAACTATATACTCAGCAGTGACTACAGATTGTCTTGTAATTTTAATTCTGAGAGCATTACTCTAATAGCAGAATGTATGTGGCTAAATACTAAACTGGTTGCAAATTTGGAAGTTTTATTTTTAACATGAATTTAAAAGGTACTCATATTCTTGAACACAATAAAGAGATTCACAAAATTAAATGTACAGTTTTTCGAAGTAAACAATTTTTCAACTAATAAAGTGGTTAATAAAAAGTACTATGTTTTGTGTTCCTTATACTCCTACATCCACTTCCCCAGGAATGATGCAATTTGCTTATTTTCAATAGAGTTCTAAAAAATTCATTAATGAGTGCAGGCATTTCAAATTTCTCAGTGTTTTTGAAAAATTCATACTATATTGAAAAATAGTTGATAAACAGTAACAAATATATAGTAGAACATGAGAGTATTTAATTTTATTTATTACTGAGAGATGGTAATTATAGCTTTAAATAAGTAATTGGTGTTCCATTGACAGGTAGATGCGTAGACTTGCTAGTGGACTGAATTCCTCAAAATGTAGGCTACATTTTTTATGTTTTCATAACTGTACCATTCCATATTGTTTGTTTTTAAATTTAACATAACATTGGGACACAAAATATCATTATGTGGACCAGTAATCAAAAAATGTTTTAATCTGTCTAATCAGAGGCTGCTTTTTATGAAGGCAAAGGAATAGATTTTTTTGTGTCATGCTGCAGTGTTTTGTGTCAGTGCTTACCCATACGTTTGCAGTTTTTTTTCTTTTGTGCATTTGTGGAAGAATATACATAATGTTATCATTGCCCAAAAGATACCAAGGCGCATTTTGTTTTCTTGTTGACATTAATTTTGCTTCATATTTTTAGTAATGTCACTTTGCAGTGCCACGTTTAGGTAGTCCAATGTCTTCTAGCCTTATTGTAATCTTCAGTTGGTCCTCAGTTGTTTAGTTCAGTACAGATGTGTGTGTTGGTGTAAGAGTGACAGGGATGATGCTCATTGCCTGTGGATAAAGAAGGGTATGGCCAATGGCATTGTTGGCTGCAGTCTTCAAGCTTCAGCCTGCACCCCGAGATTAGGTGACATCGGTGCACCTGGGGCAGTTGTAAGCATCTCTGGCATCACCTGAAAATCCTGATGATGTGATGCCCTCCAATGCGCATGACCTGACCTATTAAGAGTGAATGATGAACAGTAGCATGCAGATCTGTGGAGACAACACAAATCTGGGTACTAGGCACAAAATGCCTCCTCACACCTTAGCAACAGGTCCGAGGTGTTGCCCATAGCTGAGAGTAATTTTGAAGCAGTAAACAAATGACATCTTGCTGTTAGGACCTTTGCTGATCTTCCTGAAAGTTTGGGCAAGCACGGAAAGTGAGCTTGATTATAATTGGAAGCTTCGATGTTTGGTAGGTAATGGAGTTTCTCAGGGAAGCAACTATGGTGTTGGGAAGGAAGGCCAATGTACACCCTGTACTTTTTTCTGGGAGGAAAAGGTGGCTGGGGTGGGGGAAGTGCCTTATTCATCATATTAGATGATTCTGCTAGTGACTGTTGAATGCACAGGTGCAAATCGTAGTTTGTCCAGACAAATAATGTCTGCTACTTGGTTGTACAAGTAATCCATGGTTTTTTTTTTTTTTAATTGCTGACTCAGCTGGCGAAGATATCTTGTATGAGGGATGAATACAAAACTTGGTACGTGCATCGTTGTTCCCAGTTATCCTCTTGATTTGGAAGTGTGTGGAGGTCATAAACCAGACACAAGCAATAGTGCAACAATCTTGAATGCTGACTTGTTGGTCCCCACGCTCAGGTGGCAAATTATGTGTCTCCACTTTATGCCCGACATTGCACTACACATGAATTGGCTACTTGTTTACCACAGTGGGTATAGTATGCACATGAGTTCTTTTAGCTTACAGAAGCAATTTTGTTCCATATTGTACCAGAGATTAACCATATTTTCTATACATACATAAAACAAAGTTCCCCAATGTGGTTTGTGTGTTCAGACTAATCGAAGGAAATACTGTTAAGATTTTGATATAGTTTTCATTATTTGATAGACTGATGATGAGAAAGATTTGTATATATGATTTATAAATATTGCTTGTGAATTGTCTGAAATATTATGAATAAAAGTTCATCACTGCTGTAAAAACAGTGCCATTACCATCTAGCAGTGAATAAAATTACTCCTTGGAACCATTCATACGCAGGAGGGAGGCAGTGACTAGCTGACACAAGCTACTACTACCAAGACACTGATGTTAGGTTCCTGATGGGGTACTTTAATTTATATTCAGGTATCTACTGTCGTTCTCTGAACTTTAATCATATCTCTACGCATTAGCTTGTAAACAAAATTACTGCTATGTCAGACAAGTCATCCAGCATATATACAGAAAAGCCAGGGTGGGTCATGAGTTTATAAAGGGAAACAGAGAAAAAAGAAAAACAAAATGTTGATCCTGTGCTGGAGCATCTGTGGTAAGTTCTCAGACTTAATCTAATTTGTCAGTGCCAATAATGCACATGTAACTAGCAATAAAAAGCTGTTGAATCAGCAAGAGAATAGCAGGAAAATCTTGAATTATGAATGCAATGTTCATCGACAAAAGAAGAATTGTAACAGCAAAAAATAATTAATGAAGAGTAATAAAATTTCAGAAATACATTTCTCTAAGTAACATATTTAAGTAATTAATAATGCAAGATCACTGGTTAATGTAAGTGCACAATGAGCCCCTGCAAATGTGAAATACTGGTTCGTTAATATATGCTGTAGCCGCTAGCGTGTTGAATGCAAATGTGCATGTATTGTGTTGTACAGGCGCCACATATCAGTCTGTGGGTGGCCAGTCAATACAGGGACAGTTAATGCTCTTTGTGGATGCGCTGGAGTTGTCATACGATGTTGTCTCGTATGTGCTCGATTTGAGACTGATCTGATGATCAAGCAGGAAAAGGCAATATGTCAACACTGTGCAGAGCACATTGGGTTACAACAACAGTCTATGGTCAAGTGCTATCCTGTTGGAAAACACTTCCTGGAATGCTGTTCATGAACGGCAGCACAACAGGTCGAATCAACAGATTGATGTACAAATTTTCAGTCATGATGCGTGGAATAACCATGAGTGTGTTCCTGCTGTCATACGAAACTGAACCCCAGGTGTAGGTCCAGTGTGTCTAGCGTACAGACAAGTTTGTTGCAAGCCCTCAACTGGCCACCTCCTAATCAAAACAAGAGCGTCATTGGTACCGAGGCAGAACCAGCTCTCATTAGCAAATACAACAGATCTCCAAGCTTCCCACCTACGAGGTCTCGCTTGGCTACAATTAAGTTGCAAATGGCGGTGGTTTGAGGTCAGTGGAATGCATGCTACGCATTGTCTGGCTCAAAGCTGTCCTTGCAATAACAGTTCATCATGTCACTTTGGTGCCAACTGCTGCTCAGATTGTCGCTGCAGATGCAGTACGGTGCTCCAGAGCCATATGTCCAACATGATGGTCTTCCCTTTCGTAGTGCCATGTGGCCATCCGGAGCCATCTTCTTGCAGTCATACATGCTTATGACCATTGCTACCAGCAATCATTTCCTGCCAAGTCTTTCTGCAATATCGCAGGAGGAACATCCAGCTGCTCGTAGCCCTATTTACACAACCTCATTCAAACTCTCTGAGGTATTGATAATGGCACCTTTGTCACCTTAAAGGCATTCTTGACTACTGTCAGCTCACCACATTCAATTTCAAAGGTAACTAACACTCACGACCGTTACATGTATTTTAAACAAACATGATTTGCATCCCCACAGTAATGCTACTAGTGCCTCTCTTTTGCGACTAGCCTGAAATTTTGATAGACATTGTCTTTCAGATGTAGAAAAATGCCCACCAACTTTCGTTTGTGTTGCATTATTCCTTATTGGTGTTGCTGTTTTCCATTTGTGTACATCTCAAGGATTGGGTGAACATCTGTGATGGTAGCACTTTTATTGCCAAAGTGATCTCAGAAGTGAAGTAATTACAGTTTGAATGCAAAATAAGTGTCAAATATGGTGCTTTATAAAGCAACTGCCTTAAGAACTGTAGTGGCAGAATGCTTACAGAACAACCTGAAGACCATTACATTTAAAATTTCCTCATCACGTTACAGTAATGAGAGAGGTTTTGAACTTGCCACCTATAGAGTGGGACTCACACACAATTAGAACTGGTGTCACAGACAGGCATTCATGTAGGCTAATATTGTCCTAAAAGTGATACCTGACACGTATCTTGGTCAGTTAGAGAACCAACTTATGTGGGTTTACATCTTATACCCTATGACAGACACACCGTTTGTCTCAGTTATAATGATTAAGAGAATCAGTGACTACAAGACTGGTACTGTGTTATTGAATACAGTCGTTAAAAGGAGGAAAATATTTCTGCTTAATAAGTGCAAGGAAGAAACTGCAAATATACAAGTAATCTAGGGCTGAAAATGTAAAATATCAATGGATAAAATTAAAGTGTATTGTACAGTATGTTTTATATGTGCACATGCGGAACACGGACGGGTATCAACTACTGCAGATCAATAGCCATGTTAGAATGTTGCTACAAAAGTAGAGTGCTTTAACACAATTTTAATGAAAGTTGAATGAAGATAAAATGGGCATAAGTCAAATTTTTTAAAGTTTCATCAAGGAATATTGTACTAGTCTGTGAATCAAGACAGATATCGCAGTAAGTGATCACAGAATAGCACATCAATTAAAATCACAGTGTGTATCTGATGAGATACTTGTACAGTTTTACATATGTTATACAAAAGAATTAGGTTGGCTTATGGCAACAGTCTATTACAGGTTGTTGTAGCAATGAAGCGTTCCAAGTGATCAGAAAAAGGTGCAGCATACTCCCAATTCCATGGAGTAGCATCAGAGAGATGATCATAACTGTAAGACCTATATTGCTGACGTCAATCTGTTGTGAAATTATGTATCAAACTTTATGCTGGGATAACATGACCTTTTCGGTGAGTGAAACGCATATCCATCCGTACATACACAGACACAAGCAGACATAGTTGTCTGCTTGTGTCTGTGTATGTATGGATGGATATGTGTGTGTGTGTGCGCGAGTATATACCTATCCTTTTTTCCCCCTAAGGTAAGTCTTTCCGCTCCCGTGATTGGAATGACTCCTTACCCTCTCCCTTAAAACCCACATCCTTTCATCTTTCCTTTTCCTTCTCTCTTTCCTGACGAAGCAGCCGCCGGTTGCGAAAGCTCGAAATTTTGTGTGTGTGTGTTATTTTATTGTGCCTATCTACCGGCCCTTTCCCGCTTGGTAAGTCTTGGAATCTTTGTTTTTAATATATTTTTCCCATGTGGAAGTTTCTTTCTATTTTATTTACATAAAATATCTAGAAATACATGTCCTTGTTGATTTAAAGTGAAATTACCCTACAAAACTAACTGTGGGAAAAACAGATACCAGACAGATTCACTGGAAGAATACTATGGAACTGTACTTAATCTGTAAAGGAGGTAGCTTAAAAAAATGTCACATGCTTACTTTGTAACTATTACTCATCATTGTGATACTATGAGAATGACGGCCTATTATCATGGTCATTCTTACGTACCACAATACTAACGTCCTTAATCTGGAAACCCATACAACTAATAACATTAATTGTATTTAATTTTGCATATGGAGGGGGACAATCTCATGGCTTATCTATACAAGCACAATGTTAAGCCTTGCTCCAGAACATGAAAGCCAACTTTGAATCCCACAGAAAGATGTCAAGCTTTACTTGAAATTACTTTTGTTTCTTGAATTGAGAAGTTTGCAATTTGCACAAAACTATTTCACTGTTTACAGATTTTAGTAAAGATTTAACATACTGAGGATGAAGTACCAAAAATTCAGAGACCTAAAGATATGTCACAGAAGGTATGTGATTATCACACAGTTAAAACTGCTGGTTTGAACCATTGTCAAAGGCCTGTTCAATTACTATCTTAGCCATGTGTGGTACTATTGATTTTGGATTCTTGATTTTAATGCTCACACCATCGGCAAAATTACAGGTCTCGCATATTATTTTAATGTTCCACTATTCTGTTAATATGACCGACTGCTCCCTGTTGCGAATGGACCACAGCCATGCAATCTTGCTACAATATTATAATCAGTTATGTAGAATTTGATGGTCAACAAAATCAGAGGCTGTGGAAAGAATCACCATAAAATTCTAACACTGTATTTTTTCCTACAAGATGATTACTTATCAATGCAAAGGCCATTAGGAACAGAGCCCTATGTCAAATGGAGAAAGGGTGGGGAGAAAGTGGTTAGGATGTTTAAGGAATAATCTTAATACCTGGCACAAGTGGTTTAAGAAAACAGTAGATGAACTAAATCAAGGAGGCTGAAGAGGAATTCGAACCTAGCTGCATCACTACTCCTAATTTTCTGTTTTAGCTCTGCCAGGTTTAATTGCGATGTTATATGTTAGTTTCTTGGTAGACAATTCTTTATAAAATCCAAATTCAGACACAGTAAATCTAGTCTGCTGGACTAAATGTAATTATTTGCAGTCCAATCATTTATTATTAGTTCAGCAGCTCTTAGTAATCATTATTTAAAAGTAATCATTGGCTTTTGTGGCCAATGTCATTGTTTTTGGAACTCGTGTGTCATGTTTTACTATTTTCATTTGTTTTTTTGTTGAACATCTAAAATTAAGTAGAATAAAATTACACAACTGAGTATACAATAATATATAGAATTCAAAATATGCGGTCAGCTAACCAGAGTCATTGGCTATGAGAGACTGTAGTCTGTAAATGTGATACACCTTCTTGACACAAGTAAGAAATGATTTCTTTGGAATAATAATTTCAATTTAATCATAAACCACTTCAAAATATACTTGCTTCAAAGAGTGTGGTGTCCCAATGATAACTTCTAGGTAAAATCTGTCAGTGATATACAGGTATTCAGAATTTGTTCAAATACTATATACTGTAACATACCCAATTCTTGTACTGTGTGTAAAAGCTGCAGAAACAGATTGTCAGGAAAGTGCTATGGAGACAGTATGCATATATAAAAAACATGATAGAAAGATAAGCACAACTACATTCTAAATGAGGAAAAAATTCTGCAATTGTCTTTCTAATCTGTCCTAAACCATACTGACTCTGGTAGCAAGTTAATTTTTGACTGAATATTTGTATCTGTGTATTTCTACTGTATATTTGCAACATGCACACACCATCTGCCACAATGAAACATCGAAGAGAGCATCCTTGACAGAAAGAAGTCCACTGTGACTGGACTTAACATTTCGTACTCAAAGTGGAATGTCTCTTGCTAGTCCATGAAAGCTAGTAAGATGCTCATTTTCTCCTTGTTTGCAATAAGGAAGCTACAAATGACTGCAAATTTGTAATGTGGCTGTATGTAACAGAATTAAAATGTTGCAGGAAATACAATCAGCAAAGCTAACACTTCAATCTCTGACAATTAAGCATCTTACAACAGGTCACAGATACTAAGTTGACATACAACAGATTAATTTCTTTAACTTTTTTTTTCCACCCTGCATGAAAAATGCCTCAAAGATATTCTCAATGAACTGAAGAGTCTCTAATATAATATGTTATTTTTGCCATTTCCTTTCTTTTAAAATAGTGTCTCCTCGTACTTTATGGAAGCCTGTATCATCAAACTGGATTTGACAACTTCCCAAAATGGATTCTGGGACATAACATACTTATTAGTGGAGTGTGTTGGAGCTTTCTGAAGTACTTGTGATATTTATATGTCCATATGTACATTGCTTTTGACACAACGTTTGAGATCTACATCAGTTACTTCCTTATCCACATGTAACATGTACCCAGATACAGAGCTCTTGAGCAGTGCTGATGATAATTGTACCACCAATGCTTTTTTTTTCCCCTGATCATAATATGAAGTTTCAAGATCTGCATGACAATATCCAAGCAATATGTTTCTCGTATTTTACACTTTCTTGGAACTATGTGATTTTTCCACACAGACCCTGATGCTGCAATACTTTCCAGCTTGTCATAAAATTGATGAAATCAAGTGTAGTAAAATCAGGCAAAACAATGCATATTCTGCTCTGCCGCAGATTATACTCTGAAAGATCTCCCACTACACATTCAGACTGAGTGTTTACTTTTACTTAACGTAAGGACTGCTGCGAGGCCACCAGGAGACACAACAGAGATTCACACCTGACAGTAGTCCCCACAAGTAGCCATATGCTCCACTCTGTTTAGCACAGTATATTGTACATTAACTATTATTTTCTGATTGAGTTGAGACTGGTGGACAGAAAATGGGGACTATATTTTGCTCAATACTTTTGGTTTTGTTTTTGGAACTTTACACACCACAGAAAGATACACTGTATTTAGTACTCGCCAACAGCCTTGTGGCAGTCAACGTATTACAAATACTTCATATCTTGTATCAAGTGTAGAAGTGTACCACCATTCACTATAACAATACCAGTCCCAATACTACTTCTTAAACATGAAATTTTAATCAACTGAGATGTACACATTATAATTCGGGGGGGGGGGGGGGGGAGGATTAACCCATTTTCAAAAGGGCTTGATGTAAATTTTCTTATATGTTTCTTGAGCATCTACCTGATCTGAAATAATCAGTTTTTATAAAACACTACTGTTATGAACAGTTACAATCAATGATATAGTCCATGCCTGAATTATCTTGCCAGCCTGGAAATGTAAGGAAATTCCCATTACTATTAACAAACACAATTTTTCAAACAATTAAATAACAACTGACGTCATATAACATGTACATTTAAAAGAATATGGTCAAAGTTACATACTGGACACCCCTCCTCTTTACATTTTCCAACATGACGCAAATGTAAACATTAGGTTTCGCTACCGGTCAATTTGTTACCACTAGCAGATTCTCTGTTTTCTCATTTGTTGACTTCACCAACTCTCAATCAAAGTTTAACCTTCCAATCTACGCTAGACTTCGGGCTGTGCTACAAATTAGCCTGTCACCATAACCAAGATTTCGAGGGTGAGGGAGTCCAATACTTAACTTTTGCCAAGAATCCTATCTGAAAGACATTCTATGTTTCAGTAAGTCATGTATTTTATTTGTAAAGAAAGGGAAGAACATGCCTACAGTAATTTATATTTCTGATTCTGTTAATGGTCAAACTATTTTAACAAGAGAATGACACTATAATGATCTCATCTTAGATCACAAACAAATAGGGGCACATTACAGTCAGAGGAACAGGAATACTTTGTTGAGACCACCATACATGAAACTAGGATAACATTTATCCAATATTTTATATAATGTAATCACATTACATTCTTTGGTAGAAAGTATTTTCTTTATAAATGAGCTTCTCACCAATTTTGTTAATACATATAAACGTTTATACTTTTTCTTGCCACATAAAATACGTGATATATAGCTGCAATATAAGGCATATTAGTTTACAATAATTTAGACACATTAATAAATACTCAGTTCATATGTGCACTTATGGGCTAATGCTATCACAATATGGTGAAACAAACTGTTCAGACAATACCGTAGAGATTAGTACAGACACTGAACAGCCAAACATTTCACACACCATGACTTAAACAATTATTAACGTTGTCTGACAACGTGCACAATACAAACTGCTATTACCTGATTTTCATCAGGCTAGAACACATACTAAGCACTTATTCAGTTACTTGCAAGTACTGAATTTTATTTGACACTGATTCTAAATCTCGTACAGAAGTAGCAATATCTTCATCAGACCCTGCAACTTTCAAACTTTCCAAGGAGCGAGATTTAAATAAATTACTGCTAATCGTCGCAGTACTACTAATAATTGGTGTTGTACTACGCAGAAGATCGAGGTCACTATCAGAATTTTCACTTCGTGTGCGAACTCTTTCCTCACGTCCAAAACTTGGTACTGGGTACGGTTTGTACCGAAAACTAGGTCCTTTGCGTGAACCAATTATCACACCTGTCACGTATCGGGTGTTCATATGCAGAACGTTCAGTGCTTGACGATTCGCCGAATCACGACGCTGAGCCTTTTCCTTAGCATATTCTTTGCTACTATCTGTAACAGTGCTTAGCATTCCCAGCTCATGCAGAGCTTTATCCAAATCCGATAACATGGGCTCGTCCATCTGAAATAATGAATTAACATGAAAGCGCAAAAACTGGCACTGGACATATTCTCATAGATACTAAATATGTTCTGTAGATGTGTTATTCAACACGGCAACTTTTCGTGTCATACCATACCTTTGCGAAAAACCTACAGATGTTACCAAATCGGTTATAGGAATTCAGAAACTTTTATTTTCACACGCACCACCGTATGTGAACATACTTTAAAAATGACTCATGTGATTCTGTCCGCGGAAAGCGCTAGAATATGTATTACATTTGTTGGGAGTATTATATTGTTATGCGTGACCCAAGTTGTTTGTTTTTATCTCCGTCAACCTTAAGTCAACAACACGCGACGAACAGTTCAAAAGCTATCTGTGGCCCAGTAACCAAAGATCTTTGACTTTTCTGTCTAAAATGTTTTCCACTATGGAACCCAATGAACTTACTACCACTGTGATGTGTAATGTTACCAGTTATCTATTAGCACAGAGATTCCTGTTTATATTAGCTGCTAATATTCAGAAATTGGTATTTCCTTTATTTATGGATCTGCTACCGTAAGCGCAAATTGTTTCACTGGTGACTCGGACAAAGTACCGTGATTATTTTTTGATTCCTTGAAAGGTGAGCGTAGTACTTTTTATGAAAAAATACCACAAAATAATCTTAATACAGTTACCTTAATTATTGCTGCTCCCCTATGACTCCAACTCTTTACACACATCTTCATATTTCTATACGACAGCGAAGTGGGAACTGCTTATCCTTATAGGCTGTCACCAGTGAGCTCACAGGCCACCACTTGTTAATGGGCGTGGGGTCTTCTCTGGGCCATCAGGAGCAATTATGTAGACTTAAACCCTTCCTTAAAGTAGATTTGTTGACTAGTTTCTGGAACCTAATATGTTTCTATACTGATCAAGCATTATATTTCAGGGCATCTTCATAATTTCACCCTGTCCTACCTGCACTTGTTGTATATTCTTACTATACAATCTTCTTGGGGAGATCACAGTGTACTTACTGAAGTTGTGTTTGGTTATTGTTATCTCGATGCTAGTAATGCATTACAAACATTTCACTGCCTCTTGGTCATATAGTCAGTTCATCTTTTCTGGCAGGCACATTTCCAGACTGTTGAAAAATTGCTAAAGCGGTCCCTATTCATAACAAAGGAAACAAATCAAAAAAAGAAATCTGTACACCAATTGCCTTATTATCAGGCTCTTGTAAAATCATAGAAAAAGTAATGTACAATAGGTAAATGAAATTTCTAGAAAAAAATTCTCTCTGAAAATCAGAATGGATTTAGGAAAAATAAATCAACAGCTAGTGCCATCTACGATTTTATGCACAATGTTCTGCAAACAATGGACAAAAAACAAAGTGCCACTGGCATTTTTAGACTTAAGTAAAGCTTATGACATACTGGACCACAACTTGTTATTGAACAAGCTCCAATTGTATGGCATTAGAAGCACTGCATTAAAATGGTTCGAATCCTGCTTGAGAAACAGGAAAGAAAATACAAATAAAACAAGAACAAAAGGAAAATACGAGGATATGTTTCGCAGATACAGAAATTCTAAGAAAAGAAGTACACCAGGGATCCTTCTTGGGCCAATCTTGCTTCTACTGTATATAAAAGATTTAGACCTAAACATTGAGTCACAAGCAAATACTTTTTTTGCAAATGACACAAGCATTCTTATTTCAGGAAACACTTCAAGTAAGCTACAACAGCTAAATAAATCTACAGCACGGTTAAGAGCAATAAACTACTGATAAACACAAGAAAACAACATTCCTAAATTTTCCTTTACAAGATGATGCATGCTACACCAGTGTGAGAATAAACTCCAACAAAATTTCATCTCCTCTTGAAACAAATTTTTAGTCATAAAGCACCAAAATAACTTAAAAGGGCACACACATATAAACAAACCGAATTAAATACTAGATAAGATGTGTTGTAGTCTACGATTACTCTCTGTTAAAGCAGCTTTTAGGATTGTCTGAATTGCCTACTTTGCTCAGTTCCATAGCATCCTACTGAGCAGAATTATATTCTGGGGAAGTACGCAACCTAGTTCACTTATTTTTCTACCCCAGAGAAGATCTGTAAGAGCAATGCAACATGCTTGACAATCAAATTCTAACAAATCCTGTTTCAAAAGTCGTCAATCCTCCCACTTCGCTGTATGTACATAGTAGAAATTTGTAACTATGTTCAGAAGAGTTTAAATGACATAAATGAAAATTTTAATATCCATGAGCATGATACAACACAAAAGGAAAAGATTCATATCGAGGCATTATGGACATATCCTACAAAACTTCCACAATGGACAGTAGCATACAAATTTACAACAGTCTTCCATATAAGGTAAAAATCATATCATTATTCGAACTCTTTTGTAAACCCCTAATGACATTCTTATTAGATAATTGTTTCTATTCAGTGCAGAATTTTTAGAACATGTGAAATACAAGACACTCGAAACATAACAGCACAGCTACTGCAAGTAGAGGAAGATCTTCTGTGGATAGTGTTAAAATTCATGTATCTACTGAAATAATACTGTATTTGCACTGTTTTGTTTACAGCTCTGTTTGTTGTTGTTCAGTGACCCACAATTTGGAAAGATTTTTTTGATGGATAGATAAATAAATAAAGCGTCGTTGGCATTGTTGAGGAAGATAGTATTGTTACATCGATATTGTTATTTTATTGTAAGGATACTCCTCAAACAGCGCTGACCGTATTTCTTCATGAAGAATAGTGCCTTCTGTCGCTTTTTGCCTATTAAAATCGCAACACAAGGAAATACAATAGATAACGAAATTTTATTTATTGTGCATATGCAGTACAGCAGGAAGAACATATGATTAAATTTGTGGGTGATTTGGGTGTATTCTGGGTGTGGAATTTATCATAGAGAATTGCCACCTCTAGCAGCAAAAATGGCTCTAACCTGGCTGGAGAAATAGTCGAACTGAGTGAATCAATCTCAGTCGGTAGATCTCGGAAAGCTTGAGGCGCCAATCAATTACTTTTAGTAGCGTCCTTTGTTAAGTAGCTCCTAGACGGTCAGTAACACTGACAATATCTTCTGGATGGACAGTAATATTGACCATATAGAAGTGAGATTGAGGGGATACTCGGTAATACTGAGAACATCAAAGAATAGGAAATATATTGCACTGCCTGGAAAATTGTGCCATTTGTGTACAGTATTGACGATATCCTTGACAGGTCTCTCGCTTGCTACGTGTAGCCTACACATTACATTTGCATACAACACGTCTTCCAAATGACAAAAACCCAATTTCAGAAACAGTTTTTGGCTGTTCTGTTCAAATGTCCTGAATCAGATTTGCTAACCCACTTAAATATGAAGAACAGCTTTTCCAGTTTCTGATTTAGTCATCCCAATCGCTATTTCTCTTCACTCAAGTATTAGAAGTAGACAGTTTCATTCTTTGTCTAATATTCCTGCTTCTCCTTCAATGTAAAGTAAGTCACCTCCCCAATAGTAGTCGAATGTAGGCCATTTCACACTGGTTGTCACATCACATCCCATCCCATTCCATCAAAACATTCTACAATTCATTTCAAATGGCATTATCCATATTGGACATCCAGTTTCAATAAGGGGGCATTGTATATCCTATGCTGACAATGTTAAATTATCGAATTTTTTGACCGGCCATCTTGGAAACTTTTTAAGACACCAACTTACAATTATCCATAATTACTGAATGCACCTTTCAAGATACACTGAACTAGAATTATAACTAAAATTATAGTGTGGGACGTATCTTTTTTTTCAAACACTCAATTTTTTTGACAGAATTTTGTAAATAAATGAACATAATAACAAAAAAACAGGATATTTTAATTATTCTAGTTCTATATGCCTTGAATCTCACACTTGGCATTCTGTGAATATTTCGTGTCTCTACCATCAGTACTTTTTTTTTTTAGAAAATGGGTCATTTACTGTAAAAAAATGTAGTTCAGAGATATTGAGGTTTAAAATTTTTTATTACAAATTCTTATACAAACTTACATTTCTGCACCTTTTTTGCACTAGAATTGCCCTGGCCCATAGTCTGTGTCTTCTTCAGAGTCTCAACAGCCCAGTGGTGAGCAGTTAACTCTGCTTCACGTACACGAAGCTCATTGAGTTCTCGCAGACCTTTAGCTGTGCCCTGTCCAAATCTTATTCATAACTTCTCCAGAACCTTAAGTCTTTCATAGTTGCCACCATTAAAATTTATTACAGAACCAGACACTGCCAACTTTAGAGTCATAAGGCCAACAAACACATTTTTAGACAGACAGCATCACACAACAATATTGAAGGACTGATTCACATTCTGGGTCTTCGCACTTAAACACTGCTTCAGTAGCTCAGGATTTTCCAAATCTCTGTAAATAGGTTTCATTGCATCCATTACTGCCAAAGGAAGAGAATGATTATGTGTAAATTCATTCAAGGTGCCAGAAAATTCAGCTTGCCTATATTTAAACCAAGTGTTTGGTCGACCTGGACACAAAGCATGACATGGCTTTTCATCAGTTGATGTTCAATGTCGGAAAGTGCTCCACACAGCTGTTTTCATCTTCTCTAAATTGTCACAGTTATCTACAATGGCCTTCCCATAATATTCCTGCGATTCATCAATTACTTTTTCCGTTAGTCTTCCAGCACATTTTATTGTCTTGCCATCAGACAGTTTTGTGTTACCCAGCTTGGTTTTTAGGTTATGCAGACATGTTCCCCTCTCTTTCGTGACACGTCATACACACTCAAGATTTGAAAAGGAACATCATATAGCTCACTGTTTTGTATTGCACTAGGGGATATGGTCACATCAGAAACATTATCATTGTTTCCTTCACTGCGAGCACTCATGTTTTCAAGTACTTCAGAAGGAAATGCAGGTCTCATATATCTATTACCGCCACATTTGCGTTTCTTGAAGTTACTTTCACGCTTAGTCATTTTATTTACGTATAAAAAGCAATAGATGTTAGCTTACTACCAAAGTAGCCGATAACCACACTACTTACAACGGAAACCAGTATCAGAAACAAAGCACTGATTTGTTTATTAGTAATGCCAACTTCTGAGACGTAGCAGTAGGCACAAAACAAAGCAATTCACAGCCTTCTAGACTGTGTAGTTCCTAAGATATGACTGCTCAACAGTGTCAGTATATGCATAGCTGCGAAATTTGAGTTACACGTCATCATTCAAAATATTATTTTTCGATCCCACAACTGTCTGATTCTAATTTGTTATATACCAAAATCTTCAGGAAAGTCGAAAGTACATAATTATAGAATGAACCAAAAAATTTAGAATGTGGAATAGTAAATTTAGATACTTCTGATTGTATTAGAACTCATTCGATATGTTATTTAAAAATGAAGTCACTAAATTAATTTTTGATTCGTATGTAGGAAATATCCCAAAACAATTAGTTCACTATTTGGAAAGACTAATTTATAATACAATATCGAGAGAATTCAAAACCTTGATGATGTAGTTTGTGGAATTTCGTAAATGAACATTTTTGGGAATCAACGCATTGACGATTTGGAAAAAGTAAAATGTTTTCAATCATTAGCACCTACAGATTTTTAATCAAAATTCAAAAATTTACGATCTTCATTATACAAACATATAATTGGTTTTTTAGACGAGTTCAGAAAAGAATTAATTTTTGAACCAACTTGAAATTATACTGTTTTTAAGGCAGAAGAGTTCAGAATGTAAATGTTCCAGTTGATGCAAAAAATCTAGTTACCGAAACTATTTACAGGTTGAATTACGAAATCTTGTTACAAAAACTAAATATACAAATACTTTAACACAACTGAATATTTATGCTAGCAAAACGAATTCAACTAATTTGTTTTCAACAAAAGGAAACGGGTAAAGTTTCTAAGATTATTTCTGAAAAACAGATATTACTCTATACTTAAACGATTTGAGTAATCTTAAAGAAAAGGAATATGATAAACAGATAATTCCATTTTTTTTAATGACTGGAGGTGACCAAAAGTTGCACGATTTCAACGAATATGATTTTATTTTTAAAAAAGTTCTTATTGTTGATCAGACCATAAACAGTGATTTAACATTTAATGATTTTGATATTTCAGCGAGTGTTGAAGACAGACTTTATAAAATAACTCCTAATATTTTATCAATCAAATTAGTTAGCAAATCAAATCTTCTAAATGTTACATTTATGGATTCTGTTAAAACTGCTCCATTTGATGTAAAGATAATTGTGTTTTGCGAAATAATTTAACTGTATTTTTTTTTAGATAAATGAGGCACAATAGCCAGATTTACTGTTTAAAATGGAAAGACTTTACTGGATTACTTCTTCCTCATAGATTAACAACTAAAAATCGGAAACGAAGAATTGTGGTAATATCTTCAATTTGAAAAACTAAAAAAATTAAATACATTAAAATAATTTTGTAGGTGAAAGCTTAAATATTTGTTAACAAATTATTAATGCTCTACATAAACCAATTAGAAAGAATTAGAATAGACAAAATGTAATTTCCTCTGGAAAGTCGAAACAAATTGCTAAGATAAATAATTTTTTTCAGAATTTGCGTGGGCAATCACAGTTAAAGATAAAACAGGTGATTATTCTGATTCTTTTGCAAAATATTTGAGTCAAGAAAACCAAGAGATTTACAAACAGATAATGGTAAGGAATTTTATATAGAAGAGTTTAAAAAATTACTGAAAAAATTAACATTAGTTGCTATTCAACTCTTAGTGAATTCAAAGCAACTATTGTTGAAAGATTCAGTAGAACATTGAAAGTAAAAAAGTGGAAGAAACTTAATCTCCACAGAAATTATTATTGCATGTACTTTGTTTCAAAATTAGTTAACGATTGTCATGGTAGATAAAATTCAACTATAAAAATGGTCCCAAAAGGAGTATATAAAGAAACTGAAAAAAACCTTTTTTAAACTGTTTACACTACACACACACACACACACACACACACACACACACACACACACACATACACACACATTTTCAGGGTGAACTGTCGTCAATAATTTACAACTTAGTCATTAAACATACAAATATGAATAAATATTATTCAAACACAGTGACCTTTTGGTGAAACAAAATACCACTCAGAATAGAAAGCACAGAAAAGACTGACACACTTTCAAAGAATTAAAAGGTAACTTAGTCTCAGCCAAATATTATGTGTAAAAAAAAAATTTCGAGCTAGTTCTTTTAGGACACTTCTTTTCCAAACAAAAATGTCGTTAGTTAAGATACAACTTTAACCACCAATACGACATTTTTCGTACTTTTGTTACAACATATTTTACAGGTACTGACGGTTTTCGAAAGATCCTCAATATTTTGGAGTTTTGAGTAGTTTATATTCATTGGACATAAGATAAATGAGCTACTGCTTTAATTCATCTACGAGAATGGCTACCCATTCTTAGATATCATAGACAAAACTACTAAAACTAGTTTTCAGAATTGCTAAAAATAAGCTTCTTTGTTGATACACCTTAATGAAATCTGTTTTATATATATATATATATATATATATATATATATATATATATATATATATATATATTACTGGAATCAATGCTGGCCGACATCAGCTTACTTTTGCTTATAAATCAGTGAGCCATCTCACTTCAGGGCTGATAAATGAGTATTAGGATAAATAGCACAAACTTTTCAGTGAGATTCGGAGTTAATTCTTGCCAGAACTTTAATTTCTTCCTTATCCAGAGCGCAGAAGGTTACGTGTAACACTCATCTCACAATTCTTCCTGCAAATGTGAGGACTTTTTGACAGTATATGTAATATCAGCAATCGATGTGGCAGGTGCAATATTCATTATGGAATTTGTAGCTACTTTGTATCATAACTTGCAATTTGCCATTAGAAGGCAATGGCTCAGACACAGCACCCTTCTTATTAAATGCCAGGTAAAGTGTATCAAAGATATAAGCCTTCGAAACATACAATTGTCGGGACGTAATTTTTTTAGTCACCGGGAACAAAATCGCTACCCTTAGATATCTCAAACCTCTGTGAACCTACAGTTAGTTCATTCTGATCGTTTTTTGTAACAACATGCTTTGTACCTTGTATGACAATAAAAAATATTTGTAAGGAAACACACGATCTGTTAGTTGTTATGTAACTACTATTCCGAATACCGAAAATTGTACACTATGCCAAAGCAGACATGAGACAAATGCAATAGTGTGATGCTAAAGTCGTGTTTTATGGAGTCGAGGGTGCAGACTTCCATCCTCCTACATGCCTTTTTGTCTTATCAACATAGTGATGTTAGCACATTCTGGTAATTTCATATGAATGTGATACAAGTATGTTCTGCAATATTTGATATTATTTACGATTTGTATGTGATAAGAGAACGAAATACGAAATAAATATATTGTTGTTTATTTACAAAAATGTGATTATGCAGGAACCTAAGAGAACAGCTTTAATTAAGTGGCTGAAACGTTCGTATTCTTCTTCGTCGCAAGTATTTCGCTGTTTTTTGCGAATATGTGGCGGTTTGTGACTGTGTGGCTAGGCAGTAACCTAAGAGGACAGCTCAAATATCTTTCCATAAGACTCATCTCACAAGACTTCCAGCAAAGCAATGGCACTTGCAGCCGATGTATTTCTGAAACCTGAAAAGGTTTTACATGGGCGTATTTACGTGCTTCAATTGCGTTCAACGTGTGACAATGACCATTCACACGAGTGAGAAAATTTTCTGTCCAAGCAAGTCCAGCTTTCTTTTTCAATATGGTGCCAACTGAATTAATAGATGTGGGCATTCGAGTGGTGGTTTTAAAAGCAATATTCGAAAGTTACGGAATGCCTGAATAGGGAAAAGAGCACACTCAGATGTTGTGTTCGAAAGTGCATTACAAAGAGATATGAGTTTGGAGCATGTAAAATGCTAATTAGGGATTTAGAAAATGAAGATGAAGCTTTCTTCAAAAACAAATGTAGGCACATCTCTTCACAGAAAAGCTTCTCTAATGCAGTGTATATTCCTACTCATCTGAAGTTGCCATATTCTTCAAGAACCGAAAAGTAATAGAAAACCATGGTATTGTCCACCAACAAATTGCGCTCTCTGAAGAACCACTTCTCACCGAGATCTAAATCTTGTTGTTCTCTCTCATTCATAGGTTTTGTAAACTTTGGATTTTGATATTTACTCCATTTTCTGCAGTATATGGTACATTTTCCCTTATTCCATATACAGTGTCTTTCATTGCATCTTCTTTGATATTTCGGTCTTTGTAAGTACCAAGATTAATGTTCTAAATACATGGAAGTCCTTCATAGCGTTCCAGAAATCGCACAGTATAATGTCACAGACATTTTTTTTGTCACTCTCGTTGTATTTCAGACCTCAGAAACACCATCTTTCAAAGACGATGAATAAGTATTGGGGGCAAGCCAATATGCACAAGTAAAAGCCAATTGACATGACCATCTACATCTACATCTACATCTACATCCGTACTCCGCAAGCCACCTGACGGTGTGTGGCGGAGGGTACCCTGAGTACCTCTATCGGTTCTCCCTTCTATTCCAGTCTCGTATTGTACGTGGAAAGAAGGATTGTCGGTATGCTTCTGTGTGGGCTCTAATCTCTCTGATTTTATCCTCATGGTCTCTTCGCGAGATATACGTAGGAGGGAGCAATATACTGCTTGACTCTTCGGTGAAGGTATGTTCTCGAAACTTTAACAAAAGCCCGTACCGAGCTACTGAGCGTCTCTCCTGCAGAGTCTTCCACTGGAGTTTATCTATCATCTCCGTAACGCTTTCGCAATTACTAAATGATCCTGTAACGAAGCGCGCTGCTCTCCGTTGGATCTTCTCTATCTCTTCTATCAACCCTACCTGGTGCGGATCCCACACTGCTGAGCAGTATTCAAGCATTGGGTGAACAAGCGTACTGTAACCTACTTCCTTTGTTGTCGGATTGCATTTCCTAACCATAACGCCATGTCACATCCCATCCTGTCCCATCAAAACATTCTGCAATGTATTTCAAATGGTGGCATCTACACTGGCTGTCCCCTCACTGTCAAGGTTTCTCAGTTGACCACGCGACTCTCCAAGCCAGTTTCCTCCTGATACACAGCCATGCTCAAATCTCCACATTCCGTTTTGTGATGGTTTTCGTGTTTGATTTCAGTTGTTTATTGTTCGCTATTTGTTTTAAACTGTTTTGTTTCGTTATTTCTTTTCTTAATATTTGTAATAACTGACGAAAAATTAATTGAAGCACTGAGGCAGTAATCTGAATTGTATGACATTACTGTAATAAATTATTTGCCCTCTACTACACTTTTAAAGTGGGTTCTCATATATACTGGTACTGTATTTGTATTTTACAATGAAATGAATTCCAATGTGGCTGCAACTTGAAGTGAAACAAGTACTATAGGTACAATCAGAGTGATTAGTATGCGGAATTTATTTGTATGTTATCTGGGATTTTTGGTGCCCCATTAAGAAGTGGACGGAAACCTTCACATACTAAAACAGTGGACTATGCTTTCTTGTGAAGTATAAATCAAGTAACATATTGGAGTTGTCTGTTTAAATACGTGTTTGTGGCAGACTTATTTATCGTTAAGCAGTTCTCTGGATTGTGTGTGAAACAGTTTTGCAAGCATAAGTGATCAATATTTATGTCATTTCGTTAGCTAACCCCAGCACAAACGAGGTACTTGAACTATTAGAAACCAAGTATAAGTTGTGAAGAAGACCTATAAATATTGAAAGGAAAGGTATTGAGGGAGATACAACTACTGTACAAAAATTTGCATTGGACTAGCAACTAAACTTAAACAAACCAGTTTTTCATAGGATGTAATGGCAGGTGGTAACACTCTGCTTCTTTTAGTAGTTCTGGGTGCAGTATGACATAACAAATGAAGAAAACTGGTGCTTCAACTTTCTAAAATATAAAATGCAGATTCCTCTTTCTCAAGCTCCTTGTACAGTGTGTGAAATTCCCCTTCTGTACCATGTAATGACATTCTGCCTTTTTTCTCTGACATACAAGTTATCCCAGCAAGCAGCAAACCATTTGAGACGAATAAATGTCATTTTCTTACAAATGTGGACTCGAGCATCCATGTATGTGGTAACCGATCCCATTGTGTGGAGTATCATTTTGCGAAGATTACAATTCCCACAAAAAAAAAAAAAAATCAGTTGAGGACAGCCATGCAAGTTGATATCACGCAACTTTAATTGACCTGATGTGCTGTGAATACAGTGTGAATACATGTGTCAGTGCCATGACATGATGGTACCATGAAGCCAGTGTGAATTGGCCTTAAGTATATCTGGCTGCAACTTGCATTTCTATGTGCGCCAGTTTTTGGTGTTTACACAGGCATCTTTCTGTGCATAACTCAATATGCGCCAACGATACATGCCTGTGTAAACTCCATTTAACATCTTATCCATGGGAGAGAGAACTGCATTGAATACTGTCGATAGTCGATAGAACTTCCTGCGATTGTCGATACTGTATAAAACATCAAAATGACATCTCATTTGCAGGAACTCTTGTGAAATATGTTTCCATGAGTGTTACACAGGCCAAGGTATTGAGGCTTGTTGCGTGGAAAGTAAGTTCAAAACAGAACGAAAAATCATTATTTTTAGTGTGCATGAAAATCTATAAATAATTGCCAGTATGCTGGGATGTTACAATAGATTAGTATAGAAACATAAGAATGAATGACAATGAATTGTGTGATTGGTTGTTCAGATAGTGTAAGGAACAACTGTTAAGGAAGATGTTTAAAAAAAATAGTTAAGGCAAAGTTGTGAATTACAGTATTTGTAAACATTTATCTCCATGTACACATTGCTACCTGAATGTAATACGTTAGTACAAGCATTACTGCATGAAACATAACTAAGTCTCAGAATTTCACGTCTGTGAAAGAAATGCCAGTAGCAAGGTATGGTAGCAAAATAGATAAGCGCTGTCTTAGCATTACTGCAACTCTGATAGTATTATTTTGTTTTTCGATGGCAAGGACATGGGTGTCTGCAGAAATTTATCTTTGAGTGGGTGGGGCCACTAGGTGCCTATGTATGGGGAGAACCCATTCCAGCAATGTATTAAATGTTGGATCATCAGAACACAAGACACAATCATAATATTTTTTTTAGTTATCTGTTCAACCTCAATTCTCTCAACAAGTTTTTGTGAGTCATCTTTGAATCCATCTTTCTTTCTGCTTGCAGCAAAGAGCAACTGTAACAGCAGCAGTGTCTTTGTAGTCCAGCACTGCAAACCACACTACTATTACTCAATAGTATTGAGCTGCTGTGGATAATGTCATCAGTATTTCAGAATATTGTTGTGGGATATTTTTGAGCGTCTGGGGGTCACTTTAAAACATGACAATACTCCTGGGGTATTACTATATGAGGTAGTCATTATTGTTTGCTGTGTTACTGAGTTGCACTTCACTCTATTTTGTATAGTTCCCTTTCCTTTTTACCTCATAATAAGAGTACATAATTGTTACAGTTGAGGATCTTTATTAAACATGTGAATACACAGGACGATTTTAGTTTCATATACTACTATGGACAATACTTAAGTTATCTTTTCCTCCATACATGACTTCTGGTTTCATGAAAACATGGAGTGCATGTTAATCCATTCCACATGATGCTGACTAAAAGGACCTGCACACACTCAAATTCTATTGACAATAATAGTCTCTCAAACCTTCAATTTATTATTGTCATTGGCAACCTGATTTAAAAGGCTTAAGACGTCGAACAGTTTAAAGAATGCATGTATTTTCAATTATATCAACTGTAACAACAAAAAACAACGAAAAAGAAAAAGAATAGTTAGAAAATGGTTGAAAAAGAGGAGCGATATCCCCCTTGTTAATTTAGTAAGTGAAATCAGAATCAAGTACCCTGAAGATTTTATAAAATATTTATAGAGCAGGCCAGGATAATACAACAAATTACTCGTATTAATATCGATAGGTCAAGCACCTTGCCCTTCGGTATGAAAAAAGTGCCCCTAAAGGTAGAAGAAACAGCAATGATTAACAGCAAGATGATGCAGAAGGCATTGGAAACCACTGCATTAAAGACACAATGTGTCTCCACGTGACATGAGGACTGTATTTTTTTTTTAAAAAAAAGTGGCATGACGATTTCTTCATTGGGGAAAGATTGTGGTTGTCGTCATTCAGAACTCTGGGAAGTGCTAAAGCTCAATCTAGATATGATGGATATCTGTGAAGTGAAATGGAAGGAAGACAGGGATTTCTGGTCAGGTGCGTATAGGGTAACTGCAGTAGTAGCAGAAAATGGTATAATGGGAGTGGGATTCGTTATGAGTACGAAGGTACGGCAGAGAGTGAATTACGGTGAATAGTTCATCACATAGGGTTGTTCTCATCAGAATCAAAAGCAAACCACACTGACAACTATAGTTCAGGTATACATACCGATGTTGCAAGCTGAAGATGAAGGGAGTGAGAAAGTATGTGAGAGTACTGAATGGATAATTTAGTACATAAAGGGAGATGAAAATCTAATACTCATGGAGGATTGGAATTCAGTTGTAGGAGAGGGAGTAGAACAGAGTATTACAAGAAAATATGGGCTTGGTAGTAAAAATGAGAGAGGAGAAAGACAAATTGAGTACTCCAATAAATATCAATTACTAATGGTGAATACTCTTTTCAAGAATCACAAGAGGATGATGTACTCCTGGAAATGGCTGGAGATACGGGAAGATTTCAATTAGATTTTGTCATGGTCAGGCAGAGAATCCAAAATCAGATACTGGATCGTAAGTCATACAGGGAGCAGATATAGACTCTGACCACAATTTAGTCATGACGAAGAATAGGCTGTAGTTTAAAAGATTAGTCAGGACGAATCAGTACAAGAAGAATATTGATACAGAAGCACTACGAAATTAAGAGATAATTTGTCGAGGGGGATGACTTGTCTAATGATGTGATAGAACAATAAACAGGAGTCGACAGGGAAGAGGTAGGGGATCAGTATTAGAATAATAATTTAATAGACCTTTGGAAGGCTTAAGATGAATTAAGACAGAAGGAATAGATAACATTCCATTGGAATTTCTAAAATTAATGGAGGAAGTGGCAACAAAGTGACTATTCACGTTGGTCTGTAAAATGTATGAGACAGGTGATATACCATCAGACTTTTGGAAGAACATCCTCAACACAAATCTGAAGATAGCAAGAGCCACTAAGAGTGAGAATTATAGCACAATCAGCTCAATAGCTCATGCTTCCAAATTTCTGACAAGTATAATATATAGAAAAATGGAAAAGAAAATTGAGAATGTGGCAGAGGGCGATCAGTTTGTCTTTAGGAAAGATAAAGGCACTAGGGAGGCAGTTTTGACATTTCAGTTAATAATGGTAGCAAGACCCAAGGAAAATCGAAACACATTCATAGGATTTGTAGAGTTACAAAAAGTGTTTGACAATGTAAAGTGGTGCAAGATGGTCCAAAATCTGAGAAAAATAGGGGTAATCTGAAGGGAAAGGCAGGTAATATACAATATGTATAAGAAGCAAGAGGGCACAATGAAAGTGGAAGACAAAGTTCGAAGTGCTCAGATTAAAAAGGATGTAAGACAGGGATGTAGTCTCTCACCCGTACTGAACCATCGGTGTATGGAAGAAGCAATGAGGGAAATAAAAGAAAATGTCAACAGTAGATTTAATACCAATGATAAGATCTGCTGCTGACATTGCTATCCTCAGTGAAACTAAAGAAGAACTGCAGGATGTGTTTTTGGTGCCTCTGGCGTAAAGCGCGATATCTTTGGACTCAATCATCTTTGATTTGTCTTTGTGTTCTCTCAGCGCGCTACTTTTGTACTGCCATCTTGTATTCGCTTACTTCTGTGTGCTAAACAAATGTATATTCGACGTCTAAAGTGTGTTATTACCGCCCTACGACAGGTAATAGCCACATGTTAAATGGAATGAATATGGACTGAGAGTAAATCGAAGAAAGACCAAGTGATGAGAACAGAGAGGAACTTAAAATTACATTTGGGAATCATGAAGTAGATTAACTTAAGGAATTCTGCTACCTAGGCAGGAAAATGACCCATGACAGACAGAGCAAGGAGGACATAAAAAGCAGACTATCCCTTACAAAAAGGCTTTCCTGGCCAAGAGAAATCTGCTGGTATCAAATATAGGTCTTTACTTGAGGAAGAGACTTATGCAAATGTTCGTTTGGGGCACAATATTGCATGGCAATGAATCATGAACTGTGGGAAAACCAGAACAGAAGAGAATCAAAGCACTGGAGATGTGACGCAACGAAAGAAAGTTGAAAATTAGGTGGGTGGGAATGAGGAATGAGGAGGTTCTCTGTAAAATCGGTGAGGAAAGAAACATGTGGAAAAGTCTGACAAAAAGGGACAGGCTGACAGGACATCTGTTAAGGTATCAGGGGATAACTTCCGTTGTATTAGAGGGAGTTGTAGGTTATAAAAACTGTACAGAAAGATAGAGACTAGAATACATCCAGGACGGTGCTTTGAGAAAGATAGGTTGGGACAGGATAGGAATTCGTTGTAGGATGCAACAATCCAGTCAGAAGACATGACTCAAAAAAAAAGTAATAAGACAGATAATAAAGTAAGTTAATCAGGGATGAATCTTTGTCAATGACAGATTAGGAGTAACTTCACTCCTGGTGATAGGCATGTCATTCGTATGCTTGATGTTTGGTTTTGTAATATCAACAGACAAAATTAGTGAAATACTAAACTGAAACCTGGCAGGCAAATATATCTGCCTGCCAAGGACACATTCAGGTAATTAACATAAAACATTTTTTTACGTTTTGTCATAATCTGGTGAACTTGCTGCGTATTTTGCAGACCTCTTACTAAGGTTTGTTCTGCGTATCTGACGTCACAAAAAACAGTCAGCCAATGAACAGACAACAACGTTGCCAGCGTTCGACTGCAGTGCAGAGCATGGACGAGTGTCTTCAGTTTTAGAAACGTTTAGTCATAAATAAAGTAATTGAACAAAATCAATGTCTTGATAGCAGACTTTCTTTTATAGAAAGTTTGGAAAAAGCATTCTTTATACCAATTGCTTAATATTCTATTAACTGATTAAACCAAACAAGCAATAAGGCTCCTAATTCAGCTGATAGCAAGGAAAGGTGTTTGTATCATTTTCACTAACCGCGTTTTCGCAATAAAGAAGAGCAGTAATTGTTTATTTCCTATTGTACTTCGTCGAAATGTGAGTAATTCATAAAATAAAGAAGAAAGAAAAATTAATTTTATATAACTTTTTATAAGATTTTTATTTTAATACTCCCTTTATACCTGCGGCTTCGCTGTTGTATGCATGCATCACTTATATTGTACACATAAGCTCCCACTCTCTCTGTCTATTTCCTCCTTCCTCACTCTTTGTCCATCCCTTTCTCTTGGTCCATCACGTTCTCCATCTCTTGCTGCCCATGTCCCCCTTCTCTCTGCTACATCTGCTCCTTCCACCTCTATCTACCTCTTCCTCCCCCTTCTCTCTGTTCATTCCTTCCCCCTCTCTTTGTCCATCTCATCTTCTCCTTCCACCTCTGTCAGTTTTCCATCTACCCCTCGCCCTTTTTCTGTCCATGTCATCTTCCCCTCTCTCATTATCCTTCTGCTCCTCCTCCTTCTCCCTGTCTAACCATACATGTCTACATGTATACCCTTTGAAAATTCTGATGCTACGTGCACAACATGCTGGTTGTGCAGGGCAGCCTAGATTTATGTATTACTAAATTTTATTACTCCCACCCCTGCAGAAAAGAGTGACAAGAAAGCGAATTGATAGTACATGATCATTCAGTTCTGAGCTACTTCGAGTCTGTAACTCATTGAGAAATTAGCTTAAAACCAGCTTCAGAATTGGTACTCAACAGACAGACAGACAAGAAAGTGACTAAATAAAAATATGGAAAAATTCCACCTGCTTTCAGAGTTCAGTCTGCAATATTCTTCATTTACACATTGTCATTTTGAACACCCCTAGACAGTCAATGTTATTGTACAGTATTTTGGATGTGGAATGATACTGAAACTGTAGGGGTGAGATTGAGAGATTGCATAGTAATACCGACCACATCAAAAACATTTGAATTATTGTGCCATCTGTTGACAGTATTGACAATATCTTTGTCAGCCTCTCGTTTAGAGCAACTATGGCTATCTCTGTGTTCACTGTTCGACATCTACATCTTACATCTACATCTACACTCCTTAAACCACTGTGAAGTGCATGGCATAAGATATGTTCCATTGTTCCGGTTATTAGTGTTGATTACCTTGAACCAAAGCTTTCAGTATGTCATGTCACATGATCAATGTTTACGAAATCCCTGCTGTTTGGATTTGAGGAGGTCATTGTGTTCTAGATACTACATTGTGTTTGAGCACAGAATATGTTCTAGGATTCTACTTTAGAATCTTGGACAGTAGTTTTGTTAGCCACTGCTACTACCCTTCTTGTAGACAGATGTGACCTGTGCCCTTTTCCAACAACTGAGCACGGTTTTTTTCTTCAAAGGATCTGCCATTGTTAGAAGAGGGGCTAACTCTGCCAGCAGTTCAGTATAAAATCTGACAGGGATTCCATTGAGCCCTGGAGCTTGGTTCAATTTTAAGTTTCAGCGCCTCTCAGCATTACTGACACTAACACTTATTTCATTCGCCTTCCCGTGGTATAACGATTAAATTAGGGAAATTCTCCTTTTCTTGTTGTTGGAAGGATCATGTGAAAACGAAATTAAGCGTTTCAGTGTTTGCTTTACTACCCTGAACATCAGTTCCTGCCTCATTCACTAGGGACTTAAGACTTACTTTGGTGCCTCTAAAAGCGTTTACATATGACCAGAATTTCTTCGGACTCCGTGGAAGGTCACTTGGCAATATTCTGCTATGCTAGTCACTGAAGTGACTGTGCTAATGAGCCACACAAAAACACTTAGTGGGCTGCGTGTGGCCTATGGTCTGCTTTTTGGCCGCCCCAGAACTGTGGGTGTTTTTGGTTTAATTTTTTCCTCTGAGTGACTAATAAGAACCACTGAAAAAGTAAAAATGTGACTTGTGGTGTAAAGTCATGATAAAGGAACATCCAAAGCAACAAAGACTATGGTACAAAAGTTGATGGCCAAACACTCACAGATGACACAGCGAATGAAATGACAGACAGTAAAGCAAAATGTGAATCATTGTACTCGGTTTTCACATGTTCATTTACAAAGTCACACATATAGGTTGGAATAAATCACAGGCCACTTCCGCCTACAATAAGGGTAACAGAAGTGATCTTCAAAATTACCATCCAATATCTTTAGCATAGATATGTTGTAGAAATTTAGAACATATTCTGAGCCCAAACGTAAGGAATATGTCGAACAGCATGACCTCCTCCATGCCAACCAGCATGCATTCCGAAATCATTGTTCATTTGAGAAACAGCTCACATAACATCATGAAAGCTATATATCAAGATAGTTAAGGAGATGCAGTATTTCTTGATTTACGAGAAACGTCTGACCTAGCACCACATCTACACTGATTATCAATAAAATAATCATGTGTGGTACCAATCAATATTTGTGACTGAACTGAGGATATTTTAGTAGGGAGGACAACTTGCAGGGAGAGTCATTTACAGTAGATGCAATTTAGATACTGCCCCAGGGAAATGTGTTGAGACTGTTGCTGTTCATGTTGCATATTAATGACCTTGCAGGCAACATTAATAGTAATATCAAGCTTTTTGCAAATGATGCAGTTATATATAGTGAAGTAATATCTGAGAAATGCTACATAAATATTCAGTCAGATCTTGATAAGATTTCAAAGTGGTGCAGACATTGGCAGTTTGCTGCAAATGTTCCAAAATGTAAAATTGTGCATTTCACAAAATGGAAAATCTTAGTACCCTATTAAAATGTAACCAACTGTAGTGACTACACTTCTGTTACTTAAATTTTCTGATTGTGGAAGACACGTTGAAGTGTCTAAAACAGTTTTATTATAATTCCTCCATTTAAAATATCTTCAAAATTCAACTTACACAACGACAGGCACTTGGCAATGTGTTCATCAATAAATAATGTAGTTGAAACACAGAAAACAATTTTTATATATGTTTGTTGCGTCAGAACAAAGATAAAACTAATATTAGTTTAGTGCTCACAAAACAGTTTTAAGACTGAGTGCTGCAGCTACAGCCAATGGTTCTTTTATAACAGACAAAAATTACATGAGCACTTTATATATTATTTAAACTGAACATAATTGAATCTACAATTGAATTCATATGTTTTCATAACACTTGTGGATTTAGCTTCAATAATCATGGCTACATCTTCCATATAAATATTATGTTGAAATATTTCGGTTTTCTTAATGAAATTTCATGAAGTATACACCAATAACATAACTTTAATTATTACTTTTGATTGCTTTACATTTGTAGCATAACGTTTGGTCCTAATATGAATGTGGTGGCTTTAGAACAGTCTGTATAGTTGTTACTATTACCGTCTTGTACATTAATTCTACAGAGGATGTTTTCGGTCTCTGTTTACATTTGGTTTAACATACTTTTTGTTTAGAGTACAATCTTCCATAAATTGATCGCAAATAAATACTACTGAGTTAATTTAAACGTAAGTCAGCTAGTTTTCATAGATACAGTAAAACAGCAATGTTAAATTTAAACTGCTGCAAGTATATAACTTCATATAAACTTCACATGATAGTGTCACAATCTCCAACATGTGTGGAACTATACTCTGTATTTTATACTGCCTTATTCTGCTATATTACTTAGCCCCCATCCAAGTATCAACATAAGAATTACGTCATGACATGCATGCACCAGGATAAGAAGATTGTTATACAAAGTGACTTAGTGTCTGTATTTGCTTGCGAAGTAGTGAGATATTCTGATCTAATGTTTACATTACAGAGACAGTTTACACAGAGTACTACTTTAACATACATAAATTACTACACAGATTATTAACATATATTTTTTTGTCACAAGTATCTTTTGAATGTCCTTCCTCCATTCTATGAACTCAAAAGCGCAACCAGAACTCTTATTTGAAGTATAACCATGCAGTGTTGGACATACCCTTAACTTCATTCGGATGTTTTGTTTTCAGATGTGTTGTTTTCATCCAGTTGTTTCGTTACTGACAGTTCAGTCAGAGCACTGCTACAGAGAAACACACTGGTACACAATTCTAAATGATCGAAATGCACAGTTTAGCTAGACAGTTTCTAATAGTACACAATTAAAAATTAAATGGCTCAGGTAATTATACTATAGAATAGTGCTAATGTATGATTAAATCATTCACTTTTCAAACAGTGGAGCTTATTCATATACACAGATTCTTAGTAACTAGAGTGTGTTTTTCCAATTCCTATTAAACATATCCTTAATTAGAATGGTTTTAATTGTTTTGTTTATTCATCAAGCAGCATTCGCAATATTGCAGTATTTGGATAAGATGGAATATGATTTAGTTAATTTTATTCCAATCATGTTACATACATACTTTGTAACGGTCAGTGTCTTTGCAGCTTACCAACTGAAATGCAATGCAAAAGCCTAATGTGGAAGCCCAGTGGCTGACAGCAACAATAACCGCTCAACTGGTAGCAAACTTCACTTTTATTTAACACTGGAGGGTGACTGATCCCTTGCCTACTTTCTCCTTCCCTTACACCACCGTCCCCTATGAAAATGAGCTGCTTTTTGGATTATCAGAACAATTCTCTGCCAAATAACTTCTAATGTTGTTTTAATTCAATCGCTTTAGATGCTAAGTCAAGTATAATGTCTCTGGTAGTAATGTGTTGGAGCTTGTGAGGTGAGGCACTTAAGTACAAAGAAACCAAAGGTGATCAAACACAACAAAATGATTGCCAAAGTTGTAGTTAGTCTAACTGAAAGTTTTAAAGTAGCAGTATGCTGATTAGCTTGATGATACTTCTCAGTACTATTGAAAGCATAAATTAAATTCCAGTTACTACCAGTAGGACCTACAGCTTGAACTATTTGGTTATACAGTTTGTGTGTTCCACTCAAATTAAAGTTGAATGAATTTATTGCCTGGAATAAGTAAGTATCATTGTGGAATACCATATAAAAAGAGTTGGGGATAACCTCCCTTCAACATACAAGACGCCTTGGCATATTTGGGGTACACAGAAAAGTCGCTTGACAGTTCGCAATTTTATTTATCAACCAGAAGACCAATAACTTGTATCTTCTAGATAAAAGGGGAGTATTACGCCTGAAGGTCAGGTCAATTGTTGAGTTGAAGGAGTAGATGATACCATCTGTAAAACGTTGCAGGAATGGTTGAGTCAGTGTTTGCAAGTTCCTGGGACAGTAGTTCCAGGGTTGAACATTCATGAACAGATCTCTCACACCTGTATAATGGCTGTCGCAACATACGATATTCAAAGGACAAACAAGTATTTTTGTTTGCTCACATTCAAATAAAATGGCTTGTGATAAAGCTAAGAAATGTCTTTGGTCCTGACCGACTAAAAAGTACTTCTGCAGGTGGCAATGAATATTGGTATGGACGAGTGCCCACAATGCTGGATAGGTGTAGACATGGAAAAGTTCAAAATGATATTTTGAGTCGGCTAAGAGAACAATGACAATTGAGGCCAATTCATTATCCATCATGATTGTATATCAGTAAATTTTTAGGAAGAATACAAATTTTGCGTATTGACAGAGAGGATCATGCTTGTAGCATTAGTTAGATGCCTGTCCATAGCTATTAACAATGCCAAAAAATCTTTAGGATGCAGCAAATGATTAGCTGCGATAGTCTTAATGGTCTGCTCAGACTAAAAGCATCCAGTTGTGTATTTGACAAGCTATGGTAATTATAAAGAGCGAAGTATTTAGTTCTACATGGCAGTTCTAGATATTGATTTCTTTTTGGAATTCCTTTTGTATTATTGTAGTCTCACTGTAGAGACCTCTGAAATGAGCTATGAACTGCTTAGAAACTTTACAGTAAAGAAGTTATTATTAATAACTGACTGTTGCACATTGTATAATGCAAACTTCCAACGAGTTCCACAGTATCACTATCTGTTCTAGCTTTTTACTCACAGAACCAAGTCCATGTTAGTTAATGATCCAAAGACAGATGTAAGTATAGTACTCTCACATTTAAACAAGATTATTGTGGGGTAAAGGATCTAAAAAGCAATCGATCGGTCTTGTAGATACTGCAAAGGTTACCCTGAGTGTTAACCATAACCCAACTACAGTGCCATGCCAATTCTGGATCCCATTTCATATGGTTGACTGGAATGCCTCAATAAGATTCATATGTTCACGTATGTTCTGAAATTGCTCTTCTACCACACTTAGGTTATACCTCAAAATAAGCTTAATATTATCAGTATCTACTACTACATTTATTTGTGGCTCAAAAAGAACACCATAATGATGTGGGAGGATTCTAACAGATCAAAACATTAAAAACAAGTGATTAAATCGAAAACAAGAATCGGTATCCTTAAACATAACATATTAAAGTCCAACAGCTAGTTTTCTGCAATAAGGACAATGTTAACGACTCAGATGTTTTTCACAACAAATAACACACATTCATTTCTGTACACCTCCTCTTAGACAATTGCACACTACTGTAAGCAACGTATACCCAGTTAGCACACACTTAGTGTTGTGCCAGACGTAGTAGATATAGTGACAAGGTGAAACTTGGCACTGAATGTGGGCTAATTCGGAAACAACTTTACTTGTCAGCGTCGAGCTGTGCATCTCGGCTTCGACGGCACACCTGTTGGTTACAGTCAAGGGTGTCCTTCTGGTGTCTCTGTTGCTTCTGGTGATTGCCTTGGGGCCGTTCTTCCAGTTCATCGGCTCGTTTCGGGGCGGCTCTGCTCAGGCACAGCCTTACATAGCTTACATGCCCTATGGCAGAGTGAAATGGTTATTGGGGTTTTAGTGTGACCACGAAAATGCTTTCAAAGACTTTTCATGGTCCTTTCGAAAGCAGTTTGAACTTCTTAATCTGGCCCTTCTTCAGCACAGGATTACTAAAATACACTAAGTCTCCAACACAGTACTTCAGTACGACAGCTCCATGATCATATTGAGTTGCCTGCTGGAGAAAGCACTGAAAACTGTTACTTAGTTCACTGCTATTTAGCTCAATTACTGGTTGCCCTAAGCCATTCATAAGTTCATTTGTCATTGTCTCTATTTTACCAAGCAAGATTTTATTCTCATTACTGTAATCATTAATTAGTTTGTAATTTTTTCATCAAAGACTTCATGACATGATCAAATAAATTTTTGTAATCATTGCATGAAAATTGATTAGCTCCTTCATTTTCATTTTGCATGTAGAATAGTTTCACCTAATGCACCAGTAACATTATGACCTAACCACATTTTTTGCCATTCCACAGGAAAAATGTAATTATTACACTACTTATCTTTTTCTGTTGCCCATGACCCTACATAACCAATTTCCATACATTTAGTTCACACATTCCTCCTCTATTTGTGTGTTCATTTTTGGTCAATAATGCTGTTGACACTGTCCATATCCATGATTACGAATTTTATCTGAAATTTTATGTTTATTATTCATAGACATGTGAAGCTCACAAATTAGTTGGCATGTCTGTCCTCCCTTTTCAGCATATCTTATACAGTAAGCTAGTAGTCTAAACTTCTGACATAGATAATTTTGTATAAACATCACTTGATAGTATCACAGTCTCTGGTGTGTATGGGATTGTACACTACATTGTATACTCTCCTCATATTCTGCCACATTACACTATGGCTACAGTATCTATGAGTCACAGATTGAATTGGTTATACATAGAAACAAATCGATGTAACACTGTGTAGAAATATGAAGTGGAATGGTCATTTAGGCTCGGTCATAGGTAAAGCAGTCTAGAATTCTAAGGAAAAGCAATCAGTTTAAAAAGAGATTGCTTACAAGTGACTTGTATGACCCATTCTAGAATACTGCTCAAGTGTGTGGGACCCATTCTAAATGTGACTGACAGGGAATATAAAATGTTTATAGAGAAAGACAACAAAAATGGCCACTGGTTTGTCTGACCCATTGGAGAATGTCACAGAAATGCTGAAGAAACTGGACTGGCAGCCACTTTAAGTTAGACACAAACTATACTGAGAAAGCCTTCTTACAAAGTTTTAAGAATCAAATTAAATAGATGACTTTAAGAATATACTGCAACCTCCTACATATTGCTCCTGTAGGTGTTGTCAGGACAAGGTTAGATTAATTGCAGGATGCACAAAGGCTTTCTGCACTCTGCATACGTGGATGGCATGGGACATAGTCCTATTAACTATTAAAATCGAAAGTACCCTCTGCCATGCTTTTCACAATGGTCCTTTGGCTCTGAAAGCCCACATTGATGATTTTTCGTTGAATGGTTCACAAGCTGACACTTGTTGATGGTTCGGCATTGAAATCTGCAGCAATTTGTGGAAGGTTTACACTTTGTCCCATTGTCAACTCTCTTCAGTCGTCATTGGTCCCATTCTTACAGAATCTTCTGCCAGGTGCAGGGATGTCAGTGATTTTATGTTTTATTAGATTCCTGATATTCATGGTACACTCGTGAAAATGTAATACGGGAAAATCCCCATTTCATCGCTACCTCGGAGATGCTGTGACCCATCACTCATGTGCTAACTATAACACCACACTCAAACTCACTTAAAATTTGATAACCTGCCATTGTTGCAGCAATAACTAATCTAACAACTGTACCAGACACTTGTTGTTTTATACAGGGTGGTCCATTGATCGTTACCAGGCCAAATATCTCACGAAATAAGCGTCAAACGAAAAAAATACAAAGAACGAAACTTATCTAGCTTGAAGGGGGAAACCAGATGGCGCTATGGTTGGCCCGCTAGATGGCCCTGCCATAGGTCAAACTGATATCAACTGCATTTTTCAAAATTTTTATTATATATTCATGTAGTACATAAAGAAATATGAATGTTTTAGTTGGACAGCTTTTTTTGCTTTGCGATAGATGGCACTGTAATAGGCACAAACATATGACTCACAATTTTAGACGAACAGTTGGTAACAGGTAGGCTTTTTAAATTAAAATACAGAACGTAGGTACATTTGAACATTTTATTTCGGTTGTTCCAATGTGATACATGTACCTCTGTGAACTTATCATTTCTGAGAACGCATGCTGTTACAGCATGATTACCTGTAAATACCACATTAAAGCAATAAATGCTCAAAATCATGTCCATCATCCTCAATGCATTTGGCAATACGCGTAACGACATTCCTCTCAACAGCGAGTAGTTCGCCTTCCGTAATGTTCACACATTCATTGACAATGCGCTGACGCATGTTGTCAGCCGTTGTCGGTCGATCACGATAGCAAATATCCTTCAACTTTTCCCACAGAAAGAAATCCGGGGGCGTCAGATCCGTTGAATGTGCGGGCCATGATATGGTGCATCCACGACCAATCCACCTGTCATGAAATATACTATTCAATACCTCTTCAACCACACGCGAGCTATGTGCCGGACATCCATCATGTTGGAAGTACATCACCATTCTGTCATGCAGTGAAACATATTGTAGTAACATCGGTAGAACATTACACAGGAAATCAGCATACATTGCGCCATTTACATTGCCATCGATAACATGGGGGCCAATTATCCTTCCTCCCACAATGTTGCACCATACATTAACCCACCAAGGTCGCTGATGTTCCACTTGTCGCAGCCATCGTGGATTTTCCGTCGCCCAATAGTGCATATTATGCCAGTTTACATTACTGCTGTTGGTAAATGACGCTTCATCTCTAAACAGAACATGTGCAAAAAATCCGTGATCGTCCCGTAATTTCTCTTGTGCCCAGTGGCAGAACTGTACACGACGTTCAAAGTCGTCGCCATGCAATTCCTGGTGCATAGAAATATGGTACGGGTGCAATAGATGTTGATGTAGCATTCTCAACACCGACGTTTCTGAGATTCCCGATTCTGTTACTGCGACAGCAGCTAAAACAGCTACTTGGGCATCATCATTTGTTGCAGGTCGTGGTTGACGTTTCACATGTGGCTGAACACTTCCTGTTTCCTTAAATAACGGAACTATCAGGCGAACGGTCCGGACACTTGGATGATTCCGTCCAGGATACCGAGCGGCATACATAGCACACGCCTGTTGTGTATTTTGATCACAATAGCCATACGTCCACACAATATCGGCCTTTTCCACAATTGGTAAACGGTCCATTTTAACACGGGTAACGTATCACGAAGCAAATACTGTCTGCACTGGCGGAATGTTACATGATACCACATACTTATACGTTTGTGACTATTACAGCGCCATCTATCACAAAGCGAAAAAAGTGGTCCAACTAAAACATCCATATTTCTTTATGTACTACACGAATATGTAATAAAAATGGGGATTCCTATTTTTTTTAAATGCAGTTTATATCCATGTGACTAATGGCAGCGCCATCTAGTGGGCCAACCATAGCGCCATCTGGTTTCCCCCTTCAAGCTAGACGGGTTTTGTTCTTTGTAGTTTTTTTGTTTGATGCTTACTTTGTGAGATATTTGGCCTGGTCACTATCAATGAACCACCTTGAATAGGCGTTGCCGACCACAGTGCTGTATTCTGCACCATTTATATATCTCTGAATTTAATATGCATGTCTATACTAATTTCTTTGGAGCTTCAGTGTACATACTGTATACAGAGAAATTTTTTTATTAAATATGAATACTGTGTCTATGACATGATTGAAATGTAAACAATGTATATAAAGATGATGAAATCAATCAGAAAGAAAATGTAAAAAGACAGATAATGAGAAACATAGTATTTAAATTCTTCTTGCAGCTGATAGTCACAAGTATTAATAAAAAATTAATTGTTAGTTATATACTAGAAATATTGAATTTAATTGATGAAAGGAGAAAATATAAAAATGCAGTAAATGAAACAGGCAAAAATCAATACAAACATCTTAAAAATGAGATCGACAGGAACTGCAAAATGGCTAAGCAGGGATGGCTAGAGGACAAATGTAAGGATGTAGAGACTTATCTTACTAGGGGTAAAACAGATAATGCTTACAGGAAAATTAAAGAGACCTTTGGAGAAAGGAGAACCACTTGCATGAATATCAAGAGCTTTGATGGAAACCCAGTTCTTAGCAAAGAAGGGAAAGCAGAAAGGTGGAAGGAGTATATAGAGGGTCTATACAAGGGCGACGTACTTGAGGACAATATTATGGAAATGGAAGAGGATGTACATGAAGATGAAATGGGAGATATGATACTGCGTGTAGAGTTTGACAGAGCACTGAAAGACCTGAGTCGAAACAAGGCCCTCGGAGTAGACAACATTCCATTAGAACTACTGACAGCCTTGGGAGAGCCAGTCATGACAAAACTCTACCATCTGGTGAGCAAGATGTATGAAACAGGTGAAATACCCTCAGACTTCAAGAAGAATACAATAATTCCAATCCCAAAGAAAGCAGGTGTTGACAGATGTGAAAATTACCGAACTATCAGTTCAATAAGTCACAGCTGCAAAATACTAACACGAATTCTTTACAGACGAATGGAAAAACTGATAGAAGCCAACCTCGGGGAAGATCAGTTTGGATTCCATAGAAATGCTGGAACACGTGAGGCAAAACTGACCCTACGACTTATCTTAGAAGAAAGATTAAGGAAAGGCAAACCTACGTTTCTAGCATTTGTAGACTTAGAGAAAGCTTTTGACAATGTTGATTGGAATACTATCTTTCAAATTCTGAAGGTGGCAGGGGGAAAATACAGGGAGCGAAAGGCTATTTACAATTTGTACAGAAAGCAGATGGCAGTTATAATAGTCGAGGAACATGAAAGGGAAGCAGTGGTTGGGAATGGAGGGAGACAGGTTTGTAGCGTATCCCCGATGTTATTCAATCTGTAAATTGAGCAAGCAATAAAGGAAACAAAAGAAAAGTTCAGAGTAGGTATTAAAATCCATGGAGAAGAAATAAAAACTTTGAGGTTCGCCGATGACATTGTAATTCTGTCAGAGGCAGCAAAGGACTTAGAAGAGCAGTTGAACGGAAAGGACAGTGTCTTGAAAGGAGGGTATAAGATGAACGTCAACAAAAGCAAAACGAGGATAATGGAATGTAGTCGAATTAAGTCGGGTGATGCTGTGGGAATTAGATTAGGAAATGAGACACTTAAAGTAGTAAAGGAGTTTTGCTATTTGGGGAGCAAAATAACTTACGATGGTCGAAGTAGAGAGGATATAAAATGAAGACTGGCAATGGCAAGGAAAGCGTTTCTGAAGAAAAAAAATTTGTTAACATCGAGTATAGATTTAAATGTCAGGAAGTCATTTCTGAAAGTATTTGTATGGAGTGTAGCCATGTATGGAAGTGAAACATGGACGATAAATAGTTTAGACAAGGAGAGAATAGAAGGTTTCGGAATGTAGTGCTACAGAAGAATGCTGAAGATTCGATGTTTAGATCACATTACTAATGAGGAGGTATTGAATAGAATTGGGGAGAAGAGGAGTTTGTGGCACAACGTGACCAGAAGAAGGGATCGGTTGGTAGGACATGTTCTGAGACATCGAAAGATCACCAATTTAGTATTGGAGGGCAGTGTGGAGGGTAAAAGTCGTAGAGGGAGACCAAGAGATGAATACACTAAGCAGATTCAGAAGGATGTAGGCTGCAGTAGGTACTGGGAGATGAAGAAGCTTGCACAGGATAGAATAGCATGGAGAGCTGCATCAAACCAGTCTCGGGACTGAAGACCACAACAACACATACTGCAAAAAAGGAATTGTTCATAATAAACTATTAATTAATATGCTGTATCATTGTTATTATTTCCAAAGCCTGACAGTATAGAATTATTATTAATAATAATTTATTTATGACAAACCTGTATCTCTCCACCATGATGCACATCCCTTGTATGAAGAGACCTACACAGCTGACCCAGTTATAAAGGATGATGATAATAAAGAGGAAGGGGAGCTCGAATCTTATTGGTACATGCATTTCCCGCCATTTTAATGCGCTCCCATTTCGTCTAGGTGTTTCCCACCAATTTTTTTATGTCATGTGACCAGTAACGTTTTACTTCATGACCTTGAATATAAATAGTTCACTTGCCCAAAGTGCATGTGTAGGATGGGGATTCGTTTGGATGACTTTGAATATAGCTCCCAGAACTGTTTAAGGTATGTAGGGTGTCCACTGGATGTCATTAAATGAACCACAGACATGTGACAGTCCTTTCCCAGGGGGGAGGGGACTGGGGGTGACCATGAAGAAAAGTCGCTCAAGTGTGTAACCTGACACTGGAAGCCCTCATCAATGACATTCAGATAAGATCATTATCATGGATAGAACGTACACGAATAATCTACTTATAAAATTCCTTGCACTTGCAGCCATATGTACATAGGAACTACATAAAGAAGTATTAACACTTGGCTTAAGGAACACAAGATCAGTTTTGACCTGGGCAAGACAGATAAACCATCAGAAGTAGATCCTACACTAGTACTAGGAAACTATCAAATTTGTTTATACTGTGGTTTTAGTAAGATCCTACACTAGTAATAGGAAACTATCAAATTTGTTTAAACTGTGGTTTTAATACGATCCTACACTAGTACTAGGAAACTATCAAATTTGTTTATACTGTGGTTTTAGTAAGATCTAATAATTACTGCCTAGAACGTAATAAGCGGCAATAGTAAATCAAAAGAACAAAAAAATTTTAAGAGAAGAGAAGGATTGAAACTAGACAAGTTTTGGGACTTAGTGCTCAATAAAACAAACAACCAAACTCTTCCCCATACAAGCTCCACAGCATACACTGGTGCGAATCCATGATCTTACACTGGATGTGGTGTCTTACCATAACCAATGTGACTTCTCCGCTTATAGCACTGTGGCTGCTGGGAGATAAACATGGGAGATAAATAAACACTTGGGGTTCAAGCAGTGTTTTATGTTATTGCTGATGGCGGCTAACAGGAACATCCCGGTCATGCTGACTACCTGTACGGGGGCTGAGCGAACCAAATGTGTTTATTTCGGCATCAGTAGTCGGCTCGGCTTCAGAAAGTGGTGTGTCAGTGTTACAGGAGAATTTACACGTGAAAATGGATAAAATTGTTTTAATAGAGATGGTTAAAAATGAAGAAACAGTTTGGAATCACTTTGACCAGCAATAGTTTAACTTTGATCTCAAACCATCTCTCAGAGAAAAAGAAGGAAAGCAGCTAAACATATCATGTATGTATTTATCCTTTACTAAATTCGACAGTACATTTAAAAATAGCCATGTTACAATCTGAAGCTCTTTGTTAAGGGAATCTTTTTAGATCATTTGAAAATTAATGATAATAATAAAAATTAGGTCTGAAAGTTTAAGCACTGGTTTTGCCATGGAACTGGATCTTGCAGGCTATTGGAATAACACTTGAAAATTTCTCTCACATGTTTTGAGGCACTGGTAGATCGACTGAACATTCCGTGACCTTTTGAGACATTGTTTCCCTTACTGTGTTCATTGAAAGCTGCTGCATTACTAAGGTTGATAAATTTCCTTCTCAGTCAGTGTACATGTTGTGTAGTAAACAGATGCATTTCACAATCTTTCCAACTTTTCCAGAAGTGGTTTCTGTGGATTTTGTTGACATTTTCCATTTAGAAGTCATAACACAAAATGCACATTGTATGGTCCTCCTTGCTCTTGAAACACGATAATTGTGTATTTTCCCTTTTTGGATTCAGATTCTTTATTGGTCATTCAGCATTATTACATGCAATAGACTTCGTCAGTTCACTTAACCTAATATTTTTATTAAATATATTTAACACATTTAACTTAAGTTGATATTGGGTATTTCTAAAAATTCTTCTATTGAATAGAATGGGTTCATTAACAAGAAGCTGTGTAGCTTTTCCTTAAATAATTTGATTGGCATGCTTGTGGCATATTTGTACAATTTGTTATATATTTTAATTGACATGTACTTATGGCTATTGTTTGTTTTTGCTAATCTATTCTGTGGCAAGATCAGAGAAGTACAGTTTCTTGTATTGTAGTCATGTCTTTGATTCATTACACTTAAATTAGGTAGTTCCGCAAGTATGAAGTTAACACTATCAAGAATATATAGATTAATAACTGTTAAAATTCTATATTTAATGAACAATGGTTTACAATGTGTCCTATTATCTACCGTTGCTATTACTCTGATTGCTTTCTTCTGGATCACCAAAATTTCATTTATTTTTTTGCTATTTCCCCAGAGCGTTAGCCCATACCTTAAAACAGACTGAAAAAAAGCAAAGTACGCTGTCCTTACATATTCTGATGTCACACAGAACATCAGCCTCTTCAACAGGTATATAACTCTTGATAGCCTAACTGCTATGTGTTCTGCATGAGAGTCCCATGTTAGTTTGTTGTCCAGGATTATACCTAAAAATTTTGCACTTTGTTTTTCTATTTTTGTAGTCTTTGATAGACTGAACCACATGTTCTGGGTCTTTGTCTCATTTAATGGTAGCCCATTTGCATTAAACCATGATGTTGCATTTTCTTTTGCCAAATTCATACTGCTTACAAGTTTATCAAAATCGTGGTTTACAGACAGCAGAGTTGTATCATCTGCATACATATATGTCTTTACATTAATATTTGCCGGTAGGTCATTTATATGTATGAGGAATAGAAGTGGTCCTAATTTAGATCCCTGTGGCACTCCGTGTTGAACCTCAAGTGTGTTTGACACATTACTTCCTGAGCTTACCACTTGCTTCCTATTATTAAGGTATGATTTGACGAGTTTTAAACTTGTGCCACATATTCCATAATATTCGAGTTTAGAGAGTAAAACAGAGTGGTCAACACAGTCAAAGGCCTTGCTCAGGTCACATAAGGCTGCCTGTATGTGAGTCTGGTCCTCAAATGCTGCTAAAATGTCACTCACTAAGAGTTCTATGGCATGTATGGTTGATCTTTCTTTCCTGTAACCAAACTGTGATGTACTCAGCATATCGTTTAGTTCTAGGTACTCATAGATCTGCTGATACATTATGCCTTCAAAGACTTTGGCTAGTGTTGGAATTAGTGAAATTGGCCTGTAGTTAGCAGGCTCAGCTTTGCTTCCCTTCTTAAAGATTGGAGTCACCTTGGATAGTTTGAGAGAATCAGGAAAGACCCCTTCTCTAAGACACAAGTTTATAGAATATGTTAATGGTGCTGCAATGTAAGGTATTACTTCTTTCAGTAAATTGTTTGACATATCATAAATATCTGTACTATGTTAATTTTTCATTTCTTTGACAATTTTGATAACTTCGTCTTGACATACCTCTTTAAGGTGTTTCAATGAAGGTCCGGCCTGATTATGATTTCGGTTTGCAGTCTTAAGATAATCTATATGCGTCACATTGGGTTTACTGATCAAGTTTTTTATTTCATCTGCACAGCCTACAAAATATTTGTTGAATGTATCTGCTGGTATTGGGACTGCCTCATCAAAGTTTCTTATTTGACCTTTAACAGTCTTAATTATTGTCCAGGCAGTTTTGTACTGGTTTCTACTACTTTTTATGAGATTAGTGTTGTATCTTTGTTTAGCCAATTGTAGCTCTTTCTTATACAATCTTTTTGCATTGATTTCAAGATCCTTAATTTCTTTAGAATTAATTACTTTGCCTAGGCGCTTTAACAGCATTAGCTTATTTTTTAGATTCTCCAACTCTTTCATGTACCACATTTTACCTTTTCTTGTTTTGTGATATTTCTATGGTACAAGATGAGCTTTTAAAACCCCTATTAAGTAATTGTGGAATGTTTCATACACTAACTGCGCATTAGAACCACATGTTTGAAATAATTTGTCCCAGTTAGTTATGTTTAGTTGGTGTGTTAGTTTTCTGAGATTGTTTTTTGTTAGTATAAAGGTATTGCATTTTGATATTTTTTGTGTGGCCTTGTTCCCATTCCTTTTCATAATATGTCTTAATTCTATTGTTAGGATAGAGTGGTCACAGAAAGCAAATTCCTTTACATTGGTGGAGTAAATATCACGAGTACAGTTGACAAAAGCATTGTCCAGGCACGCTTTTAGTCTTGTCGGTTCAGAATTTACATGATGGAAGTTGTGCTGCCTTAGCATGTTTAGTAACTTATTTACACATGGTTTGTTACATGTTACATCAAAGCCTGAATTAAAGTCTCTCCCAATTATAGTTACATATTGTTTCCACTTTGTTATGTGGCAGAGTATACTGTCTAACTTATCTAAGAAAGTTTTTTCATCTGAGTCAGGGGTGTGGTATATACATACTAAGATAAGTTTCATTACATCACATATGATTCCAGCAATTTCAAAGTGTTTCTCTTCACATGCCCAACTAAGATCTAGTGGTCTAAACTCTATTTCCTTTGAAACGAAGATAACAGTACCTCCTTTGCGGTACTGAGATCTGCAAAAACTGTTTCCATGTTTATAGCCTTCTGGTGCATAGTATTCAATTTGTCCTGGTTTAAGCCAATGTTCAGATAAACATAGGAAGGAGTACTTATTATGTGGCATTGCCTCCTCCAGTATTTCAACTTTACTTTCAAGACCCTGAATGTTTAAGAATATGATACTACTGTTACATATCTGTGAGTTTGCAGGCAGTTTTTTCACATTTTTGTCTTCTTTTTGGCTTGAAACCATAAAAAATTATCACTAAGTGGCACAGATGTATTTTTGCTTTGGCTCCTCCTTAAGCTGCACTGTACTGCTACTGTTGCTTCCTTTTCCACCGCTGTACTTGGTGATGTGGTTACTGCTGCTGATGAAACTTCTGCTGGTACTGCTTTTTCCACTACTGTTACTGGTGATGTGGTTACTGTTGCTGGTGAAACTTCTGCTACTGGTGATGTGATTACTGTTGCTGGTGAAACTTCTGCTGGTACTGCTACAGTTACTTCCTTTTCCCTTGCTGTTACTGATGATGCCACTGGTGACTGTGATACTTCACATGTTGGCACAGATGTAATTTTTTCATCACAGAGTGTATCTGCAGATGTTTCTTCCTCATATGTTGTAGGTGCACTTTTCATTTCTGTTGTCATTGGCAGAGAACCTGTTGCAGGTAGTGCTATTTTCACATGGGTGTCCACTCCTGCAGTTTTTATCACCTGGAGAATTTCTTTGGCCACACTTTCTTGCCTAGGTTGTTTCTGTGTAGTCCATGTCTAGTAAAATGCTCTCTTACTGAAGTCGTCGCTTCAATGAAAGCTGTGTGCACAAAACTACTACAAATCTTCCTGAATTTTCGATTTGTTGCGATGATTTCTCTGTTTACACATGAGTTTTCTATTAAGTCGTGCCTATGGGGAATATTTACAACAAATACTTTCGCCTGTGAAATTTTTCTTAGCGATTCTTTCAGTGCTCTTACAGCAAGGCGGCTTTCGTTTTTATAGACATCGTTTGCTCCTCCGATGATGACACAGTTGACGTCGCTTTTTACGGCACTTTCACAGTTTTTCAGCACAACCCGTAGAGGAGCATCAGGTTTCGAAATTCCAGTCACTTTGTATTCCGATTGCATGTCAGACATGATTCAGAGCTTAGAACAGGTTGATAGGATGAGCTTTCAGCTGGTGCGTCTCATCACCGAGTAATATAAAAGGCGTGTCAACTGTACTCCCTGGAAAGCTAGCAGGTAATGGCAACGATTTTTCACTTTTTTGAGAAACTCTTACAGACTGGAAGCCGAAAAAACTGCATTCATCGCTTTGTTTCCCACATCCACCAATGTTGATGAAAGTAAATCTAAGCTCGATCTATGACAGCTTGCAAGGTGACAGAAAAAGGTTTCTGTAATTAAATTACATACTTCCGTTTTTAGCATATGCTTCCCATTGTGTTTGGAAAATTACATTTTTCTTTGTAGCCATTTGCAATTTCTGTCCATTTTTTATCTTCTGGCACTGCTAGATGCTCAGCAGCAAGCTTCCCCTAATAATAATAATGAGCGTATGGCATTGGTGTCTGGGAGAAAATGACATCGATAACCTGGCTCACTATTTTTCCTCCACTTGTGTCATCCTTTCTGAACTGTTGTCCAGTTGAGCAAACGGGTAAGCCAGCTGCCAAATAGCTGGAAAGGAGGAAACTGTAGAAACAAGTCCTATTGAAATTAGTGTTGAAAGATACAAATTTTGTTTTATGTTCCTGCAAGTGTGAAAATTAATTTACATATGTGTATTTGGTTTATAGGGAAGGAAGCTCAAAGTGTTAGGGTTCTCTGAAGAAAGTGTAGATAAGGAAAGAATTAAAATCTGGAATACAGACAGCGACTTGGAGTAAGTCGATATTCTTTGAAGACGTCGAGCTTTTGAGAGACATTGTGATCCATAGACAGGCTTCAGGTAACGCAGATTCCCATAACTCGTTTGCTTTCCTCTCTTCAAAAGATGATTCATGCAGTGTTGATAATGCCTCCCAAGATCAATATTTGTCAGAAGTCATGATAAAATGCGAAAAAGAAGATGCAAATGACCATGATATTATTTGTACCTAAGAATAAAGTTCCAGTGACAAAAAATATGTATAAATTGCAGACGAAATAATAAAAAGCAAAAAAGGTTTATGGAATAGAAAGCATTAGAATTGAAAAAGCGAAAAGTAGAGCTTCTACAAAAGCGTTTTGAAAACAAGTGATATGACGAAAGTAATGATGGAGATCGTCATTCTGGAAACATCCCCCAGGCTGTGGCTAAGCCATGTCTCCGCAGTATCCGTTCTTTTAGGAGTGCTAGTTCTGCAAGGTTCGCAGAAGAGCTGCTGTAAAGTTTGGAAGGTAGGAGACGGATACTGGCACAAGTAAAGCTGTGAGTACCAAGCGTGGGTCGTGCTTCGGTAGCTCAGTTGGTAGAGCACTTGCCCGCGAAAGGCAAAGGTCCCGAGTTCGAGTCTCGGTCGGGCACACAGTTTTAATCTGCCAGGAAGTTTCATGAATGAAGATTGAGTTTTGAACTGTGATTCCAAGAAGCTGATGGATGTATCCATTATTTCATAATACAATCTTCTATATTTGTCACATACTTCAGTGAATGTTTCTACAGATGAGTTGATGGAGTCATCGTATTTCTTAGGGACTTTTTCTACGGGGTAATTTTGGGGAATCAACAGTCATATCTTGACATTTTGAAGTTACTTCACGCCAGAGTGATTCAAAATTGTTTCTCATAAATTTAATAGAAGTTACAAGAGTGGAAATCATCTACTTAGACTCCTCTAAGTGTAGGGATTTCCTCTGTAGTGCTATGTTTACATAATCAATGTAACCAAACAGTTTTACCAAAAGTAATAATATGAAAGAGAAATCATATTTTCTGCATATTAATCAAAAAGCCGTTTGCTTTGGCCCCAGTGTCTGAATTGTCATTTCTTGAAACATTTAGAAAAAATTCCTGACGTTCTGTATAGTTGGACAAAACTGAAGACATCACAAAGTATCTTACGGCCCACCTTGTAGGACAGAATGGTTTCAAATTTGTAGAGGCATCTGCCTTCAGGTGAGCAAAAAGATCTAATCTTTTAGGTGAAACTCTCACAAAATGTATTAAGTCCTTCATAACATTCAATGCATTTCGACATTCTGGAACTGCTATCACAGTGTCTTGTAGTGCTAGATTTAAACAGTGTGCAAGGCAGTGCACAAACATAGCTCTCTTCTCCATTGCCATAAACTTTGCCTGGACACCATTATATAATCCGGCCATGTTAGCTGAACTGTCAAAGCATTGGCCCCTACAATTAGATGTAGGCGAATCAAATCATCTTAAAATGTCGATAATAATATCAAACAGAGCCTTAGGTGTGGTACTTTGTATTGAGTATAGCCCTAAAAAATATTCTTCTATCTCTAGCGAAGCATCAACAAATCTTATACAGATACTAAATTGCTCTTTGGTGGCTATGTCTGTTGTTTCGTCTGCTATTATTGCAAAATACTCTGCACTCTTGATATCTTCCAATAATTTTCTAAGAAGTGTATGACTTAAAATGGCCAAAATTTCATTTTGCACATCATGGGATGTCCATTTGTAAGTTTCGCACTGTAGTCACATTAAAAGTAGTTGGTTATCTTCACATCAAAGGCGTAATAAATTGTCAAAGTTACTTGTTTCATCAGTATGCCCACGTATTGCAAGCCCCTGCACTGATAAAAAACGGAGGGAAGATATGATTTTTAGTAAACAAGCACGATTTTCTATCATTTGTGTCAGTTTTGCTTTGGAAATCTGGCTAAATACATTGACATTCGATTTTAAGGATTTGAATTCCAATACAGCTTCTGTGTGGCAGCCCGATGCTTCACGCGCTTTCAACTTTTCTAGCTCTTTCTTCCAGTTCGAAAAATCGGTTTCCATGAAAGTTTTCTCCATTTTGTCAGAAAAGTGAAAACGATTTTCTTTGAACATTTGTCTGCAAATTTTTCAAAAAATAACATCTTTTACCTTATCGTAATCGATCCATGCAAATTGCTGTTTCCAAGAGGGCTGATAACAGCGTTGTTTTTTTCCGGGAACAGTGTTTTTTGTCACCGCCACAGTTCCGTGACTATCTTGGGGGGAAGCAAAAAGTACCTTGCCCCCCCAAGTCGGCGCCACAGTGCTCGTCCATTACTGTTATGAAGTTTTCTTTATTCACCCCTGTGCTTTTCATAGACAAGTAAAATATCTGTAACACTTTTTCGCAATCTCGCCAGAAAAGTGAAAGCTTTCACTAAAAAATAAAAAATACAAGATTAGTGCTCGAATTTACAGTAATAATAGAAGATACAGCCAAAAATATGTTTTTTAGGTTTTCTATTGCACTGATTCATATTGTCGAATCTGTTCTAATTAATTACGTCACAATGACACTGTATGGGAAAATGTCTCACGCAGAAATACATAGATACGCACAAAGCTTTTAGAAACTGCAAAAATTGGAGGAAATTAATCAGACTGTCACGCATGAATTTCATCAGCACGTGAACATAGCACCAATATACATTGACTGGCAGTTTATTCAAACACACTTGGGAATTTATCTAGCACCTGTCTCGTAAACATGTCGCCATAAAATCGCAGAAATTATGTCTAGAATGCAAGACTTTATAATACTATGTCTCCATAGTTTAAACAAATAAAATGTCTCATATCAATATCACATTCACAATTATTCACACCTATGAAAAGTACACTACTGGAATTTAAAATTGCTACACCACGAAGATAACGTGCTACAGACGCGTAATTTGACTGAGAAGAAGAAGATGCTGTGATATGCAAATGATTAGCTTTTCAGAGCATTCACACAAGGTTGGCGACGGTGGCGACACCTATAACGTGCTGACTAGAGGAAAGTTGCCCACCCGATATCTCATACACAAACAGCAGTTGACCGGCGTTGCCTGGTGAAACGTTGTTGTGATGCCTCGTGTAAGGAGGAGAAATGCGTACCATCACGTTTCCGACTTTGATAAAGGTCGGATTGAAGCCTATCGCGATTGCGGTTTATTGTAACGCGACATTGCTGCTCGCGTTGGTCTGTTAGCAGAATATGGAATCGGTAGGTTCAGGAGGGTAATACGGAACGCCGTGCTGGATCCCAATGACCTCGTATCACTAGCAATCAGGATTACAGGCATCCTATCCGCATGGCTGTAACGGATTGTGCAGCCACGTCTCGATCCCTGATGAACAGATGGGGACGTTTGCAAGACAACAACCATCAGCACGAACGGTTCGACGACGTCTTCAGCAGCATGCACTATCAGCTTGGAGACCATGGCTGCGGTTACCCTTGACGGTGCATCACAGACAGGAGCATCTGCGATGGTGTACTCAATGACAAACCTGGATGCATTAATGGAAAAACGTCATTTTTTCGGATGAACCCAGCTTCTGTTTACACAATCATGATGGTCGCATCCATGTTTGGTGACATCGCGGTGAACGCACATTGGAAGTGTGTATTTGTCATCGCCATACTGGCGTTACAACTGGCGTGATGGCATGGGGTGCCATTGGTTACACATCTCGGTCACCTCTTGTCGCTACTCTTGATGAACTGTGGTATCGTGTTGAAGCTGCATGGGCAGCTGTACCTGTACACGCCATCCAAACTCTGTTTGACGCAGTGCCCAGGGGTATCGAGGCTGTTATTGTGGCCAGAGGTGGTTGCTCTGGGTACTGATTTCTCAGGACCTATGCATTCAAATTGTGGGAAAATGTAATCACGTGTCAGTTCTTGTAAAATATATTTATCCAATGAATACGCATTTATCATCTGCATTTTCTTCTTGGTATAGCAATTTTAATGGCCAGTAGTGTAACTGGTCCTCATTTCACATATGTCTCTACATCCGTAGCATTGACAATACTGCACCAAAGCTGTTACTGAAACTTAATTGAGCAGAAACGTATGTAGAATAAGGGGAATATGAATAATATTCAAGTTTCGCTATTATCACAAATTATAGACAAGCAGCATCGTCCCAAAATCATGTGATTTTGAGAACATGCGTTCTCTCCACCTCATATAATTTAGAAGCCACACGAACTGCTGATATCACCAGGTATAGAGATGGGTGTGAGACAACAATTGACCATGTGTTTATTAACAAAGAGAAAAATAATTATGAAGTTGAAGTAACAGATAATGGTTTCTCTGACCACATGGCAATCAAACTCTTACTAAAAAATGTTGTTAGGAAAAAAGATAGTAGTGGAAACTGTATAGAAACAAGATACATTAATGAAAGTAGCCTTTGGAACTTTCATAGCATGTTTCTTAGCGCTGAAGGGGACAGAGACCCAAATAAACAAGTAGACTCTAAATATGAGTGATTTTTATCTAATTATAAATACTACTTTGATGTCGCTTTCCCCCTTGCAAAAGTAAAAATGTCTCTAAAATCTAATTCATGGTTAACTGCAGGAATTAAGATATCTGCTGGTACTCTTAGAAACGTGGGTTGGCTTTCAGAGTGTAATGCAGTATTAAAGCCATATGTTAGATGCTACAGAAAAGTTATTCATGCAGCAAAAAAAGAAGAAAACTGAACAATGATTTAATTATCAGAGAAGGTAACCACAAAACCAAATCAGTTTGGAGGCACGTGAACCACAACACTGGTAAATCCAAAGTGACAAACAATAATCTTATCATAAGGGAGGAAAGGTTGCTGAAGAACCTCGATGTGCTGCCAATATGTTCAATGACTCGTACATTAACAGTGCTCAAAATCTTATCAAGAACTCAAAAGCATTAACAAGCTGAAAAAATAAAATGTCCTGTGGATGTGATGATATTCTTGATAAGGTCATAAAACATAGTGCAAACAAAATAATAACTGAACTAGCTGATATTATTAATACATTATTTAAAAAGGTGAATTCGCTTCTGCACTTAAAAAAGTCAATAATACAGCCACTTCATAAAAAAATACTGCCCATATACCATACAGAATTGTAGACCATTGTCACAACTGTCAGCTTTTGCTAAAGTAATTGAAAGGATTATGTATGAGAGACTGTTAAGTTTTCTAAACAAATGCAAAATTCTAGCCAATGCACAGAATGGGTTCAGGCAAACAGGTCTACACAAAAAAGCTGTATATCACTTCTTGGAACAGGTTTTAACTGGAGTGGATAATGAGGACTTAAACTGTGAAATATTTTTAGGTCTATCCAAGGCATTTGACCTCATCAGCCATGGTACTTTGCTAGAGAAACTGTATTGCTTTGGAGTACGTGCAAAAGCATACAGCTGGTTTCAATTGTATCTGTGCAACAGATATCAAAGTGTTGAAATAATACATAATGGCACAAAATATTACTCATCATACCTGAAAGTCAACTGTGGTGTACCCCAGGATTCTGTTCTAGGCCCTCTGCTCTTCTTAGTTTTTATTAATGATTTTCCTAACCATCTAACAATAGCAGAATCAATACTTTTTGCAGACGATACAAGACTTTTTATCAAGGGAGTTAGTGAAGCTGACCTACAAGAAAAAATAACTTCAACAATGAATGAAGCAGCTGAATGGTTCAAGGACAAGTACTTAATTACAAATGACAAAAAACCACTTGGATGCATTTTAGGCACACAAGAAAAAAAGAAAAAATAACATAAGAGTAGAGATTGGGAAATGTATGATAGAACAAACTTCTTTTACAACATTTTTGGGTCTATGGCTGGGCAATAACTTAAGCTGGGAAAAACATGTTGAACTATTGAATAAGAAACTTAGTAAATACTGTTATATATTAAGAAAGCTTAAGGAAAACTGCAATTTTGAAACAGTACTATGTGCCTATACTCTTACACACATAATAATCTAAGATATAATATTACATTTTGGGGAAAAACAGGTTTCACAGTAACTTGTTTTAATCTCCAAAAGAGAGCTGTTCATATTCTGAAGGGTGTTGCATGCAGAGATCCATGTAGAAGACTCTTTAAGGAGGTGAAAATTTTGACCCTTCCTAGTTTATTCATCTATGAATCAGTATGTTTCCTGAAGTCAAATCAAGAATTCTCTTCTCTAAACAGTGAAGTACACAACTATCAATCCAGAAACAGGCATGATTTCCACAGAAACACACACTCAAAATCCATGTACCAGAATAGTGTGATGTATCTATTCAAAATAATGTTCAATGCCTTATCAAAAGAAATAAAAAGCATCCAAAACTTACATATATTTAAAAAGGAATGAAATAGGCTACTATTAGGTCAAATTTTTGATAATGTTGATGAATTTCTTTGTTGTCTAAATAGATAGTGCTCACCTTTTGATTTTCTTGCATAAACCTTCATTTTTTTGAACTTGCATGTAAAAAGAGACACAAAATATGTAAAGTGTAACTAAGAAGATATTAAAGTGTAATTAAAAAAATGTTATTTCCATTAATGGATTTTTTTGTGTAAACTTGTAATTTTTTTTCTACACTCTTGGAAATTGAAATAAGAACACCTTGAATTCATTGTCCCAGGAAGGGGAAACTTTATTGACACATTCCTGGGGTCAGATACATCACATGATCACACTGACAGAACCACAGGCACATACACACAGGCAACAGGGCATGCACAATGTCGGCACTAGTACAGTGTATATCCACCTTTCGCAGCAATGCAGGCTGCTATTCTCCCATGGAGACGATCGTAGAGATGCTGGATGTAGTCCTGTGGAACGGCTTGCCATGCCATTTCCACCTGGAGCCTCAGTTGGACCAGCGTTCGTGCTGGATGTGCAGACCGCGTGAGACAACACTTCATCCAGTCCCAAACATGCTCAATGGGGGACAGATCCGGAGATCTTGCTGGCCAGGGTAGTTGACTTACACCTTCTAGAGCACGTTGGGTGGCTCGGGATACATGCGGACGTGCATTGTCCTGTTGGAACAGCAAGTTCCCTTGCCGGTCTAGGAATGGTAGAACAATGGGTTCGATGACGGTTTGGATGTACCGTGCACTATTCAGTGTCCCCTCGACGATCACCAGAGGTGTACGGTCAGTGTAGGAGATCGCTCCCCACACCATGATGCCGGGTGTTGGCCCTGTGTGCCTCGGTCGTATGCAGTCCTGATTGTGGCGATCACCTGCACGGCGCCAAACATGCATACGACCATCATTGGCACCAAGGCAGAAGCATCTCTCATCGCTGAAGACGACACGTCTCCATTCGTCCCTCCATTCACACCTGTCGCGACACCACTGGAGGCGGGCTGCAAGATGTTGGGGCGTGAGCAGAAGACGGCCTAACGGTGTGCGGGACCGTAGCCCAGCTTCATGGAGACGGTTGCGAATGGTCTTCGCCGATACCACAGGAGCAACAGTGTCCCTAATTTGCTGGGAAGTGGTGGTGCGGTCCCCTACGGCACTGCGTAGGATCCTACGCTCTTGGCGTGCATCCGTGCGTCGCTGCGGTCCGGTCCCAGGTCGACGGGCACGTGCACCTTCCGCCGACCACTGGCGACAACATCGATGTACTGTGGAGACCTCACGCTCCACGTCTTGAGCAATTCGGCGGTACGTCCACCCGGCCTCCCGCATGCCCACTATACGCCCTCGCTCAAAGTCCGTCAACTGCACATACGGTTCACGTCCACGCTGTCGCGGCATGCTACCAGTGTTAAAGACTGCGATGGAGCTCCGTATGCCACGGCAAACTGGCTGACACTGACGGCGGCGGTGCACAAATGCTGCGCAGCTAGCGCCATTCGACGGCAAACACCGCGGTTCCTGGTGTGTCCGCTGTGCCGTGCGGGTGATCATTGCTTGTACAGCCCTCTCGCAGTGTCCGGAGCAAGTATGGTGGGTCTGACACACCGGTGTCAATGTGTTCTTTTTTCCATTTCCAGGAGTGTATATTGCATGTAAAAAGAAGACAAAATATGTAAAGTGTAATTAATAAAATGTTACAGTGTAATTAACTCTCTCTCTCTCTCTCTCTCTGTCCCCCTCTCCCTCACTCCCCCTCTTTATATATGACAATTCCTATATCATGTATATGACAAACTGGATGATAATAAATTGAACTGTACTGAATTGTAGTAGACTACACTAACTCCATTGATATACGTTCTCTATGGAAGAGTTACTGAATTGTATTCTAGAGAAAAGAAATTGATATCATAACTCGAGTAAAACAAGGACAGGTTAGTAGGATACGTCCTTAAAATGAGTGAATAATTAATATAGTAATAAAGGAGAATGTAGTTTGCAAATACTGTAAGTGGGGCCAAAAGCAGATTTGAAACGATGTCAAACTGAAATAGTTATGCAGAGATGAAAAGGCTTGCACGGGATGACTAGCATGCCTATGCTATATTTCCACTCAGAGAACTATCGCAGATACCTGTTTCATGCCATCTCATTGTTAACTATTGTAGGAAAGAAAATGACACCTGAAGACCTTGTGGACCCACATACGATATGTGGAAATTCTGGCAACGGCTGTTAAAAGCAACCTGGCTGAAAAAGTGGCAATGCAGAAGCAGGAAATTTGCAATTTGCATATCATGTTTAAATTGTTCACTTGAGACATGGACGCTATGGCAGTATACATTACTGTATGTCCAATAATGATACTGTTGTGAGAATAACACAAAATTTTTATTACAAAACATTAGCATCGTGTGGTGTATACCCCATTAAAAGCAGATCTGTAACATCTATATTCTGTGTTTAGTAAACAGAAATATTCCTACCCTAATTTCATAATCAGCTTCTCTTCCACTGATATGTACACACTGAAGTTTCTGCTTGAAATCAGTTATTGCTTCACCTTATCCAAGACATAGTCAAATGTCTCAGTTTTAAGCCTGTTCTTCTCCCAAAATTTTGTGGGAAACCCTCCATCACTTCTGTCTTCGTTACATTTGTGTACCAAGGCTTATTTTGTCCAAGTCAAACACTTAGCAACATTTCTGTCACACAATAAGAAATCAGTCAGTTCATCCAAATAACTCATCTTGAAGGATTCTTTGTAGCAGTGACAGCACATGTGTATGGCACAGAGTCTCACTTGGAAATGTCAGGCCTCATTTGGCTGGGAGGTAATGTCATTACTGGCATGGCGCTGGTCTTCACGAACTTCCTGTTTGATCTGGGTAGGTTCTGTCAAGTCAGGCACCGCATCCAGTATAAGCATAGCCTTTGAGACAGTGGTCTGATGATGTCGCAAGTCGATCATTGCATGGATACATATAAACATTTTGCCTTGCTGAGCTTGTTCGAGTCTGCACCTACTTTCAGATTCGTTTAAACTTCTGATGATGTCTCTAGTAGTGGAAGATGATACATTGGACACAAAATTAAGCCTTGGACCAGCTGTGAAATCCTGCATTCTATGATTGAATGTTCTGTCATGGTATGCCAATATGCCATTGAAAACACTGGACAGACCTTATGAAACTGCAAGTGACGATGTTATACAAAATCTGAGGCTTCAATAACATAATTTGACAAATCAGTGATGAATTCTCCTGTCAGTCAAAGTGTTTGTCCTTACACTACTGCAGCCATCATCATGACTGGCCTTTAATTGTAGGAAGTTTCCCTATGAGACTATTAGCAGCAGGGTGAAAGGCACAAGTTTGAATTTGGTTCATGCCAAGGAATTTGGAAAATGCTCAAAAGATGTAAGAGTCAAACTGTTTGCATTGAGTGGTAGTGATGTGGAGGAGAATGTCATAGCGAACAGTCCATCCATGGAAAAAGGTCATGGTTACAGTTGCTGATGTTCCATCTTTAACTGAATAGACATCAAGCGAACAAGAATGATGGCCAGCCACTGTCAGACAGTACTTATATCCTTCCGAAGGTGGTGAAGGCATGTGGACATGCTCAAATTGTTGACTCAGTGGGGTGAAAGTACTGAGCAGAGCTGTAAAATGCCGAGTTATTTTGTTGGGATCACAAGAACTGCACTGAAGGACAAATGAAGTGCAGTCCTTGATATATGGCCAAACAAATCCCTTTTTTACTATTTTTGCGATAGCTCTTTCTCCTGGATGAGATAGGCTACAAAGGGAGGAAATTACCTGCTTCTTTCTTTATTTATTTATCTTACAGCTCGAAACATGTATTTAACATGCATGGGCAATGTTACAGTAATTACATTTAAATTATTGATACACAATATATATAAATTACATGCTATTAAGTAAAAGGTCATTTAAGTATATTTAACATAGCATTCCTGAGGTCAAATCATGTCAGCACCATACTGTATGAGCACTTCAACATAAGCCATTTTTTTTACCTCATTTTTAAAAATTCTACCAGAAAGCTGTTTCAGGTTGTTTGGCAGAGAATTATAAAATATTGCTCCCTTAATGAATGGGGTATTTGTTGTTAGATTCAATCTTCTGCTCACCACATGAAAGTCTGATTTGTGTTCTGTATCGGAATCATGGTTTTCCGTATTCCTGTTTGTCACTTTTTTGCCTTTTTCACTATTAATATTGATTGAAACATATATACTGCATAGATTGTCATAATATTAAAATTAATGAACAGGTTTTTGCATATCTAGATATTGAACTAATCTCCTTAGTAAATACAGACTAGATGTTATTTTACCACAGACATGATCTATTTGCTGATTCCACAAAAGTCTGTCATCTATATATATCCCCAGAAATTTACATTCTGAACAGCTATTTTCAGAAATGTCCTCATTTACAACAATATTTTTATTTGAGCCACTTGTCTTACAATAAATTAAATTAGTTTTGTTAATATTGACCCTCAGGTTATCTTTTTCAAAATGTGTTTTGTTTTCAACAAAATTCTGCACCACTGAATTTAGGCCATCATTACCACATGCCCAGCAAACCCCAGAGGTGTCATCAGCATACATAGTAATATGATAACTGGTGTCTAATACTTTTGGGAAATCATCACGTAGCAAATAAACAAGAAGGGGCCCAAGATAGAGCCTTGTGGCACACCAAAATTTATATTTCTTATCTTTGATCTTATTTTTTCGATTACCTCTACATTATCATGCACAATTTCTGTGTATTGTTGTCAATCTTTAAGGTAAGATTCTATTAAAAGCAACAGTTTCCCACTGTCACCATTACAAGCAAGTTTACTTAAAAGAGCTCCATGATGGACTCTGTCAAATGCTTTGGAAAAATCTAAAAATACTCCTGCCATTTTGTAACCCTCATTTATTTTCTCCATCAGACAGTGTACAAACTGTACTGCTGCAGATATGGTGCTCTGACCAATTCTAAAGCCATGTTGGAAATCTCCTATTGAGTTATTCGTATTATAGTACTCGATTAAGATTTCTAGCAATATTTTTTCAATTAATTTACCAAACACTGAGGTTAAGGCAACTGGACTGTAGTTCTGTGGTTGCTTTCTTTCCCCTTTTTTATATAATGGTTTAACTATAGCAAGTTTCAGTTTCTTTGGAAACACACCTTCTTCAAGTACACAATTTATTAGATGGACTAATGGTCTGGCTAACTCATCCTTGCATTTTTTCAGTAGAAAAGGAGAAAATTCATCCCATCCAGCTGATCTTTTACTTTTGAGGCTGCCAATTAGCTGTGTTACGTCCTTGATGGTTACTGTAGGTAGCTTACAAGAGTCCCGTTCCTTTTCCTTATCATATTTAAACTGCCTCTTCTGTTTAATGCAAGTATCATTTTCAATAGCACCTATAAAGTAAACATTAAATATATTGCTAACTATATAAGGATCAGAAAAATTATCATTATGTATACTTGACTATATTATTAATTTTAGTTTTTGAATCAGTGTTCCTCATATCATTAACTACTGCCCAGCATGACTTTGAGATCCAATCAGAATTTCAGACCTGTTTGCTAATATGTTCTACTTTCCTTCTTCTTACTTCCTTGCAGTACTCATATTTATATTGTTGTTTCCTTCCTGGGAGATGGGAAGTGTTATAAAGTCTAGTTCTTACATCAGCGTGAGATAGTGCAACTACTGGGCCATTCTGTTCACCATCAATATGTCAAATATCTGTAGTACATTGTGCAATGAAGTTCAAATACTGCAATTGCTGATGTGATGCCTTATCTAGCTTTTGATTGAAGTTGAACATTAGTATCTTCTGGTTTGTGATAAGAGTGAAACATCTACCTCAGATGTGTGCTTAGACTTCTTGACTGAAGCATATGCCACATAGAGCTTACAGTTGTAAGTGGACCAATTTGCTTGTTAAGGTGCTAATCTTTTACTGAACAGAGCTGGAGGATGCCAGTCACATTGTATGTGTTTTTGTAATACAGCTCACATTACAGTTGATGATGTATCCTCCATAACTTTGAGAGGTGTATCAGGAAGAGGATGGCTTAATATTGCAGCCTGTACAATAGCAACTTTCACTATGGTGAAGAATGCTTTCTTTTCATCAATCCACCATAGTGTGTCTTCATATTTAAGTGATCCTATTAGTATTTCATTAAGAGGTGTTCCCAACTATAAATACAAGGGCTATTCAGAAAGTAGGGTACATTTCCATCTGACGCCGCTAGGCGGGTGCTGATCACGTATGTTTTGGTATATGCATGCTTGGCATCCATCCGTGACAGCGGGAACGTCTCTGCGCATCTGGTTTTTTCAATATTTGAAAATCCCACCTGTTGTGAGGTGCGGTCTGTGATATAGTTTTTGTTGGCAAAAAACGTAAGAGCTTTAGAAATTTATTGTGAACTGTGGAAAGTGTATAGAAACAATGTAATGAGTGAATTTTGTGTCCAGAAATGTTGCATTTGGTTTAAAAATGGCCGAACCAATGTTCATGATGAAGAAAAGAGTTGATGCCTGAGCAATGTGACTGATGATCTCGTCGCTTAAGTTGATGAAACAATTCGTGAAAACAGTCGTTTCACAATAACGGAGCATTCACTTTCTTTTCCACAAGTTTCAAGTTGTTGTTTGAAATTGTCACTCAAAAGCTAGGCTACCACAAAATTTGTGCACAATGGGTGCCCAAAATGCTTACAGATCACCATAAAGAACAGTGAATGGAGGCAACATTGACATTTCTGGAGGCTTACCACAAACATGGTGATTAATGACTGGATCGAATCATAACCTGTGCTAAGATTTGGACAAAACATTAATTGCGAGACAAAATTACAGTCCATGGAGTGGGGGCACACAAGGTCCCCCCAAAAAGCCAAGAAAATGTTTGCAAACCTTGTCAGCAAGGAAGTTGATGGTGACAGTGTTTTTGGATAGGCAAGGTGTGCTTCTTATTGATTTTCTTGAACGTGGATCAACCATAAAGTCTGCCTGGTACTGTCAAACCTTGCACAGCCTTAGAAGAGCAATTCAAAACAAACCCCGAGGAGAGCTGGCGTCCAAAATTTTGTTTTTGCGTGACAATGCCCGACCTCACACGCAAACTGCACTAAAGAACTCCGTATTTCATTGAAATGAGGTGGGCGTGACTCACTGACTGAAGTCTCAGGCAGCAGAATTTTATGACAAAAGTCTTTCAAAGCTTGTCCACCACTATGATAAGTGCCTCAATGTGTTTGGTGACTATGTGGAAAAGTAGTACGTGAGTCGCCCTTTCAGCTGTATATAATAAAATGTATTTGTTGTACTTAGTTTTTTTTTAAGCCAAAACTTTTCCCTACTTTCTGAATAGCCCTTGTATTTGTTTACAAAATGTTGCTAAAACTTTGTCAAACCCATAAAATAGCGTAACTCACATATTGTAATGGGCTAGAGAGGTTGAGAAATAGCTTCCACTGTGCCTTGAGTTGGCAAGATAACTTGCGCACTGATGAGGTAACCTAAGAATTTTGGTTCTATCGCTCTAAAGACACATTTTGACAGCTTAACCAGTGAGCCACATCTCATGGCATAGTGGACAGTTGCTTTGCATGTATTAGATGCTCTGTTCATTGGACACAGTAACAATTAGGTTGTCATTATGGATGTAACAGAACTTTAAATAGAGCTGTACCAAGAGGATGTCAAGAAAGGCTCCTGCTGAAGGTATGGGCAGAGAGGGTGCACAAAAACTGACAAAAGAAAGAAGATTTAAGAATTAAACTTAGGAGGTATGTGTTATCTACTACATCTGGTATGCCTATCACTTGCGTATGAGCAGAAGCCTTTCCCTAAAAGGTATCAGATAGATTATATAATGGTAAGACAGAGATTTAGGAACCAGGTTTTAAATTGTAAGACATTTCCAGGGGCAGATGTGGACTCTGACCACAATTTATTGGTTATGACCTGTAGATTAAAACTGAAGAAACTGCAAAAAGGTGGGAATTTAAGGAGATGGGACATGGATAAACTAAAAGAACCAGAGGTTGTACAGAGTTTCAGGGAGAGCATAAGGGAGCAATTGACAGGAATGGAGGAAAGAAATACAGTAGAAGAAGAATGGGTAGCTTTGAGGGATGAAGTAGTGAAGGCAGCAGAGGATCAAGTAGGTAAAAAGACGAGGGCTAGTAGAAATCCTTGGGTAACAGAAGAAATATTGAATTTAATTGATGAAAGGAGAAAATATAAAAATGCAGTAAATGAAGCAGGCAAAAAGGAATACAGTCGTCTCAAAAATGAGATCGACAGGAAGTGCAAAATGGCTAAACAGGGATGGCTAGAGGACAAATGTAAGGATGTAGAGGCTTATCTCACTAGGGGTAAGATAGATACTGCCTACAGGAAAATTAAAGAGACCTTTGGAGAAAAGAGCACCACTTGCATGATCATCAAGGGCTCAGATGGAAACCCAGTTCTAAGCAAAGAAGGGAAAGCAGAGAGGTGGAAGGAGTATGTCGAAGGTCTATACAAGGGCGATGTACTTGAGGACAATATTATGAAAATGGAAGATGATGTAGATGAAGACAAAATGGGAGATACGATACTGCGTGTAGAGTTTGACAGAGCACTGAAAGACCTGAGTCGAAACAAGGCCCCCGGAGTAGACAACATTCCATTGGAACTACTGACGGCCTTGGGAGAGCCAGTCCTGACAAAACTCTACCATCTGGTGAGCAAGATGTATGAGACAGGTGAAATACCCTCAGACTTCAAGAAGAATATAATAATTCTAATCCCAAAGAAAGTAGGTATTGACAGATGCAAAAATTACCGAACTATCAGTTTAATAAGTCACATCTGCAAAATAATAACATGAATTCTTTACAGACGAATGGAAAAACTAGTAGAAGCCGACCTTGGGGAAGATCAGTTTGGATTCCGTAGAAATGTTGGATCACGTGAGGCAATACTGACCCTACGACTTATCTTAGAAGCTAGATTAAGGAAAGGCAAACCTACGTTTCTAGCATTTGTAGACTTAGAGAAAGTTTTTGACAATGTTGACTGGTATACTCTCTTTCAGATTCTAAAGGTGGCATGAGTAAAATACAGGGAGCAAAAGGCTATTTACAATTTGTACAGAAAGCAGATGGCAGTTATAAGAGTCAAGGGACATGAAAGGGAAGCAGTGGTTGGGAAGGGAGTGAGGCAGGGTTGTAGCCTCTCCCCGTTGCTATTCAATCTGTATATTGAGCAAGCAGTAAAGGAAATGAAAAAAAAAGTTCGGAGTAGGTATTAAAATCCATGGAGAAGAAATAAAAACTTTGAGGTTCGCCGATGATATTGTAATTCTGTCAGGGACAGCAAAGGACTTGGAAGAGCAGTTGAACGGAAAGGACAGTGTCTTGAAAGGAGGGTATAAGATGAACGTCAACAAAAGCAAAATGAGGATAATGGAATGTAGTCGAATTAAGTCGGGTGATGCTGTGGGAATTAGATTAGGAAATGAGACACTTGAAGTAGTAAAGGAGTTTTGCTATTTGGGGAGCAAAATAACTGATGATGGTCAAAGTAGAGAGGATATAAAATGTAGACTGGCAATGGCAAGGAAAGCGTTTCTGAAGAAGAGAAATTTGTTAACATCGAGTATAGATTTAAGTGTCAGGAAGTCATTTCTGAAAGTATTTGTATGGAGTGTAGCCATGTATGGAAGTGAAACATGGACGATAAATAGTTTGGACAAGGAGAGAATAGAAGCTTTCGAAATGTGGTGCTACAGAAGAATGCTGAGGACTAGATGGGTAGATCACATAACTAATGAGGAAGTATTGAATAGGATTGGGGAGAAGAGAAGTTTGTGGCACAACTTGACCAGAAGAAGGGATTGGTTGGTAGGACATGTTCTGAGGCATCAAGGGATCACCAATTTAGTATTGGAGGGCAGCGTAGAGGGTAAAAATTGTAGAGGGAGACCAAGAGATGACTACACTAAGCAGATTCAGAAGGATGTGGGTTGCAGTGCGTTCTGGGAGATGAAGAAGCTTGCACAGCATAGAGTAGCATGGAGAGCTGCATCAAACCAGTCTCAGGACTGAAGACCACAACTGCAACAATTTCATCCAGGTAGCACCATAGAGGAACGACTACTACTGAACAGACATCATTAACATTATGTATAGGTGGCAGCTTCTTTGTTTACAAGCTGCCACCTATACAGATAGCTCATATGCAACAATGCAGGTCTTTCTGCTACCTTGCCGTGGTCTTGCAGGCTCTCAAAGATCATTTGCATGACAGAAGGCCTCTGATTTTTGCTGATACCTGCCAACAGAAGACAGGAGTGACATGCTGCAGTAGAGAAGGCAGTAAAATCAATCAAAGAGATGGATAATTTAGTGGCGCCTCCAGCCAATAGTTTGCTGCCAATATGAAGAGTGTGTGTGTGTGTGTGTGTGTGTGTGTGTGTGTGTGTGTGTGTGTGTGTCGAAAGACCACTGGCACTGGAGGTAAAACTTACCGATGTATTAGGTATTTTGTTGTTTTCTATTGTGCATGAAACTTTGAAAAATGCCGAAGCACTGAAAGTTTTACAGTTCTTTGGTAATCACTGTGATAAGCATTTTTCTCCACTTTACTTCTTGTATCAACTCTCCTTGGACAGCATATTTCACTGTGATAAATTTTTCCTAAACCTGCTTGCAAACTCATAAATTTCTTTTCTCTAGGATACAATTCAGTAACTCTTTCATAGAGAACGAATATTGATGGAGTTAGTTTAGTCTACTACCATTCAGTTCAGTTCAATTTATTATCATCCATTTTATCATATACATGATATAGGAATTGTCATATAGAAAGAGGGGGAGGGAGGGATGGATGGATAGATAGAGATAGATAGATAGATAGATAGATAGATAGAGAGAGAGAGAGAGAGAGAGAGAGAGAGAGAGAGAAAACATGATTTATATTTTTAACAATTAAGGGAAATAACATTTTCTTAATTACGATTTACATATTTTGTCTTCTTTTTACATGCAAGATGCAAAAAAATTACAAAATTAATACAAAAAATCCATTAAGGGAAGTTACATTTTCTAAGTTACACTTTAATATATTCTCATATTAAAAACAAAGATTCCAAGACTTACCAAGCGGGAAAGCGCCAGTAGATAGGCACAATGAATAAAACACACAGACACACACACATAATTTCGAGCTTTTGCAACAGGCGGCTGCTTCGTCAGGAAAGAGGGAAGGAAAAGGAAATATGAAAGGATGTGGGTTTTAAGGGAGTATATACCTATCCTTTTTTCCCCCTAAGGTAAGTCTTTACGCTCCCGGGATTGGAATGACACCTTACCCTCTCCCTTAAAACCCACATCCTTTCATCTTTCCTTTTCCTTCCCTCTTTCCTGATAAAGCATCCGTCTGTTGCGAAAGCTCGAAATTCTGTGTGTGGTTTGTGTGTTTTATTCATTGTGCCTATCTACTGGCGCTTTCCTGCTTGGTAAGTCTTGGAATCTTTGTTTTTAATAATTTTTCCCATGTGGAAGTTTCTTTCTATCTTATTAATATCTTCTTAGTTACACTTTACATATTTTGTCTTCTTTTTTCATGCAAGTTCAAAAAAATGAAGGTTTATACAGGAAAATCGAAAGGTGAGGACTATCTATTTAGATAGCAAAGAAATTCATCAACATTATCAAAACTTTGACCTAATAGTAGCCTATTTCATTCCTTTTTAAATATATGTAAGTTTTGGATGCTTTTTATTTCTTTTGATAAGGCATTGAACATTATTTTGGATAGATACATCACACTATTTTGGTACATGGATTTTGAGTGTGTTTTTCTGTGGAAATCATGCCTGTTTCTGGATTGATAGTCGTGTACTTCACTGTTTAGAGAAGAGAATTCTTGATTTGACTTCAGGAAACATACTGATTCATAGATGAATAAACTAGGGAGGGTCAAAATTTTCAACTTTTTAAAGAGTCTTCTACATGGATCTCTGCATGCAACACCCTTCAGAATATGAACAGCTCTCCTTTGGAGATTAAAACAAGTTACAGTGAAACCGGTTTTCCCCCAAAATGTAATATTATATCTTAGATTACTATGTGTGTGTAAGAGTATAGGCACATAGTACTGTTTCAAAATTGCAGTTTTCCTTAAGCTTTCTTACTAAGTTTCTTATTCAATAGTTCAACATGTTTTCCCATCTTAAGTTATTGCCCAGCCATACACCCAAAAATGTTGTAAAAGAAGTTTGTTCTATCATACATTTCCCAATCTCTACTCTTATGTTATTTTTTCTTTTTTTCTTGTGTGCCTAAAATGCATCCAAGTGGTTTTTTGTCATTTGTAATTAAGTACTTGTCCTTGAACCATTCAGCTGCTTCATTCATTGTTGAAGTTATTTTTTCTTGTAGGTCAGCTTCAATAACTCCCTTGATAAAAAGTCTTGTATCGTCTGCAAAAAGTATTGATTCTGCTGTTGTTAGATGGTTAGGAAAATCATTAAAAAAACTAAGAAGAGCAGAGGGCCTAGAACAGAATCCTGGGGTACACCACAGTTGACTTTCAGGTATGATGAGTAATATTTTGTGCCATTATGTATTATTTCAACACTTTGATATCTGTTGCACAGATACAATTGAAACCAGCTGTATGCTTTTGCACGTACTCCAAAGCAATACAGTTTCTCTAGCAAAGTACCATGGCTGATGAGGTCAAATGCCTTGGATAGACCTAAAAATATTTCACAGTTTAAGTCCTCATTATCCACTCCAGTTAAAACCTGTTCCAAGAAGTGATATACAGCTTTTTTGTGTAGACCTGTTTGCCTGAACCCATTCTGTGCATTGGCTAGAATTTTGCATTTGTTTAGAAAACTTAACAGTCTCTCATACATAATCCTTTCAATTACTTTAGCAAAAGCTGACAGTTGTGACAATGGTCTACAATTCTGTATGGTATATGGACAGTATTTTTTATGAAGTGGCTTTATTATTGATTTTTTAAGTGCAGAAGCGAATTCACAATTTTTAAATAATGTATTAATAATATCAGCAAGTTCAGTTATTATTTTGTTTGCACTATGTTTTATGACTATCAAGAATAACATCACATCCACAAGACATTTTATTTTTTCAGCTTGTTAATTGCATTTCTTACTTCTGAATGCATAACCGGGTACAAAAACATTGTCTTTTCATTTGCTGGAACTTTTGACTTACTACCTTTTGAGTTCTTGATAAGATTTTGAGCACTGTTAATGTACGAGTCATTGAACATATTGGCAGCACATCAAGGTTCTTCAGCAACCTTTCCTCCCTTATGATAAGATTATTGTTTGTCACTTTGGATTTACCAGTGTTGTGGTTCACGTGCCTCCAAACTGATTTGGTTTTGTGGTTACCTTCTCTGATAATTAAATCATTGTTCAGTTTTCTTCTTTTTTTGCTGCATGAATAACTTTTCTGTAGCATCTAAGATATGGCTTTAATACTGCATTACACTTTGAAAGCCAACCCACATTTCTAAGAGTACCAGCAGATATCTTAATTCCTGCAGTTAACCATGAATTAGATTTTAGAGACATTTTTACTTTTGCAAGGGGGAAAGCGACATCAAAGTAGTATTTATAATTAGATAAAAATCACTCATATTTAGAGTCTACTTGTTTATTTGGGTCTCTGTCCCCTTCAGCGCTAAGAAACATGCTATGAAAGTTCCAAAGGCTACTTTCATTAACGTATCTTGTTTCTATACAGTTTCCACTACTATCTTTTTTCCTAACAACATTTTTTAGTAAGAGTTTGATTGCCATGTGGTCAGAGAAACCATTATCTGTTACTTCAACTTCATAATTATTGGTCTCTTTGTCAATAAACACCTGGTCAATTGTCGTCTCACACCCATCTCTATACCTGGTGATATCAGCAGTTAGTGTGGCTTCTAAATTATATGAGGTGGAGAGAACGCATCTTCTCAAAATCACATGATTTTGGGATGATGCAGCTTGTCTATAATTTGTGATAATAGCAAAACTTGAATATTATTCATATTCCCCTTATTCTACATACGTTTCTGCTCATTTAAGTTTCAGTAACAGCATTGGTGCAGTATTGTCAATGCTACGGATGTAGAGACATATGTGAAATGAGGACCAGTTACACTACTGGCCATTAAAATTGCTATACCAAGAAGAAATGCAGATGATAAATGGGTATTCATTGGACAAGTATATTACACTGGAACTGACATTTGATTACATTTTCACACAATTTGAATGCATGGGTTTGTTGGTCCATATTGTCTCTAAGGCTTTACATAGCTCAAAATTTCTCTCATTATCTACATATGACTGAGAATTATCAAACTCGACTGCACCTGCCGCACAATGAAATACATCAATCTCATCATCAATATTAGATAATACATCATCCTCAGTTTCTGAACAGTTTTCTGCATCATTATTGTCATCATCCTCTGAGATCAGCCTCCTGTCAGAGAAACTCGTTGTATATCTCCTCAGGAGTTGTTGCGCCACTTTAGTAAGATACTAGAAGAGAAAACAAAACTTAAATGTAATATAAACATCAATATGGGGTTGAATCCTCCCCACAAAAGAAACTAATAAGTGTGACATAAAGAGTAAGGTGGGGTTGGATCCAAACCAAGCGCAGGTAATGTAGGTTTCAGATAGAGATGGTAGCTGCAGGTCACTCACCAGACTGATGTAGCCTTCTCGGTGTTCTCAGAACAACTGGCTGGTAGGGTAGCTGGAACCACAGTGCTCTCAGAAAAGGGAGTGGGGAGTTATAAACAAAGCAGACTCGCTGGGGTCGGATCCAACCCCAACCTTACTGTTAGAGGGTTAACCTTTTCATCGTTGATGGAGCACGTATTTCCCACTATGGTAATATGCAGTTTTTATCACTGGGACATCTGTATCTCATATTTGTCTAGTATGCAGCAAGATGCTCTCAGGACCTGAATAAAAATATTATGGACCATGAGTTGGATACATAAAGAGTGATTCAACTGCCTCTACTGATGGGTTTTACACAACCTGCAGTGCTGTCAAGCATGACATGCAAGATTTTTGTATTCTCTCACTCGCTACATACACACTATTAATCATACAGAAAAAATGAAAAGGACCTTATCGTAAGAATTTAATGCAGTTAAATTTTGAACTTGAATAAGTTTTTCTCAAGAGGATATAGTTTTCAAAATATTCAATAAAAACTTGCAAAAGTGACCTTCAAATGCATTTTTTTTTTGAATTACTTTAAAATAATGGCCTCCAGTGAAACATACACCAGTACAAAATAGAACTACATTAAATTTCCAACACATGTGTCCTGTTCATTTTTTTTGTAGCCTAACAGGTTGCATGTAGTGAGTGAAAGAATATGAAAACCTTGCATGTGATTTTTGCAGGTGTTACAGGTTGCATAAAACCTTTTGATAGGTGGAATTTAGTTATTCTGTAGAAGGCTGTGAGTGACCAGATGGGACATCGTGGATTTACACTGAGTCTGTTTCATGAAAATCAGATCAAATCACCATCTTCTTCATTTCAAGAATGTCTGCTGTAACAAATTGTGTTTTGTCATGCAGCACTGACATTGTTTTGAAACATTCTACACACCCCACCAATGTTGCTAGTTTGTACATAATTTGCACCTAGTAGCATGTATATGCTCCAGAAAATTTCACGGAATGTAGAAGACACCAGTGTGTAGTAAGGCAAAGCTAACTTCAAATATTATTTTGAAAAATTGAGTGTTGTATTTCATATTTTTTCATTGTCAAGAGAATAAACGTGTTTTGTTACTGATTGGTTATACTTTTTTAATAATTGCCAACCTGATAAAATAATTCCAAAATTAAAAATTTAACTCTGTGAATTCTAGTCACATGAAAACACAGTTATAGTTAGTTTCCTGACACTTGTGTCCCACTTCACTGATTTTTAAAATTTAGCAGCTTCAAATTTTTCTGGTAGTAAAAGTGTATTATTTCTCACAAAGGAAGACAGTTTCTTGACATAACAAAATAAATTTTAACCATAAAAGGGTTAACTTTTCCCCCTCCTTTAACTATGTGAATAAATTCTATTATCTCATCACACATTTTTTCAATCTCTTCATCATCTGCAGAGCTTGTTGACATACAAACTTTTACTATTGTGGTGGGTGTTGGCTTTGTGTCTAGCATGGCTATGACAATGTGTTTGTTCACTATGATGTACATAGAAGCTTACTCGCATTACTAATTTCTGATTCATTGTTGAAACTAATCCTGCATTATCCCTATTTGATTTTGTGCTATACAGGTGTGTACTCACCCGACCAAAAGTCCTGTTCTTCCTGCCACCAAACTTCACTCATTCCCATCATATTTACTTTCAACATAGCTATTTCACTTTTAAATTTTCTAACCAACCTGCCTGATTAAGTAATCTAACTTGCCATGCTCTGACCTATACATGCCAGTTTTGTTATTCCTAGTTTCTATATTCTCCTGATTAGTCCCCACTCAGATATCCAAATGGAGGACTACTTTACTTCTGGAACACTTTACCCAAGGGCATGCCGTCATTTAACTATACAGTAGATACGCATGGCCTTGAGAAAAATATCCACTGCTTTCAACTGTTCACAGTAACAACACAGCAAGGCCATGGTGGTTGATATTACAACGCCATATCTGTCAATCATCTGGACTGTTTTCCTTGCAACTACTGAATGGCTGCTGCCCCTCTTCAGGGATCATATGTTTGTCTGGCATATCAACACATACCCCTCCACTGTGGTTGTGCCTATTGGACAGCTCTGTATCACTGACTGAGGAGCACAAGCCACCCCATTATGGCAAGGTCCATGGTTTATTGCATGGCCTGTCTTGTTATTTAGGTGGTACTTCCATCTTCTGTTGCTGTTGATCAGCAATCCTGGGCTCATAACTGGTGAATCTGCTTTATAAAAATGGCAGGGAATAGACACAAATGCACAGCACATCACAAATGAAAGCACACTTTTTTTAAAAACATATATGCAGATTTCCTTTTACAGTATATCATAACACAATACAGCAAAGGATCCTTCAGTGTTCACAACAATGATAGTTTACATCACTGACATGATCATGGCTACAAATAGCAATGTATATAAAAATGATCATCATGATACATTAGGTGGTTCTGGCAACTCATGGTTAAACTGTCACCTCTAAACTTAACCTAAACTCTAGCTATGCTCCAGTCCAGTCTATCACAGCGAAAAAAAAAAGTAGAAACTGCCTTAAGCTATAATGACTATAGTTTTCTTTTACATGCTAGAGGCAACTGTGTTTTTAGAGAGATGGCACTGTTATTGAAATAAAGCCTACAAAATATTTTAGTTGTGGATTTTTTAGCCATGCCCCTGACGGAGTTCTTCTGGCAGATAAAAATATTTTGGGCCCCAAAGAAGTATTCCACAAAAGAATTCAATATATAATATAATAGTGAAGGAAAGCACAACAGCAACTAAGCAAGAGTTTATCACAAATGTGCATGTACTGTTTTCTCAACAGGTAAATAACATGTGATGCCATTTTACAAAGTATGTACATTTTCCATGGGACTGTTTGAAGTTAATTTTGAATTCAGATGCATAATAAGGAGTTTAGCAGGTATGTGACTCAATGGATAAACTGAAAGTAATGTTCAGCCTTTTCAGTATAACATAATTCAAGAGCTTTAAACCAGGTATTTGATAATTTGGAGTGCACACTGTTTTGCAGTGTCAGTTTGTTCGTATCTTTGCCAGAAATTATGAAAGCTGTGTGATCTCCATTAAGTACATGTTTTTCATCTATGTAACTACCAATCTGCTTTCTGTTAATGTGGTAGGATTTGAAAAGGGAGAGAGAGAGAGAGAGAGAGAGAGAGAGATAGTGTGTCCCAGATGGTATAACACCATAGTTTCTCCAATAATATTTTTTTGGGCGACCTCAGAAGATGTCTCCCACAGATGGAGACGAAATGTTAGGTGGAAATTTTATACATCGACCATGGCCTCTCAGCCCAGAAGTTTCAACTGAAGACAACACTGACCATGAAAGCCTACATTGTATCATTAAATACTTAATCATTGCCACTTATTACTTTGTAAAATGTTAAGGACATCCAGAGTAATTTATAATGTAAAGTTGACACTTGAAACCTCAGACATTCAGTCGCATGTTGTAACATATTAGATCTGTAAGGGTAATGTTTATGAAGATTACAATGTAAACAAGTAAGAACAGAAGTATGCACAGTAGGAACATGAGAAGGTCACAAGTACAACAGTGTGTAAAGTGTTGCAAGAACTGTGAAAATGGTTTATTCTAACTCTGAAAAGGCAGAGATGATATTCATCTATTGTGAGTGTAGACAAAATGCTGCTGCAGCCTGCAGGTTCTATGCAGAAAGGTACCTGGACAGAGATCATCCATTCTGCCACACATTTTAAAACATCTACAAACAATTTTATGCAACAAGTATGGTCGTAACACACAAACATGTCCGTAACAAACCCATCACAAGAGAAGCAGGTGCAGTTTTTCTGTTAGTGCTGTTACCGTGAATCCACATGCGTTCACATGACATAGCTAGAGGCAGCGCACTGAGTCAAAGTAGTGTAATGCACATACTTCATTGTCACATATTTCAACTGTATCATGTGACACTGCATCAGCAATTACATAAAGAGGACTTTAATAATCGAGTGAATTTTTATCAATGAGCATTAACACAGAATGTATTGCAGTTGTACCTGTTTACCGATGAAGCAGGTTTCACAAACTATGGTGCAGTGAATTTACAAAACATGCATTACTGGTCCGTGGACAATCCTCGATGGATTCAACAGGTAGAGCGACAGTGATCGTGGAATATAAATGTATGGTGTGGAGTAATTGGCAACCATCTCATTCGTCCTCAGTTCATTGAAGGCACCCAAACAGCTGCAGAATTCATTGAGTTTCTACAAAATGATCTGCCAGCATTGCTAAAAAATATCCTGCCGGAAACGTGTAGACGTATGTGGTATCAACATGACGGTGCTCCTGCACATTCTGCAATGAATACTAACTAGGCTAACCCCTGACAGAATGTACAACGGGCATTTCATAGGTCATGATGGACGCACAAATTGGCCAGCCTGTTCTACTGATCTTACACCTGCAAACTTCTTTCTGTGGGGTGTGTTAAAGAAGAACATGTACCATGATGTGCCTACAACACCAGGGGATATGAAACATCATATTGAGGCAACTTGTGGCAACATTGCACCAGATGTACAGCATCCTGTAAGACTTCATTACATGGTAGATTACAAATGTGTGTAGCAAATGATGGGCACCCCTTTGAACATTTATTGGCCTGAAATGTCATGACACACTCTTTTACATTCTGTAATTTAAAACAAAAAACAAATTTGTGAGTTTAACTACAATCTCAGGTTAATGTACATTTGCTTTAACAAATCAGTGCCATACAGTATTCCTCAAAGGAAAAAGACTAATAAAAATGTTAGCAAGTGGAAATAACATCCTGTTCATATCGCTTCTGTACCTCTATGCTACATCACTGTTCTTTTTGTATCCATAATTAATTTGGCTCTCTCCGATACACACAATTGAACTGTTGAGGAGTTACTCAGGCATCAACTTTATGTTAAAAATTACTCTGCACATGGTTAACATTTTACAATGTAAGAAATGTTATGGATTAAGTTTTATATCTATTTTCAGTTGTGCTAAAAATAACAGGTTTCCATTACAAAATGAAAACAAAACTAAAAATAAAGTTTGTGTTGAAAATCATACTTCTTTGCATTTCTCAATGGTTCATATTGACCAATTATACCAGCCCTCTCCTCACTTTCAGTCTGCAGAAGTGGTTATTCAGTGTTTGTTGTGGTTTGGGAAGTGTTTCCAATAGTAATGTTAAGTGACTCACTCCGTAGTAAGTGACAATGTGGAGACCACAAGAACAATGTACAATTACTCATTGGATGTGCTCTCAACATCATATGTTGCAGGATGATATTTGTCATATACACATGGGAAACATAAACTCAAGCAGCATCTACTACACAGAGTGAATGCAGTTTTCCTGCATTTACAGGAAATGTTCAGAATTTCTAAAGGAAAACACACCTTGCTGACGTTTTGAAAAATTTATCTTTCTTCCGATAGTACAGGTTAAAAATTAAATTTGAGAAGGAGTTGAACCATTGCCTCATACATGCTCATCTTATGAAGCTCTAACACTAACCACCTGACCACCATAAACTCTCATTTCCGGCACCTACTCATAGCTACATTAACCACATAATAGACATCCTGGAAAATCTGACTAAGATCCAGTTTATTAATGTGCAGCTTTATACGTTTAATTATGAAGTTTGAAAGAGCAACAGCTTTTGTAGGGAAAGTGGTATCTGTTGCTTATTACTCTGTGATATTTCCAACAAGATTCATGCTCTTACAGTAGTGCATTCGTAACCCAAAACAGGAAAGGATGACTAAGTTTTTTGGGTAGCCCATCATTTACCAACTCATACTGCATGAGTGTTTATAGAAATATCAAACAAATACAGAGTTAAATACAAAACTATACGTGTATATTGTGTATGACGTCTTGCGTTATTCTACTGAGAATTCCATTTACACAATCCCTCAACAAATTTTAAAAGCATTAATTAATAAAATAACGGCAGTTGTACTTCCTGTGACGTATCTAAGGTATTTGACAGTGTGAATCACAATATTCACCTAGATAGATTGAAGTTTTATAGGATTTATGATGTAGCTAACAAATGGATAATTTCATATCTAACCAAAATAATGCAGAAAATTGCACTTTGTAACTCAATCATTACAGTCTGGTGATGTAATTCTGACTGAGGAGAAATCACATACAGGTTTCCACAAGGCTCAATCTTAGGTCCACTATTGATCCTCCTATATATGTAAATGATCTTCCATGTAATATGCTACAATAAGAATTAGTTCTTTTAGCAGATAACACTAGTATTGTAATCAATCCAAGCATAAATACAGAAATATAAGAAATGGTTAACAATGTATCATTGACTTGTTTTTTGTGAATGGCCTCACCCTCAATTTTTAAAAGACATAAAATATTCAGTTCCTCACATCTAGGGGTAGTATACTAACACTAAATGTAACACATGGAAACAATAAATAGGGTGTAAATACCAAAATTCTTAGGTGTCCACATTGATGAGATTTTCAGCAGGAAAAAGCACACTTTGGAACTCCTAAAACAACTTAGTTCAACCACATTTGGACTTAGAATAATTGCAAATCTTTGTGAGAGACAAATCATTAAATTGATATTGCAGTCAGTAATTTTATATGGTGTAATGTTCCGAGGTACCTCATTTTTAAGAAAAAATCTTCATTGCTCAAAAGTGTGCTGTAAGAATTATATGTAGTCCTCGTCCATGATCATCTTTTAGACATCTGTTTAAGGAGTTGGGTACTGTAACTACTGCTTCACAGTACATTTATTCTCTTATGAATTTTATCATAAATAACCCTCTACAGTTCAAAAGTAACAATGATGTACATAATTACAATATCAAAAGTACCATTGGGCCTTCATGGCCTGATTGGGAGGAGTCATGTTAAAAGGAAAAATTATGTTCATTACTCCACATTAAGGTTTCCTTTGTCATAAAAAGGGGTGCACAATGCTGAAAAATTTTTTTTGATCAGTTACCAGTTGATATAAAATGTCTGACAGAAAGCAAAGTACAAACTGAAAACAAAATGAAAAAGTTTCCCCTTGACAACTACTCCTAACCCATAGAAGAATTTCTATTATTGTCATGCGTAAAAGGTGACTAGATCCATGGAACATGAAACTAGCTAACTAACTAACGTGTAGAACAGACAACATGGTCTATTTGTGGAAAGTTAAATGTTGTCACCAAAGTAGACTTTCAGTTTAGGAGGAGGAGTCCAAAAATTGTTTTTGCTTCAGAGATGACACTCACTAACTAGTGTTTGAATCTAGCAAACATTTTGAAGTGTACACAATGTCCCAGGCTCATATGCAAAACTTTTTTATTTCAGTTTTACATAAAAAAGTCTTTTTCATCCATCACTTACTGCTGATTTACATTTATATCTGTACTCATTGTATGACAATGACTGACCAGTTCACTCTAAAATAGGCTGAAACATCATCAGTAAAGCCACCTAGCCAATCAGATCGTGTTGGAGGTCACTTGACCTGAGTGAGAAGCACCAGCTGAACAAAGTTCATCATCATCCATTCCAAGTCGCCAACCAGACACATACTCAATGATTTAGTCCTCAAACTTCACACTACTTCTCCTTTGAGGAGAAACACTAGCTACCGACGTTACATTCTCTTGCCTCCCTTGCATTCCTTATTATATAATCACACCAGAAAATAAACTTTTATGTTTCTTTTTCATAAACAAGGGTATTTTATTTATGAGCCCACACTACTTTAAAATCTGAACTACATCCCTACCTCTCAATGGCAGGGGTTATACAGAAGACAGTATCATCACTTTCTTCTTGTTGTGCTAAACACTTCATAGTCATCACAAAGCAGTGAACAGTTTTGTTCCTGACTGGCACTTTTTCAGTGCTCTCTTCATCACGAGGCTGCTCCTCATTATCATCAAAAGTCTTGATGATCTATGACACTGCCAGTTATCTCACTGTCTATCAATACTTGATAGTCATGATAATCAACATCACATTCAAGTCAGTATTTAATATTTTCCTTCTTGCATGCTTCAAATGTTGAGGCTGTGTTAATGGGCCCAAACAGTTCACACACAAAATGGCTGTTTGGTGACTCCTCAGGTGCAGTGACAGACTCTGCTAAAGGAAGGAGAAAAATTGGTTTTGCTAGTGCAATGTCCTTAGTAGTAGTGAAAGCTTTTGCTCCCACATACAAAGTACTACCCAAAATATCCAAGGATTGCAAAAATGAGAATACTTTACTCACATCCTTAAGTCCTCCACCACCTTCAAAGAAGTCTGCTCAGGCATACATGCAATGATCCCAGCATTGTTCCCATTTTTGGACGTACTCCTGAAAGTCTGCAGGCTGAAGGGTGTTTAGTACCTGCTACAGTTCCACTTGGATGTCTTCAGACAAGTCAAAACATTACCCTTCAATGTGATTTTCACCTCCAGGAAAAGGTAGAAGTTGAATGGGGCTAGTTGTAGTGAGGCAGGAGGTTGAGGAACAATTTCCATGTTGTTTTTTTGCAATGCATTCCTTCACAGTGAGAGAGTCCATTGTCATGGTGCATCAACTAGTCTTTCCTTTTTCACAAGTCTGGCTGTTTGTGCTGAATGTTTTCCCTCAGTCATCTCAAAACCTAAGAAGTAAAACTGCCTGTTGACCATGTGAAGCAAACTCCTTATGCACTTTTCCCCGAGTGTTGAAAAAATTATCAGCATTAACGTCCTGTTGCTGGAGACGTGTTGAGATTTTTTTTCGGCCTCGGAGAAGGTGGTGTTTTCCGTTGTGATGATTGTCACTTTGTTTCAGAGTCATAACCATAGATCCAAGATTCATTACTTGTTATGACTCTGGATAAGCATATTGGACACACCAAATTTTTGTTGCAGCTCAGTGCAGTTCTGAGTCCTGAGGTTTCATTTGTTGGTGCTGAAAAGGCTAGGGTCAAACTCTGCTGCACTTCCTCTTATGTTCAGTTCATTGACTACAATTCATTGACATGTACCATATGAAGTCCAAGCCTGTTACAAACATGGTGAATTGTCTGACTTAGATCTTAATGAATCACATCATGCACTTTCATGGTCATTTCTGGTGTCATGCACATTGACAGCTGAACAGAATGTTTGTCATCTTCCACAGATTCTTGGCCTTCCTTGAATTGCTTGACTGTAATACCACAACCCCTTGGGATGCTATATCCTATTCCAGTGTCATCTCCAGTCTCCTGAAGAGGGCAAACGTATAATATTAGTAAGTTACACATTTGAAATAGTTGTTTTGACATTGTTTACATTGTGTCTCACCAGTAAATGGAACAATTATACAAGGTACAAGATAGTAAACTGTGTGCAAAATAAAATTAAAAATAGAGATGACACTGGAAATAATTTCAGAAAAATAGACAATGCTCTCAAAAAAAAAAAAGGACCAAAAACTAGAAGCAATCAGGGAAGATGTTGATAAGGCAGACAGACAAATAAACAGTGTACATGAAACAGTAGACAACGTAGAATCTGAAGTGGATTGTCTGAAGAACTCTGCTGTTGCTGAATTACAGCTAGTTAACAAATGTGTTGCCATAGTCGATAAATGAGTAAAAATAACAGGAAACATTGTCACTGACGAACCCAAAAGATGAAAATCAGAGTTTCATAACATACATATTTATAATGAAACAGAAAATAACTTCATTGATGAGAAGCTAAAATTAAATTCTGTACTTGTTTCAGAACAAATATCTTCTGTAAACAGCAAAGTGAATGAAGTAACAATATTCAAACAGTCAACTCTAAAGTTGTAAATCTAGAGACTAATATTTTAGTAGTATATTTAGTGGTAATAACATGCTTCGAAACAATTGCAATAATGTTATGAAAATTTTTCTTGGTGACGTTTTGTGAGAACAGCTTAACACGGGCATGCCAGAACAAATGACAGAGAAATTTGCTACACAATTTTTAGATGGAGAAGCTTTATCCTGGGCTAACCAGTATGTTAACCCAGAAATTACATTTATGGAGTATGAAAAATTATTTTTAAACAGATTTTGGTCACAAAGTAAGCAGGCGCAAATAAAATCAGAATTTTTGAATGGAAGTAGGAGATATGAGAATGCGAGAATTTTGTGAGAAGCAGCTTAGGACTTCAGCACATTTAGATAAAGCACTTGATGAATTAATCCAAACTGACGCGCTGAAGCAGCGTTTACCCAACTGTTTTCAGTGGACTCTTATTTACAGACCAGATGACACTATTGAGGAATTTTTGAAATATGTAGATATATTAGATCATGCTTGAGAGAACAATTTTCAGAATGGAGGGTCATCACACCACCACCAGAACAACAACAACAACAACAGAAACAATAATAACTGAAACTATGGTAATATAAGTAATAATAATAATTTTGGTAATAACCATCACAACCAGAATAATAGTAGAAATGAACAGAGCAGAAGTAATCAAAGGAGAAATGGCAACATAACCCATGAAAATAACAATCAGGAAAACAGGTAAGCAGCTCATTGCAAGCCTGTCAGTTTGAAGTGAACAGTTACAGAAATCTGGCTAGAAGGAAGAGATGAAGGTGGAATTCAGGTCACAGACACCACAATAGACAGAATAACTACCAGATAAACAGAGTTGATTATGATAAAACATTTTGGGACTTCATGATGATGGAAATAAGTGAAGATACCAGTAAAGTAGAAAATAATTTTAATCTTAGTACAGACGATTTGACTAACTTATTTGACAAAAGTTGTGTGTTTAGTAATAGTAACATTTATGAGGATGCTGATGAGTACAATTTAGTTAGTTTATTTTGTGATGGTGAATTTTCAATATTGTCTGAAAAAGGTGTGGCAGAAAGTAAGGATCATATACCTAAGTTAAATTATGTTTATGTTCTTGCTGGCACAAGTTCTAGTACTTCTGATAGTGATTGTGATGAGAGAACATGTGTAATTGAAGTCAAGGTTCATGTAGGTGCAGATGATGTTGCTATTGAGTATTTTGATACTGTTGATGCTCATGCTGATGATGTATTTTATGATGAATTAGATGATATGGTTTATGTGGAAGTACCAGACAATGATATGAGTAATACAATGATAGGATATGATGATTTGGAATCAGAGAAATGGGTACATGAAAATCAATTGATACCCATTTAGGTCAGTGAGATATTACATAGTTGTTACAGTAAGGAGGATCAAGATAAGCTAATTAGTGATAAGATACTGAAACTACTGGAAGAGAATGAGAAATCTGTAGCAAAAGGTGATTACTGTGATAGTATTAAATTCAAAAACACTAGTTGTAAGCTACCTTTAAGTACTTTACAACCTAAGTTAGGAAATGAGGTTCAAATAAGTGCATATTTAAATTGTAGGGATATTGAAGATGATTTATTGGCTGAAGAGGATGGAAGTAATAAGCATGAAATACTCAGTAGTCCATTTATTGAAATATCTATAGGCAACTGGAATGGAGTTTGTCTATTGAACACTGGTAGCCCGGTAAGTGGTGTCTCTCATAAATTAAGAGATAGACTAAAGAATACTGCACAGTATACTGAATTTCCAATTACTGGTGTTAAAATTAAAGGAGCCTCTTCGAAACTTAATAAATTAATCAGCAGGCAAGCATTAATTTCATTTACTCTGAGTAATGTTGTATTTGAGCAAGTATCTTTGGTAACAACTGACCTGAATGAGCACATGTTAGGAATGAATTGGATATCGAAAGTTAATGCTAGGTTTGATTGGCCAAATATGAAGTGAAATTTTATTGACCCAAAATCTGAGGTTCATGTTGAAACTAAATTATACATGATGTTTGATGAGAATTGTAGCAATAATTTAAGAGGAGTCAAAGTATTTGATGACAGAAATTGTTTGGATAAAGATAATGAGTATTTTGATAACTAGGTGTTTTGTGACGATTTTTCTCAATTAGTACTGGATAAAGTTGACTCAGCAGACAATTGAAGTATCAATGAAAAGAGTGTCCCGGAGGGATTCATGTGGGAATATAGTAGCATTTTCAATGACAAGCCAGGTAGAGTAATAGATTACATTTGTACTTTAAAATTGAGACCACATGAACAATTTTTCATTAAGCCTTATGGGATATGTATTTGTAAGAGGAAGGTTGTTGAGAAGGAGTTGGGGGATAATAGAAAGGTTCAAATGGCTCTGAGCACCTTGTGACTTAACATCGGAGGTCATCAGTCCCCTAGACTTAGAACTACTTAAACCTAACTAACCTAAGGACCTCACACACATCCTTGCCCGAGGCAGAATTCGAAACTGCGACCGCAGCAGCAGTGCGGTTCTGGACTGAAGCGCCTAGAACCACTTGGTCATAGCAGCTGGCGATAATAGCAAGGAGTAGCAGTCAGTACAACAATTCTATAGTTTTAGTAGCTAAGAAAGATGGTGGGGTTAGAACAGTGCTTGACTCTCAACATTTAAATAAATTTCTGTAAAAGGAAACTGACCATCCAGACTCAATGGAGGAATTGTTGCATAAATTTCATGAATCAAATTATTTTATGAGTTTGGATTTGACATCAGAGTTTCATCAGATTACCTTAGAACCCAATTCTGGGCTATATACTGCATTTTTATATAATGGGAAAAGTTTTCAAACTGTGTAGTATCTTTTGGATTAAATTTATCAGTTGTTGAATCTATTAAGTTTCTGGATTTTCTTTTGGGAAGTGAGTTACTTTCAAAATTAGTCATTTATATGGATGACATTCAGGTATTCAGTAAAATTTGAGATGAACATATGGAAATTCTGAAAGCAATTGCAATAAAATTTAGGCATGGAGGTATGACATTAAAATTGGAAAAATGTAAATTTGGAGTAAAAGAGGTGAAATTTCTTGGGCACACATTAATAAGGAAGAAATTCTACCTCAAAGACAAACTGTTGGCCATTGCTGATTGCCCCAAACCAAGATCAAAGAATGAACTTAGGTCATTTTATGGTTTATGCAATATCTATAAGAAATATATAAGAACACAAGCTTTAAATGCTGCAAGTCTACTTGTGCTTTTGGAAAAAAAAAAAAAAAAAAAAAAACAGTATTTGGGAATGGACTGATGAATGTCAAGCAGCTTTTGGTGAGACGTCAATAGTGAAATCTTACCTAGACCAGACTTGTCTTTACCATTTTGTATGATAACAGACAGGTGTGATTAGGGCTTCAGAGTCTGTTAATTTCAACAGAAGGAAGTTGAGGGAGAGAATGTGCACTATGCTATTAGTTTTGGTAGTAGAAGTTTACAAAGGCATGAAAAAAATTATAGAGTCACCAAGAAGAAACTTTTATCTTTGTTTGGGGAGTTAAAAAATTTCAAAATTATTTAGTTGGTCACAAAGTCATTATATACACAGACCACAAAGCTTTGTGCTACATTCAGGAGAGCAAGCTATGTCAGAGTAAGATTACCAGGTGGGCAATTTTCTTACAGCAATTTGATTATTCAATCCAGTATATTAGATGTGATCAGAATGTAGTTGCTGATGATGATCTGTCTACATTACCAGTAGGAGATAACCTAGATAGCGAGAATATTCCAAGAGAATAGGAATTTTAGGACCATGTTCATTCAAGGTATTAAAGAAGAGAAAGAAATTACAAGAATCTCTAAACAACTGAGACATGGAAACTAGTCAAGAGCAACTTAGGTAAGAAAGGATGTGATAAGGTAAAACAGTACTATCAAGTGCTTAAAGGAATTTTATTTAGAAGAAGTAGTCCCAATTTGGATAAGTGGAAAGTTTGTTGGCCTAGACGATATATTAACACCTTAATTAACTATATACATAAGAGTTTCAGCCATTGCAGATCAATAAAGTGTATACAGAAGATACAGGAAAATGTGTACTTTGATAATATCTCCAGGAGGGTAAGGAAGTGTTTGTGTTCCTGTGATCAAACTTAGAGAGAAGAGGTTACCAACCAGAAGCATAAAGGTTTCATGCAGAGTATAATTCCACAAGGTAAGTCAGAACTGATGGGAATTGCTTATTTGGTCAACTTCCCTGCACCAATGAAGGCTACATATATTAGTTTGTCACTGTCAACTTGTTTTCAAAACTGGTAAAGCTATACCCTTGGAAAAAAGCTACAAGTAAGAAAACTATTCAGTGTTTTACTAATGATTATTTTAGGAATGTTGGCAGACCACATACTTTACTGTCAGGTAATGCAAGTCAGTTCACATCTCATACATGGAAGGAATTTACTGAAAATGAGAACATTTTAATATCTGTTCATTCTCCATCATGCTTCCTATGGAGAGGTGAATGAAGGGAAATTGGTAAGTTGTGCAGAACATACTGTTCCAAGGATCACATGAATTGGTACACACCTATAAGTCAATTTGAAGACATTCTAAATAGTTTGCAGTGTACTACAACTGGATCCACACCACCTGAAGTTCATTTCAATCAGAAACCTACTAACTTACTAGGTGAATTGATTGAGTTTCCAACTTTTACAGAGGTAACTGTTGATGAGAGGGAAAAGATGGTGAAGAAAAATATGGAGGCATATCAGGTCAGAGGAAGAAGCATGACAAAAATCAAAGTTACAGAGTTTTAAGGAGGAGACCTCATATTAACCAAAAGTCACGAAAAGTCAAAAGCAATTAACAAAGAAATATAGAAGGTTTTAATATATACATTGGACCTTTCGAGATCTTAGAGATAATGCATTTAGGTTAATTTATTCAAAGTTGTGTAAGTTATTTGGTTTAAGAAACATCAAATAACCAAAACCATATGTTCATATATGATCAACCCTCTGGGAAGTACAGTTTCTGTAGACTGAAATACTGTTTACTGTATTAAAAACTCAAAGGGAAGAGGCAAAGTAGTTGCAACAACAGAGAGGTTATTCTGAGAAGCAAATAATTTTGCTTACAGATGTACATTCACACTTATTTGAGAACACTTATCAAGGAGTGATGCTTCTGACCATTACATTTGGTAATCGGATTGATACAGCATCAAATGTCTGGCATTCCTGTTGAGGTAAGTTCCTGATGGAAATTGAAAGTAGACCACAATTTACTCGTGATTGCATATTTAATAAATAATTGATGTGATGCTATACTCATATCTTGACACCCAACTAAACAAATTTGTGAGGAACCAACTCACATTGATATTTTTCTTTTAGAGATAAGACACAATTTCTTGGGTGGTAATACATGATCACTGAATGTAGTGATAAATCTCATAGAACATTCAATGAAGCATACCAAAAGAGCACTAAAATGATAAAACTGTGAAATTTTATAGACTTATTTTTTTCCTTTTTATATACAACATTTACACAACAACACATACCAAGTATTAAAAATCATATGTGCCTTATAAAATTTCATTATGGTGTTATATATATTTCACACACAGTAATTGACAAATTAACTGTTTGTTTCACTATTCATGATTATGTACCCTTAATTTTAGCTAGAGATTTAAAAGAACTTTGTCTCTCTTCGATAATCAAAACTGTTTGGGAGGTATTGTAATACCTCAATCTCCTGGGACCCTATATCCTATTCCAATCTCATTTCCACTCTCCGGAGGATGGCAAATGTATAATATTAGTAAATTACACAATTTAAATTGCTGTTTTGACATTGTTTACATTGGATCTCACCAGTAAATGGAATGAAGGAAACATGTTGGATTAAAAACTAATGTACCATCATAATTTACACACAACACAACTTTCAGGCACATAGTAGGAATGATTTATCTATTGTAATTATGGAGTAATTAAGGATTGAAGAGCTGCTATTTCCAATTCATAGAGAGAGACAGCTATTGTCATGCTCTGAAGCCAGATATTGTTTAAGTCCCTAATAAATATGACATGACTTTTCAGTCAGAATCAATCATACTCATGTTTAATTTGTGTTGATTAATAGAATTGTAATTATGACCATATATAAATGTAAATTTTACTCATACAAAAATTAATTGCTTGCATCTAGGCCTTTCATTTTTCTAAAATTAATCACTCTGTTCACCTGTTAATGTTACCATGCTTTTTCTTTAAGTCATTTAATCTCTATATGCAAATTAGTGAAATATATTGTTGCACTGATAAAACATGCAATTTATAGTCTTAATAGAAACAGATTTCTTCCTGTCTCTCTACAGAGTAATTCGCTGTAATACTATGTAAATTTCTATTTAATTTGGGAAGTAGTAGTAGCTGTTGTTGTTGTTGTTGTTGTTGTCGTTGTCGTCGTCGTCTTCAGTCCTGAGACTGGTTTGAAGCAGCTATCCATGCTACTCTATCCTGCGCAAGCTTCTTCATCTCCCAGTACCTACTGCAACCTACATCTGTCTAAATCAGCTTAGTGTATTCATCTCTTGGTCTCCCTCTATGATTTTTTCCCTCCACGCTTTCCTCTAATACTAAATTGGTGATTACTTGATGTCTCAGAACATGTCCTACCAACCAATCCCTTTTTCTAGTCAAGTTGTGCCACAGGCTCCTCTTCTCCCAATTCTATTCAATACCTCCTCATTAGTTATGTGATCTACCCATCTAATCTTCAGCATTTTTCCGTAGCACCACATTTCGAAAGCTTCTATTCTCTTCTTGTCTAAACTATTTATTGTCCATGTTTCACTTCCACACATGGCTACACTCTATACAAATACTTTCAGAAATGACTTCCTGACACTTAAATCTATACTCGATGTTAACAAATTCCTCTTCTTCAGAAACGCTTTCCTTGCCATTGCCAGTCTACATTTTATATCTTCTCTACTTCGACCATCATCAGTTATTTTGCTCCCCAAATAGCAAAACTCCTTTACTGCTTTTAAGTGTCTCATTTCCTAATCTAATTCCCTCAACATCACCCGACTTAATTCGACTACATTCCATTATCCTCGTTTTGCTTTTGTTGATATTCATCTTATTTCCTTCTTTCAAGACACTGTCCATGCTATTCAGCTGCTATTCCAGGTTTTTTGCTGTCTGACAGAATTACAATGTCATCGGCGAACCTCAAAGTTTTTATTTCTCCTTCATGGATTCTAATACCTACTCCGAGTTTTTCATTTGTTTCCTTTACTGCTTGCTCAATATACAGATTGAATAACATCGGGGAGAGGCTACAGCCCTGTCTCACTCCCTCCCCAACCACTGCTTCCTTTTCATGCGCCTCGACTCTCATAACTGCAACCTGGTTTCTGTACAAATTGTAAATAGCTTTTCACTCTCTGTATTTTACCCCTGCCACCTTCAGAATTTGAAAGAGTATTCCAGTCAACATTGTCAAAAGCTTTCTCTGAGTCTACAAATGCCAGAAACATAGGTTTGCCTTTCTTTAAGCTAGCTTCTAAGATAAGTTGTAGGGTCAGTATTGCCTCACATGTTCCGATATTTCTACAGAATCCAAACTGATCTTCCCCAAGGTCGGCTTCTACTAGTTTTTTCATTTCTCTGTAACAAATTCGCATTAGTATTTTGCAGCCGTGACTTATTAAACTGATAGTTCGGTAATGTTCACATCTGTCAACACCTGCTTTCTTTGGAATTGGAATTATTATATTCTTCTTGAAGTTGGAGTGTATTTCGCCTGTCTCATACATTTTGCTCACCAGATAGTAGAGTTTTGTCAGGACTGGCTCTCACAAGGATGTCAGTAGTTCTAATGGAATGTTGTCTACTCCCAGGGCCTTGTTTCGCACAGTATCATATCTCCCATTTAATTTGGGAAGATATACATAAAAAGTTTAATTGTTTGTATGCAAAATTAAGTATGTAACAATGACAGTAATTGCTTAAAACCATATAAATAGCAGCAATTTGTATGCCTCCATATTTCAGTCTTGGGCCAAATTTTGTATCAACAGCTTGTAGTCAGAATGTTGTTTTATAACTGGAAAATTTAAGTTCTATGACATAGTTTCACTACTGAACATCTAGCGTGTGAAATAACTCTTGTAAACAAGAATTATTAAAACTTATTTTGACCATTACATAATATCCACGTGATGATGCAGTAACATCAAAATGAACCTACGACAGCACCATGGATTACACAAGATACGTATAATACTGTTGGAGGATTTTTTAAATGCTGGTAAAGTGTTGTAAAACAAGGTATGAAATAATTAGATAGTGACTGAACATTTTTTCCTTTTGTTAAACTATGACACACATCCCAAACTGCACAGTCATTTTCACCACATTTTATTACATAACTCAGTGCACTCTCACCAAAAGCTTCAGTCACAAGGTGGTGGGTCTCAGCTCTAGTTTTCTTCAACATGAAACAGGTTTTGATGCAAATCTGCTGCTACTTCATTTTATCCATTTCACAATATGCAAAAGCACTGTAAAACTGTTGATGCAACCTTCTGCTGCAGCAGTTAAGACGTGTACCTTGGGACATCTAGCGCAGAACATGTTACTGCTACTGCTTTGACCGGTACAATGAAAATTTCTGATATTTTGGGTAGCATTTCATAGATTGCATCCATCAAATATTTTTTGTACAGTTTCTGAATTGTTCTTCCATATTATTCGTCAATTATAAGAATGTGTCTAATGTCTGAAGCTTTCAGTGATATCCCTATCCATAAGATGGAGAAGTGAAGTAACACTGGTGATGGTAGCCCACATATAACAGAAACTATCCACATATCATAGCAGTAGTATGCGATTTGCTTGCTTTAAAACCAGGTGCAAATATTTCATCCTTAGAAATGAGTGATTTTATTCTAAAATAAACTATTTTTAGCTGCACTGCAGACTGCAGATATCCAGTTTCTTTTAGCCCTCCTTATCAATAATTGAGCTACTTCATTATCAGCAGACACTTTTTAACCATTAGCTCTATGCCTAAATCTGAAACCATGTACATCAGACACTAGTGTCACTTTCAAATCCATGTTAGCTAGGTATTTCTTGTTCATTTCAGAAGCATTTTCACAAATCAAAGGGTCATCAATTTTTTTTCCTTGCGTACACCTGCATGAAACACGTGCAAACTGCTGTGTCCTGTTTTCCTGCCATTTTCATTTTTTTTTCTGTGCAACTTACCTTCTTCATCACCAGTAACACTCTCAAGTTTTGTAATGGTGTCATTGTTCTTTTTAATATCGTGAAGTGTTGCATTTTTCACGGTATATTTCCAAGCTAAGCTTGAACCACTGGTACCTTACTTGAACAGCTCTATTACTTTAATAGTATCAAAAACATTAAGAACAATGCATTTACATGTAGTCATCATTGCAAATGGCTCAACAATATGGAAGGAAGAAAGAGTTTAATGTCCTGTCATTAGAGGTGGAGCACAAGTTTGGATTATGAAAGGATGCAGAAGGCAATTGGTCAAACCTTTTTCAAAGGAACCATCCCAGCATTTGCCTGGAAAAATAAGGAAATTATGAAAAATCTAAATCCTTGTTGCAGCATAGGAGTTCAAACTGTCATCTTTCCAAGAGCAAGTCCAGTGTGTCACCTTTATTTGTAGTGTAAAAACACGGAAGGTTCAGATGACAACACAGAATGTCGACAATTATGGTTAGCAGGGAGAGGAAAAGCACTGACCCCAGCAGCCCAGAACCAGCAGAACTTTTACATGACAAGTGCACAGATTTAAATTTGCCAACCAATATTTTTAGTTAACCAATATTTTGATTGTTTGTTATTCAGATAATCAATGTGCTACTGTAGCACACTCGTTATGGCATTCAAGAGTATTTAGTACGCCACTGGAAAGAGATACAGAGTGGAAAAGTTGTAGAGGCAAATGAAACAAAGAATATGTAGAAGAAACTAATGAGGATGTTTAACATCTTTAATACAATGATGTACATGCAAACTGTAATACCAGTCAAAATAATCCATATGAGTGGAAGTTTGAAGGATCTGTAGAACAGCAACAAATGAAAAGGATTGCAAAAAGATAGCATATAGTGTTCTTTCTTGTAAGACCAGAGAAGTAAGTGTAGCACCAAGTTGATTTAACAAAATAGCCATCAAATGAAATGGAACAGAGAAAACAAGTGCCAATAGCCATCAAATGAAATGGAACAGAGAAAACAAGTGCCACTATATATTTTCTGAGTCAAAGAAAATAAATGTATGAGTAAGTACATTTGGAGCCAAATTAACAATCTTTTGAAAGTGGAGTTGTCATTCAATGACTCTTCAGTTTATACAGAGTACACTGTTATAACAAGAATTTATCTATAGAATCAGCAGAAAAAGATGGTTGTACACTGCAATGAGCAGATACTGAACAGTGTAATTTGACCATTGCATTGGCTGATAATCTTTTCCACATAACAATAATGGACCAAACTATGCTGACTAATAGCTCTTTCTATGTTGACTGCAGCAGGCTGCAGCTGCACTGCTGGTATGTATGCCATTGCATTAAATTCCACTGTGCAGAAACCACGAACTACTAAAGATGTCAATGTCCCTTGCTGGTGTACTGAATCATAAAAGGAATTACTCTCCGATGAATCTTCCTACAATTAGGTTTCCACAAGGTTCAATATTAGGGCCACTGCTTTTTCTATATTATATTAATGATATGCCACGTCAGGTCCAGTCTGATACTATCCTCTATGCAGATGACTCAATAGCTGTAGTCTGTTGTTAAAATCAGGTAGACCTAATTCGTCATATTGAAAAAACACTTGGGGAAGTGGAGGCATGGGTCAAAAACAATAACTTGAAATTAAATTTTACAAAAAAAAAAAAAAAAAATGTTCATTTTACCACAAAACAATCTGTACAGTCTATAAGTGAAATAAGGTATATGGCCAAAAATTAGAGAATGCAGACTGTGTCAAATTCCTTGTCATGTTTGTCAATAAAAACCTGCTATGAAGTCACCATGTGGACAACATACTGGGTTGACTGAATAGCCTCTTATATATTTTGAATATCTTGTATAGTATTACTGATTTAGCTGTAAGAAAAACTTTATATAATGCATATTTTGTTTCAGTCATTAGGTATATTATAATTTTCTGGGGGTCTGAAAAAACAAATTTATTAGAGCTTTTAGACTACAAAAAGAATCATCCAAGCAATGGTGGGAGCAAAACCGAAAACAACATTGCAAACCTGTATTCGTAAAACTAGATCTAATGAGCATTCCAAGCACATACATCTATGAAACTCTCACTTTCACGAAAAGAAACCCACAACTTTTTGAGGGCAACTTCTTCTTGCATCAATATGATACTAGATATAGAACGAGCTACATGTTACCTACCCACCGTTTAAAATCATGTGAAAAAACCCCATACTACATGGGCACGAAATTTGTAAATAAGATATGGAAAGATATGGATGACCCAAATGTAAAAGGTACCAAAAGAGACCTGCAAAAATATCTGAAAGATACCTCGCACTCCTACCTTCTACCTACTTCCTAAAATTCACAAACCCAAACATCCTGGCCGCCCCATTGTAGCTGGTTACCAAGCCCCCACAGAACGTACCTCTGCCTATGTAGATCAACACCTTCAACCCATTACATGCAGTCTCCCATCCTTCATCAAAGACACCAACCACTTTCTCGAATGCCTGGAATCCTTACCCAGTCTGTTACCCCCGGAAACCATCCTTGTAACCATTGATGCCACTTCCCTATACACAAATATCCCGCACATCCAGGGCCAAGCTGCAATGGAGCACTTCCTTTCACGCTGATACCTGGCACCCTACCTAAAACATCTTTCCCTGTCACCATAGCCAGCTTCATCCTGACCCACAACTACTTCACTTTTGAAGGCCAGACATACCAAAAATTAAAGGGAACAGCCATGGGTACCAGGATGGCCCCCTCGTATACCAACCTATTTATGGGTCGCTTAGAGGAAGCCTTCTTGGTTACCCAAGCCTGCCAACCCAAAGTTTGGTACAGATTTATTGATGACATCTCCATGATCAGGACTCACAGTGAAGAAGAACTCCTGAATTTCCTCTCCAACCTCAACTCCTTTGGTTCCATCAGATACACCTGGTCCCACTCCAAATCCCATGCCACTTTCCTTGATGTTGACCTCCATCTGTCCAATGGCCAGCTTCACACGCCCGTCCACATCAAACATACCAACAAGCAACAGTACCTCCATTATGACAGCTGCCACCCATTCCATATCAAACGGTCCCTTCCCTACATCCTAGGCCGTGGCAAACGAATCTGCTCCAGTCCTGAATCCCTGAACCATTACACCAACAACCTGAAAACAGCTTTTGCATCCCGCAACTACCCTCCCGACCTGATACAGAAGCTAATAACCAGAGCCACTTCCTCACCCCCTCAAACCCAGAACCTCCCACAGAAGAACCCTAAAAGTGCCCCACTTGTGACAGGATACTTCCCGGGACTGGATCAGACTCTGAATGTGGCTCTCCAGCAGGGGTAAGACTTCCGAAAATCTTGCCCTGAAATGAGATCCATCCTTCATGAAATCCTCCCCACTCCACCAAGAGTGTCTTTCCGCCGTCCACCTAACCTTCATAACCTCTTGGTTCATCCCTATGAAATCCCCAAACCACCTTCCCTACCCTCTGGCTCCTACCCTTGTAACTGCCCCCAGTGTAAAACCTGTCCTATGCACCCTCCCACCACCACCACCACCACCACCAGCACCACCACCCACTCCAGTCCTGTAACCCGGAAGGTGTACACAATCAAAGGCAGAGCCACATGTGAAAGCACCCACGTGATTTACCAACTGACCTGCCTACACTGTGACGCTTTCTATGTGGGAATGACCAGCAACAAACTGTCCATTCGCATGAATAGACACAGGCAGTCAGTGTTTGTTGGTAATGAGGATCACCCTGTGGCTAAACATGCCTTGGTGCATGGCCAGCACATCTTGGCACAGTGTTACACCGTCCGGGTTATCTGGATACTGCCCACTAACGCCAACCTGTCAGAACTCCGGAGATGGGAACTTGCCCTTCAGTATATCCGCCAGGCCTCAACCTCCGCTAATTTCTAGTTGCCGCCACTCATACCTCACCTGTCTTTCAACAACTTCTTTGCCTCTGTACTTCCGCCTCGACTGACATCTCTACCCAAACTCTTTGCCTTTACAAATGTCTGCTGGTGTGTGTGTGTGTGTGTGTGTGTGTGTGTGTGTGTGTGTGTGTGTGTGTGTGTGTGTGTGTGTGTGTGTGTGCGCGCGAGTTTACACCTGTCCTTTTTTTCCCCATAAGGTAAGTCTTTCCGCTCCCGGGATTGGAATGACTCCTTACCTTCTCCCTTAAAACCCACATCCTTTCGTCTTTCCCTCTCCTTCCCTCTTTCCTGAAGAAGCAACAGTCGGTTGCGAAAGCTAGAAATTCTGTGTGTGTGTTTGTGTGTTTTATTTATTGTGCCTGTCTACCGGCACTTACCTGCTTGATAAGTCTTGGAATCTTTGTTTTTAACATTTTTCCCATGTGGATGTTTCTTTCTATTTTATAAATGTTACTATAGCGTAGAAGATTTCATGAATGGCAACAGTGCATTTTATTTGTAATTAAAATACCTCTTGGAAGATGTTACAGCATATATATTATTAGTTTATTGTCTATTTTTAGTATTATTATATATAGAATAAAACTGACAAGTCACCTATGTAACAATCTTTGATTGTATAAGGCATGTTATGTGATGATAAAAATTGAATTCAATTGAATCCCTCCTGTAGTGATGACAGCATACAAGACAGATGCAATTACAGTGATTGGTCTGACAGTTTGCTTTAGTGGACACGTGTCAATTATGATGATCTAGGATTTATTTGTATACTATATGCATTCTTCATTCCTGTTGTGAGGGCAAACAAAATAGGGGATTTTTAGAGTCTAAGGTAGAGCTCTTCATTTAGGTAACTACACACTTTAGTTAGACAAAACCTGGCCACTAATGATGAGTAATGTGCTCAACTTGATCCAAGACGGGTAACTATCATTATCTGGCTTTCATGTTCATCTGACACACACAGCCCACAGCCCATTAAACATGTCTGACATATTGTTACTGAGTAACATAATTAACGCGGTACTCCTGTAACCAATTTTTGGTGTTTTATAGACTTACATAGAAAATACATGAAAGGAAATGCACCAGGGACATTACAGGATTTCCGATTTCTTGCACCATGTTTACAGGTTAGCATCTTTTTTAAGTAGAATCCACGTGAGAGAGAGTATGCTTCTGTATATAGAAGTATGGAGCAAATTAATTCTGAAAGATATGCTACCCAACAGCAACTATGATCCACAAACCATAGTAGTAGCATTATCATGTTTATCTTCCAAAATTAGACTGCTGCAAACCAAGCACACTCCATCATTGTTCAATTGGAGCACTGTTAGATGCAACTTGAATAGAAGGTCACTGGGTAGACAGTTAACTTGATTAAAAATATGAACAACATACTTTTTTTCTGTGCCACTCACATTTGAGTACTTGTCAGGACAGGAGTATTACAATATATTTCTTTGTGCTCCAAGGTGAGAGGTGCACAATTTCAGCTGTCCTGGTAACATTATGAAATGGTCTTCAGCCTGCTGAGGGCACATGTCAACTTGAGCTGTTACGACTAAGATGGTCAAATATGTAAAAGGTATTTTTAATTTCTCTAGTATCAAGTTTATCACAGCAACTGATTGAATTGTGCAGTGAGAAAACTATTTGTGTGTTACTTACAACACAGATATGGACATCACTGAAACACAAGTAAGCTATTAGAAATAAATTATGTTCCATCAAACTTGTGAGAGTAGTTAATCAGCTGCATTTCCCAAAAGTGCTTACTCTGGATATGAGCAGAGCACAGCCTCCCCTAAGAAAGGATCAAGTGCTGTTTCATGTGCTACAAAACCAACATCAAAATGTTTTTTATATTATTAATTATTATGACCATGACAATACAATAGCAGCAGGTAACAGAAGACTGCTAAGCATACCAAGATATCTTGCAAAAGGCCGCATATAGATAAGGGTAGATCACTGTTGCTTGACTATTGCCTTTATACTCTTCAGGAGCTCTCTTGATCCTTTTTTATTTTATATTTTTCCCTTTCATGTGATGGTAAAAAACAGCATTTGTTGTTTGAAGAAAATTTTATCACATACATTTAGATGACTTTTAGAATGATAATAACTGATCTTATATTCCCTCTGCATCTTAATTTGTAGAAAGATTTTATAGTAAGGGTTAGATATCATTCACATAACGGTGAGACAGGACAAAAAGTAATGAAACAAGGGAATACACCAAAGCAACATTCGTAGTTCATATCACTGCTAGTATGACTTAAATGCTCATAAAAACTTCACTTTTATAATTTATTCATGTCTTTTCATACTGAAACTTAATACAGCTATTTATTTAGCAAATCAGGTAAACAGTATGTACCACATCTACTCATTAATATTTATGGTAATAAATGTGGCTGTTTCCTGTAACTGCACGTACACAACAATACAAAAATCTCTATAACAATGTAACCATGGAATAACTTTTGCATTTAAGTTAAAATTCGTATTGTAATTTCTTCTTTTCTTGCTTCTAGGTGAATACAAACTATTAAATGTTGAAATCATTAAACAATATGAAAACTATGCTCTATAAACAAGAAATTATCAAATCAGGACTTTTTCCTGAATAAAAAGTGTCTAGGTTGGACTCAGAGGAAATTAATTTCCTTTATTAAATAATAATGATAAAGTATGTGGTTAAAAAATTACTTTTAATGCTTTTACAAACAGTGTAATATTGGCCAGTCAAAATAATTAGAAGTCTCGTTGAATACATGTCTTATTAACTGAATGAAAATCACCTTTCACTTATTGATAGTTTAGACTGTACTGAAGTTACCAAAAACCACTGCAGTCAAATATCCAGCTGTCTAGCAGCATATTCAGCAGTCTAGATAGCAGTTTTGGTGCACAGTAAGGCTGATTGTCCTTCCCCACACGGCACCAGTAAACACACCATACACTCTCCTAGACACAAGTAGAAACAATAAAAATCAGTGTTGACTGCACAAGAACATGAAAAATGTTTCACAGTTTCTGCAAAACTGAGTCTTTTGGTTGAATGTCAGGCAAGAAGCTATCATCTGTAGTAACACACTACAGATGATAGCTTCTTGCCTGACATTTACACAACTTTCAGATTTGGCAATGCTTTGTGTATATGGGACAAATGACAGTAACAGCTTAAACTAAGCTACCTTTAACTGGCTGAATAAGATGTTTCACAGCTTGGAAACAGTGATACCACCTGTAGTGTAACTGTCTAAAATTATGGAACTGAAATTCTCTTGAATATTTCATTATTATTGTTATGGTCTCATTTATTTACAGCACACAGCTGATGCGGTAAGAAATAGTAATTTATGAGCAACATCAGCTGCTAATTGATGGTGTTCTATATCGTGCATGAGTAACCTAACCACAAGAAAACAAAGTGGCTGATTAAAGAATAACACCACACAATGGAGGAGAAAGCCATTATGGTATCAATAAAATGAAGGCTACTCATGTGAACAACAAAATAATCAATGTCTTTGAATTTATGGCTGAAAATAAAGGGTTTTTCTGTCTGGAGTAACAGTTTGACTCACATGGAATTCTAGTTAAAATGTATGCAGTAATTTATAAGAGTTATAATTGAAGCAAGTGACAAATTTTGTGACATGTAAACAAACAAATTTTTATTTATTTATTTTTACACATGATTTAATTGCTCCAAATAACAAAATACTTCCAGTGAGTAAAAGCATCTTTAAATTTGTATGAAGTCTTCATATATATCAAATGTCGTGAGTCAGTCTTGTGGATGGATAATGGTAGTACCTATTCAATACGGCAAAAAGCCAAAAATGAGCACATTAACATCCAGTAAAAGACTATGGTTTAAATCAACCTTTAAGTCATTGACCATATTATTTACAATAGAAGTAATGAGAAACTTTTGAGCCAAGTCGTTCTCCAGAACCAACATCACCTGCTCCCATAGTGACTTATCCTCCTCTAACATTTCACTGATTTTCCCCACACAAAAGTAGAGAGACTGGACAAACATAGTGACAGCATGTCATTACCATTAGCTCCAACAGTTTTGAAGCAAGCCCCAGCAGAAGTATTCCCACAAAAATGCTAAAAGCATCAGTAGCAGCAGCAGCAACAAAAAAAAAGCAGCAACAACGCCCAAAAAAAAAATAGCAGCTACAACGCCCAAAAAAAAAAAGCAGCTACAACGCCCAAAAAAAAAGCAGCAACAACGACAAAAAAAAGCAGCAACAACGACAAAAAAAAAGCAGCAACAACGACAAAAAAAGCAGCAACAACGACAAAAAAAAGCAGCAACAACGACAAAAAAAAGCAGCAACAACGACAAAAAAAAGCAGCAACAACGACAAAAAAAAGCAGCAACAACGACAAAAAAAAGCAGCAACAACGACAAAAAAAAGCAGCAACAACGACAAAAAAAAGCAGCAACAACGACAAAAAAAAGCAGCAACAACGACAAAAAAAAAGCAGCAACAACGACAAAAAAAAGCAGCAACAACGACAAAAAAAAGCAGCAACAACGACAAAAAAAAGCAGCAACAACGACAAAAAAAAGCAGCAACAACGACAAAAAAAGCAGCAACAACGACAAAAAAAAAGCAGCAACAACGACAAAAAAAAGCAGCAACAACGACAAAAAAAAGCAGCAACAACGACAAAAAAAAGCAGCAACAACGACAAAAAAAAGCAGCAACAACGACAAAAAAAAGCAGCAACAACGACAAAAAAAAGCAGCAACAACGACAAAAAAAAGCAGCAACGACGACCAAAAAAAGCAGCAACGACGACCAAAAAAAAGCAGCAACGACGACCAAAAAAAAGCAGCAACGACGACCAAAAAAAAGCAGCAACGACGACAAAAAAAAGCAGCAACGACGACAAAAAAAGCAGCAACGACGACAAAAAAAGCAGGAACGACGACAAAAAAAAAGCAGCAACGACGACAAAAAAAAAGCAGCAACGACGACAAAAAAAAGCAGCAACGACGACAAAAAAAAGCAGCAACAACGACAAAAAAAAGCAGCAACAACGACAAAAAAAAGCAGCAACAACGACAAAAAAAGCAGCAACAACGACAAAAAAAAGCAGCAACAACGACAAAAAAAAGCAGCGACAACGACAAAAAAAAGCAGCAACAACAAAAAAAGCAGCAACAACAAAAAAGCAGCAACAACAAAAAAAGCAGCAACAACAAAAAAAGCAGCAACAACAAAAAAAGCAGCAACAACAAAAAAAGCAGCAACAACAGCTACATCAACAGCAGAGCCACCTCTGGTACCAGTAGCCGTAACAGAATTAATGGTAGCTGGACCAACTCCACCAAAAGTAGTAAAAACATTAAGAACAGTTACACTAACAACAACTGCAGTAACAGCTCCATCAACTACAGAGCCAGCCCTAATACCAGCAGGAAAATCAACAGCAAAAGCAACAGAAGCATCATTAGCAACAGCAGAACCATCCACAATAGCAGCAGAACCAGTACTGTTGACTAAAAAACTTCAGACAGCAGACAGAAGCCAGTGCCTCCATCCCAACTAAAAGATTTTTTAGTGGAAACCAGAAAGAGGAGGAAGCCCACAAGAGAAACAGAGATATGATCTTATTTAAGTTGGTAAAGCAGAGAAATATACAACAAGGTATTTACAACTTTAAAATAATCCACCAGAATGTACAGGTCTCGAGCAAAAAATATGAACAATTACAAGTGTTTGTAAATAAAACTATGCCTGATGTGCTTGGAATTAGTGAACACTGGCTATCTGACGCCAAATTAGAACTTTTTAAACCGCTAAACATGATACTAGCTAATAAGTTTTGCAGATCTACTATCAGAGGTGGAGGTGTGTCACTGTATGTAAAAAGCACATTCGATTTTAATTCTGTAACTGTAAGTAAATATTCATTAGACGGAACAATTTAATTTTTTGCAGCACGTATAAACGTACCAAATGATGAAATTTATGTTGTATGTTTATACAGACCGCCAGGTGGGAACTTTGAAGTTTTCTTAACAAAGTTTTGTGACATGATAGACACCTGAACAAGTTAGTAATTATAGGATACTTCAACACAAAATTAGCAAATAAGTTACACACTAGACAATTCAAAAATACTCTGCTTGAATATAATGTAAGATACTTGATAAACACTGCAACCAGGGAGACTGAAACATGCCAGTCTGCAATAGATAACATAATCACTGGTATTCGTCTTTACGATCTTACATCTTGTGTTACTATAAGTGCTTTGTCAGACCACCATGCAGTAGAACTAAGTGTGCACATAAAAAGGTTCCTACACACAGTTGCTATAGACATATTAGGATGAATACAGAAGAAAATATAACTCATTTGAATAATATGCTAAGGAATGGGGATTGGAACAGTGTTCTAATGACACTTCATAGTTACGGCAAATTCTCAAGTGAACTATTCTACATTCTCAACCAAGCCTGCCCATTAGTAAAAAATAGAATTCAGTCAGATGCTGTAACCCGAAACTGGATATCAAGTTCAGTCTCTGAGGCTAGAGAGAAACTAAGATGGTACGAGTATGTTAATACACAAATACTCCGCATGTCCAGGGCCTTGTTGCGATGGAGCACTTCCTTTCACACCGATCACCTACCACCCTACCTAAAACCTCTTTCCTCATCACCTTAGCCAGCTTCATCCTGACCCACAACTTCTTCACTTTCGAAGGCCAGACATACCAACAATTAAAGGGAACAGCCATGGGTACCAGGATGGCCCCCTCATACGCCAACCTATTCATGGGTCACTTAGAGGAAGCCTTCTTGGTTACCCAAGCCTGCCAACCCAAAGTTTGGTACAGATTTATTGATGACATCTCCATGATCTGGACTCACAGTGAAGAAGAACTCCTGAATTTCCTCTCCAACCTCAATTCCTTTGGTTCCATCAGATACACCTGGTCCTACTCCAAATCCCATGCCACTTTCCTTGATGTTGACCTCCATCTGTCCAATGGCCAGCTTCACACGCCCGTCCACATCAAACACACCAACAAGCAACAGTACCTCCATTATGACAGCTGCCACCCATTCCACATCAAACGGTCCCTTCCTTACAGCCTAGGTCTTCGTGGCAAACGAATCTGCTCCAGTCCGGAATCCCTGAACCATTACACCAACAACCTGAAAACAGCTTTCACATCCCGCAACTACCCTCCTGACCTGGTACAGAAGCAGATAACCAGAGCCACTTCCTCATCCCCTCAAACCCAGAACCTCTCACAGAAGAACCCCAAAAGTGCCCCACTTGTAACAGGATACTTTCTGGGACTGGATCAGACTCTGAATGTGGCTCTCCAGCAGGGATATGACTTCCTAAAATCTTGCCCTGAAATGACATCCATCCTTCATGAAATCCTCCCCACTCCACCAAGAGTGTCTTTCTGCCGTCCACCTAATCTTCGTAACCTCTTTGTTCATCCCTATGAAATCCCCAAACCACTTTCCCTACCCTCTGGCTCCTACCCTTGTAATCGCCCCTGTTGTAAAGCCTGTCCCATGCACCCTCCCACCACCACCTACTCCAGTCCTGTAACCTGGAAGGTGTACATGACCAAAGGCAAAGCCACGTGTGAAAGCACCCAAGTGATTTACCAACTGATCTGCCTACACTGTGACGCTTTCTATGTGGAAATGACCAACAACAAACTGTCCATTCGCATGAATGGACACAGGCAGACAGTGTTTGTTGGTAATGAGGATCACCCTGTAGCTAAACATGCCTTGGTGCACGGCCAGCACATCTTGGCACAGTGTTACGCCGTCCGGGTTATCTGGATACTGCCCACTAACGCCAACCTGTCAGAACTCCGGAGATGGGAACTTGCCCTTCAATGTATCCTCTCTTCTCGTTATCTGCCAGGCCTCCACTAATTTCTAGTTGCCGCCGCTCATACATCACCTGTCTTTCAACAACGACTTTGCCTCTGTACTTCCGCCTCGACTGACATCTCTGCCCGAACTCTTTGCGTTTACAAATGTCTGCTTGTGACTGTGTATGTGCTGATGGGTGTGTGTGTGTGTGTGTGTGTGTGTGTGTGTGTGTGTGTGTGTGTGTGTGTGTGTGTGTGTGTGTGTGTGTGTACCTGTCTTTTTTTTCCCCCCTAAGGTAAGTCTTTCCACTCCCCTGATTGGAATGACTCCTACCCTCTCCCTTAAAACCCACATCCTTTCATCTTTCCCTCTCCTTCCCACTTTCCTGATGAAGCAACCGTTGGTTGCAAAAGCTTGAATTTTGTGTGTATGTTTGTGTATCTATCAACCTGCCAGCGCTTTCGTTTGGTAAGTCACATCATCTTTGTTTTTAGATAGAGTAAAAATTTAACTTCCTTCGAAAATTCTGCCTATGTACCCTCATAACCAGTGGGTATTTTTGTGTCCAATCAGGTCATGATAAACCAAAAATCTGCAGATAAATAGAAATGGAATGTCTATGTGGACAAGAAAAAAAATTCCTGGATTTTTCCCGGATTTCATGTTTAAAAACAATTTCTCTATAAAGTGGGTGAAAATACATCCGTGTTAACTAACAGTATACTTTCCCTCGGAGTTGTAAAACCTATCAGTCCTTTGAATCGTAAAGGTCTTATACCAGCAGAGGACGTCCCAGCACTTTAGGAAACGAAATCCAGGAAAAACAATGCGTTTGGAAAGTTGTTTGATGCGAGACAATATGCACAGAGTTTATTTTCGAATTCCGAAAGTATATACACAAATTCCACAATTTACAGCACGGTAGCTTCTGAAACTCTAAAATAGAGATTGCGTTGAGCAATGCACTTTTGTCAGCCAGTTATAGCTCATGTCACGCGATCTCACTAGGGAATGACGGCAGTTATTCAGAGTACGAGGCCTACGAGAAAGACAGGCCGTGGCGTGTACGTTATGAAGGTAGGCCTAGCTCGCCCAACTCAGCAAAGTGCGTTTCTACACCGGTTAACTCTTAAGTAGAAGTGTATGTATGAATGAGAATTGCGTCGTCTATTGGCATCCACTGTTATTAGTCCTACAATGATAGGAAGTCCGTAGGCCTACTAACAGACTCTAATTTGGCAATTAAAATCGTGCCAAAATGATTATCAGTTGCGTAGAAAAGTCTAAGTGTTCTGGCATGAAGAGATTTGCGACATTGCTCAGTAACACATTGTGCACATTTTTTTGAAGGTCAATTACACTTTTTGCTATCGATTGCATAACTTTTTATCTATGGAAGAATAACATTAAATACAAAAACTAACTTGAAGCTTGGTCTTTTTTTAGCGAGTGTTACACGTTAAGTCATATCAAATACAAATGGGCCGGTAAAATTTTTAATAGTGGCATAAATGACTCATCTTCTGGGCCCTACATTTTTCAAATGTCTGATCCTCAAAATGTTATAACGCCACATGATTTAAGAAATTCACTGCACATTCTCACACCTAACATAAATCATCTTGCGTGGAAATTTACTTCGAAAGTAACGCATCTGAAGCCACTATTCTTAATATTTTCTGGTGATCTGTTAGAAATGTAAACAATTGTGACGTCACACACATCACATGCACGTTAGTAGTTGCGGACATACTGCATAATTTTCGACCTTTTCACTTTTCAGTTTCGGCACTCTGGTCTGTGCATTGTGTAAATTACCCATTTTCTATGCAACTAAACATTTATTTTGGTGTTCTTCTCTGATTTATGTTTCATTGATGCAGTATTATTCAGCAGTAGTGGACTAAAGTTCTTTGTCAGCGTATCAGATCTTACACGTCAAACCTACAAAACTGTAACTAAAACCAAAAAGCAATGAAAATCCCGGAATTCTAAAAAATTCCCAGGTTTTTCTCTGATCTCCCAGGCCGTATACACCCTGCATATAGTAAATGAAAAAAACTGCACCTATCCAAGGAAATGGAAACAAATTTTTAATAACTGGAGACTCATTATTGAGAAATATCATTGTCACCAAATGCAAAATCAATGTGTGACCTGGAATTAGAATGAAACAACTAGGCAAGCATTTTAAAATGATGGTAAACTCAAAACAAGTGTGTACATGACTTGATCCTGAAACCAATAAGAATTACAAGTCATTTTTGTACATGCTGGAGAAAATTTGTTAAGAATCAGTAGCGAAGAAGAATTTACAAATGAAACAATGAACATAGTTTGTGCAGCAAGAAGTGTCTATGAGGGATCAAGTCTCATACTCAGCGGAATTACAAAACCATCAGTGAGTAACAAATGTATCCCAAAAATAAACTGTGCTTTCAAAGAGCAGGGCATGAAAACTGCCTAAGAAAGGATAGCATAAATTTAAACAGATTGTGATCTGTAATTCTCAGTGGAATGTTTACAAATGTATGTAAAATAATTAGAAATAAGAGAAATTAATATGACATGAGGGAGAGGGAATGACTAGGAGACCTGACAATTAACAGAAACAACGAAACAGAACACGGAAAAAAAGGACGAAAAAAATCAGGGCACTCAAATAAAAAATAATCCACCAGAACATTCATAAAAAAGATAACCCAATTAGAAATAATACTAAATGAAGAACCCCAGATATTCCAGCTCTAACAAAAATGGACTAAACCAGAATGAAATTTTAGATCTTATCACAGGTTATAATGTAATGGCTCACTCGTGCAGAAAGAATAGTAACAGTGGGCAAGCTGAAATACTAACCCATAATAATATAAACAGAAACAGTATAAATAGACATTTATTATAAAATGTAATACTGGAATACTGTAGTAGTAACAGGACAAAAAATAAATTTAACTGGTTCCTCACTGTGCAGCATACACATCTGCAGACTGCCAAATGAGTGGATAAACATTTTCATTGAAAACACTGGAGAATCCTGAACAGCATGTACAGAAATTTATCACAAATCTATCCGACTTTCAGTACAAAAATTAAGTAATTGAAACAGCTCTCTCAGACCATGATGCAATCAAAATATGCTTAATTCATGTAACTACAAAAGAAGAGGCACAAAAAATGGGGAAAATAAACCCTTAATGAACAAAACTTAACAGCCCTTAGGCTTACATTTCCTGAAGATTGATGGGAAATACTACAACAAGATTCTTCATTAGATCATAAAATGAATCATTTTATAAACTCCTTTCCCTGCTACCACAATATAACATGTCCACAAGAAAAGACCAATAACAAAAGTACCAATGAAAACAAAAAGTCAATAACAAAAAGTATTTTTGTCTTCAGGAACTAGATAAAATCGTTGCATGTGCCAAAGTACTGCAAGCAGCCAGACAGACAGATGAAAAAACTTATGTAAGAAGTGCTGATAATAGGAGCAAGGCTTATTGGTTTATTAAAATTTAAATTGTATTCAAACTCACAGGAACATAACAAAACCTAGTTTATGATCAGCATAAAAAGTAAAGCAGAACTGATCATTTTGCTACAAAATCTACGGCAATGGTTTCAGTGACAGGAGAAGAACCAATACAGGTAATGAAAATACCTAAAAAACAAATAGAAACACGTGAATTGATGGACTATTATCTTCAGATATTAAATAGTATGCAGGAGCTCAAGAAACCGATTACACAACTAACAAAGATGTTATTCCTGGGAGGCATTGATAAAATTGATGCATGAAAAAGGGCAAGGAATATTAACCTGAAAGTTAGACACTTTTGGCTCTTCTGCCCTTTATATCAAAAGTATTTGAATGAGCTTATGCAGAGAGAACTCATTGAATTTCTGGTGAAATATGAATTAATCAACAAGAACCAGTGTGGCTTCCAGAAAAACAACTGCACCATAGAAGCAGTCTTAAGTGTCATATTCAACTTGGAATCTAAAAGTAAATGTCTAGGAGTATTTATGACTAAGAAAGGCATTTGATTGTATAGGCCACGAAATTAGAAGATATATTAGGAGTGTATGGTGTACAAAGGAATGCAAGATACCTGACAGGCAGAAGACAAATACAGAAATCACAAAAACAACACGAGAAGAAAATATGATTTGAAGTTTGAACTTTACAACTTCTCTGTGACATAGGTATCAATTCTTGGCTCATTACTGTTCATTTGATATGCAAATCCCATCCAAAACACAATTAATTATGGCAAAATAGTCACTTAAGCAAGTGACAACTTTACTGTTCATAAATAAAGACACAGAAAACCTATAAATAAAAGACAACTTAGAAGTAAGTAATGCCATGCAAAGGTTTACTGAATTAAGTTTGTGTAACAGCATTACTAAAACATTGTCTAAATGTTAATTTTTAAAAAAATCTCCACAGAGAAGACATCAACATTTTCATAAATGAGTACTTAGTAAAACATTCCAAATACACTACATTCCTTGGAATGACAACCAATGAAAGAAAATAAGACTAGAGCCTACTCGTGAAAGAACTAACCAAGCAAGAAATATACCTCTCATAGAACTGAAAAATTATTTAACCCTCCTATATCATAATGTACAGGGCTTAACCAGTAAGCTGCAAATATATGAGCTAGAGGTCTTTTGAACGGTTCATTGAAGGAGATTTGTATCTTGTGTGTAACTGAACACAGTCTCCAAAAAATACAAAAATCTGCAGTTGGGATTAAAAACTTCCAGCTGATCAACAGCTTTTGCAGTGAAACATACAGAGGGGGTGGAACATGTCGTCGTCGTCATCTTCTTCATCTTCTTCTTCAGTCCCGAGACTGGTTTGATGCAGCTCTCCATGCTAATCTATCCTGTGCAAGCTTCTTCATCTCCCAGTACCTACTGCACCCTACATCCTTCTGAATCTGCTTAGGATATCCATCTCTTTGTCTTCCTCTACGATTTTTACCCTCCACGCTGCCCTCCAATACTAAATTGGTGATCCCTCAGAACATGTCCTACTAACCGATCCCTTCTTCTAGTCAAGTTGTGCCACAGGCTCCTCTTCTCCCCAATTCTATCCAACACGTCATCATTAGTTATGTGATCTACCCATCTAATCTTCAGCATTCTTCTGTAACACCACGTTTCAAAAGCTTCTATTCCCTTCTTGTCTAAACTATTTATCGTCCATGTTTCACTTCCATACATGGCTACACTCCATACAAATACTTTCAGAAATGACTTCCTGTCACTTAAATCTATACTCGATGTTAACAAATTTCTCTTCTTCAGAAACACTTTCCTTGCCATTGCCAGTCTACATTTTATATCCTCTCTACTTCGACCATCATCAGTTATTTTGCTCCCCAAATAGCAAAACTCCTTTACTACTTTAAGTGTCTTATTTCATAATCTAATTCCCACAGCATCACCTGACTTAATTCGACTACATTCCATTATCCTCGTTTTGCTTTTGTTGACGTTCATCTTATACCCTCCTTTCAAGACACTGTCCTTTCTGTTCAACTGCTCTTCCAAGTCCTTTGCTGTCTCTGACAGAATTACAATATCATCGGCGAACCTCAAAGTTTTTATTTCTTCTCCATGGATTTTAATACCTACTCCGAACTTCTTTTTTCATTTCCTTTACTGCTTGCTCAATATACAGATTGAATAGCAACGGGGAGAGGCTACAACCCTGTCTCACACCTTTCCCAACCACTGCTTCCCTTTCATGCCCCTTGACTCTTATGACTGCCATCTGGTTTCTGTACAAATTGTAAATAGCCTTTTGCTCCCTGTATTTTAGTCATGCCACCTTTAGAATCTGAAAGAGAGTATACCAGTCAACATTGTCAAAAACTTTCTCTAAGTCTACAAATTCTAGAAACATAGTTTTGCCTTTCCTTAATCTAGCTTCAAAGATAATTCGTAGGGTCAGTATTGCCTCACGTGTTCCAACATTTCTATGGAATCCAAAATGATCTTCCCCGAGGTCGGCTTCTACTAGTTTTTCCATTAGTCTGTAATGAATTCATGTTATTATTTTGCAGCTGTGACTTATTAAACTGATAGTTTGGTAATTTTCGCATTTGTCAACACCTGATTTCTTTGGGATTGGAATTATTATATTCTTCTTGAAGTCTGAGGGTATTTCGCCTGTCTCGTACATCTTGCTCACCAGATGGTAGAGTTTTGTCATGACTGGCTCTCCCAAGGCCATCAGTAGTTCTAATGTAATGTTGTCTACTCCCGGGGCCTTATTTTGACTCCGGTCTTTCAGTGCTCTGTCAAACTTTACCCAGTATCATAGCTCCCATTTTATCATCATCTACATCCTCTTCCATTTTCATAATATTGTCCTCAAGTACATCGCCCTTGTATAGAACCTCTATATACTCCCTCCACCTTTCTGCTTTCCCTCCTTCGCTTAGAACTGGGTTTCCACCAAAGCTCTTGATATTCATGCAAGTGGTTCTCCTTTCTCCAAAGGTCTCTCTAATTTTCCTGTAGGCAGTAACTATCTTATCCCTAGTGAGGTAAGCCTCTACATCCTTACATTTGTCCTCTAGCCATCCCTGCTTGGCCATTTTGCACTTCCTGTCAATCTCATTTTTGAGATGTTTGTATTCCTTTTTGCCTGCTTCATTTACTGGATTTTTGTATTTTCTCCTTTTGTCAATTCAATATTTCTTCTGTTACCCAAGGGTTTCTACTAGCCTTCGTCTTTTTATCTATTTGATCCTCTGCTGCCTTCACTATTTCATCCCTCAAAGCTACCCATTCTTCTTCTACTGTATTTCTTTCCCCCATTCCTGTCAATTGTTCCCTTATGCTCTCCCTGAAACTGTACAACCTTTGGTTCTTTCGGTTTATCCCAGTCCCATCTCCTTAAATTCCCACTGTTTTGCAGTTTCTTCAGTTTTAATCTACGGTTCATAACCAATAGATTGTGGTCAGAGTCCACATCTGCCCCCTGGAAATGTCTTACAATTTAAAACCTGGTTCCTAAATGTCTGTCTTACCATTATATAATCTACCTGATACCTTTTAGTATCTCCAGGGTTCTTCCAAGTATACAACCTTCTTTCACGATTCTTAAACCAAGTGTTAGCTATGATTAAGTTATGCTCTGCGCAAAATTCTACCAGGTGGCTTCCTCTTTCATTTCTTAGCCCCAATTCGTATTCACGTACTATGTTTCCTTCTCTCCCTTTCCCTACACTCGAATTCCAGTCACCCATGACTATTAAATTTTCATCTCCCTTCACTACCTGAATAATTTCTTTTATCTGATCATACATTTCTTCAATTTCTTTGTCATCTGCAGAGCTAGTTGGCATATAAACTTGTACTACTGTAGTAGACATGGGCTTCATGTCTATCTTGGCCACAATGTGTTCACTATGCTGTTGGTAGTAGCTTACCCACACTCCTATTTTTTATTCATTATTAAACCTACTCCTGCATTACTCCTATTTGATTTTGTATTTACAACCCTGTATTCACCTGACCAGAAGTCTTGTTCCTCCTGCCACCGAACTTCACTAATTCCCACTACATCTAACTTTAACCTATCCATTTCCCTTTTTAAATGTTCTAACCTACCTGCCCGATTAAGGGATTTGACATTCCACACACTGATCCGTAGTACGCCTGTTTTCTTTCTCCTGATAACAACGTGCTCTTGAGTAGTCCCCGCCTGGAGATCTAAATGGGGGACTATTTTATCCCTGGAATATTTTACCCAAGAGGACACCATCATCATTTAATCATACAGTAAAGCTGCATGTCCTCGGGAAAAATTACGGCTGTACTTTCCCCTTGCTTACAGCTGTTCGCAGTACCAGAACAGCAAGGCCATTTTGGTTAGTGTTACAAGGCCAGATCAGTCAATCATCCAGACTGTTGCCCTTGCAACTACTGAAAAGGCTGCTGCCCCTCTTCAGGAACCACACGTTTGTCTGGCCTCTCAACAGATACCCCTCCGTTGTGGTTGCACCTACGGTAAGGCTATCTGTATCGCTGAGGCACGCAAGCCTCCCCACCAACAGCAAGGTCCATGGTTCATGGGGGGGGGGGGGGGGGGGGGGGCACAGAAAATTAGGTTTCAAAATGTCTGCAGTATTGAAAAAGATTTTTAATATTGTTTATGTGAACTACCAGATAGTGTAATTATAATTGCATGTATATATAGTTCCCCATCTGGCACTTTTTTGAATTTTTCTCTGTAAATTTGGAAAATCATCTAAACTCTCTGAATAGTCAGTCAAAATATATAATTGTGCTTGGAGATTCCAATGTTAATTTCAAGGACAACTGTAAAAAAGGGCAGGAACTGGTTAATCTACTAAAAATATACAATGTGGACGGGTCTTTAATGTTAAAAAATGTAAACTGGGACATGGAAAGCAATAGTTCCATAGATATAAAATTCAACAAGTTCTTGTCAAATTATAAATACTGCTATGACATTACAATCCCTCTGAAGAGAATAAAAATAAACAAAAAGTCAAATTCGTGGATAACAAGTTAAATCAACAAGTCATCAAAGTCTTTGAATGCTATGTAAGTGTACAAAGCAAAATACTATCTTGAAACCATATGTAAATTGTTACAGGAAAAAGCATAGGGAAGCTACAGTTGCTGCAAAAAAGAACCACAATGATTCATATATCAGAAAGGGTAACAACAGAATGAAATCTATGTGGAAAGTTATTAATAATCATACAGGCAAACATGAAAATGCAAGTAATAAAATCACCATGAAACACAAATGAAATTGTTGTTGATCCATTTATAATAGCTAATACATTTAATGGTCATTATATTAATGTAGAACAAAACCTGGTCACCATTAAATATAATCCAAACAGTAATAACAGTTTATAAAAGTAGTGTCTGGTTTGATATTAAAAATTTCAGACCACTATCATTACCTGTATTGTTGAAAATAATCGAAATAATAATGTAGGACCAGTTGCTACACTTCCTAAACAAAAATCAAATTCTTGTAAATGCACAGAATGGTTTCCGACATGTGGTGGTAGCTGGCAGCTATACTGTTGACATGAGCCACATTTTCCGAAAAGCCAAATCTACACAAACGGCCTACCACAACAGTTTTCAACAGCTGATACCATATTATTTGCTGATGATACCACCTTCATTATAAAAGAGAAGAATGATTATGAGATGCAGCAGAAAAACTGAAAACAGCAGCAGTGGCAAAAAATGGTATGAAGGTAACTGTCTAGTCGACAATGACAAGAGAACTGTGTGGATGAACTTCAACAATATAAGGTACAGAAATAGGACCTATGTAAAATTCACATTATTGAATAGCCAAATTCAACAAAATAATCACAGAAAATTTTTAGGGCTATGGGGTAGATGAGCATCTAAGATGGAAAAACATGTATAAATGGTTAACAAAAAATTAAGCAGCAGTCTTTAAGCATCCTTAATATCTAACTCAAGTTCTAAATAACTTTGTACTGAAACATGCAACTCTCACAGTTATCATATCCATCATTTTCCTCAGTACTGCACTGACTACAGTTGGCAACTGATATCTTGCATTAAATACAAGAGAAGCTAAGAGTAATACTTCACATACATGATAGCTAAAATTACATTGTCAACAGAAACTCACAAGGCAACATGGAAACTTTTCAATTAATCTTAAATCACGTATTTGCAACCTGCACCTGGAAACCACATCTGTATCCATGAAGGATAGTCATGTGATTAATAATTCAGTTTAATTGTAATTAAACACACTGACAGGTTACGCAATTTTCTTTACTTTAAAGATTATATGCAAAACAGCCAGTGAATTGTGTAAACTTTGAAGTCTCATGAACAACTGTAAGAGTGTGAAATGATTTGCATTCTAATACCTAACATGAGTATAGTATTGACAGTAACTGTGAACTATACTACAGTGTTACTATTAAAAGATTTTGATGCTTGTGCAGAGCCCCTAATCACAGTTTCTGCTCTGGAAACTAGGATAGATGGTGATCTGTGGCATCTCTGCACAACACTAGTGCACGCACAGTTTCAGAGCACATCATTCATTTTACATTGTTGAACATGAAACTGCAACAGATCACAATATGAGCATCTTATTCTGCCTATTTACCACCACGCATCAAGCCCCACTGGTGACCCATGGCAGCTGCACAATTCTTACAGACTCTGGAAACAAGAAACACTACCTTCCCACCTACCTGACTTTTGTAAATTTGAGATGGCTAAGGCAGGCTTATTACAAATATTATGCAAATCTGCACAAAAAATCTGCCAGGAGATTTTCTCAGAGCAGCTGCATGGACACACTACTACACAATTTTAGTACCACCTATGAACCTCAGTGGATACAAGATCAGTACCAGACAACACATTGTGGTCCATATGGGTGATTAAATTGCCTCATGTTATTCAAGTGTCCTTAATAACAAATTAAGGTCTGAGGAAAGAAGCTTAACTACAGATTGCTGACCATGTTTTTGCATCACAAGATGGACATTCTCATTACTCAGCAGCCACTGGTGAACCACACACACACACACACACACACACACACACACACACACACACACACACACAAGGCAGCCATTTAAAACTACAAAGTGGTGTGCATTAACCAGAACTGAACACATCTATAGATTTAAAATGCTCCCACCACAGATCAAGCCCTCCCTGCTAATGTACTGCAATGTGATGTGAATAGCCAGCACCACACACTACTCAGGGAGATACTGCAGAGAGCAACTGGTGACTGCATTCAAGGTAAATTCAACTGATCTCTGTTGGTAGTTACTCCACAGCATGCCAAGTTCTTAATGCCTACATTACATGAATTTCAGCAGTTACATTTCTCACTAATTTTACAGCTGATTGCAATGAATCAGTAGTACATGTACAACAAAATAGAACATTTGTCATTACAGGAGGAGAATTCTCTGTTACACAAGACTTTGTATAACATGTGCAATGAACTTGGGGCAAAACATCAGCTATCAACACTGAAGATCTTCTCAGTTACCAAAATTAACTGTCAGCCATCACTTGATTACGTTGTTACGGGCATACTACAAAATGTGGAGAAGCTGCAGAAGAGGATACAGAACTTCAAAGTCAGTCCCAGGACAATAAAGATTACTAATACGTGGACGTGCTGCTACCCAAACTTTATTGGACTTTGATGCACTGGATACTGAAGGCATCAAGGACCTATGCCACTTATGCAGAGGAGCAGTACACACAATCCACAACTGCATCAAAAAACTGGGATCACCACCAACTTCTCTTCAAAACAACATTATCCCAGGATTAACTTAACACTCACAGGTAAGTGACACAGTACTGTGATGGGAACTCCCATGCATGTTATTAGTGTTTATGAACTCCACACCCATCATCACATTAAGGGGAGTATGGCACACAGAATAGAGACTACCTAAGGACCATTCATCTTTCACAAAACAAGGCAGCTAACTCCTCCTAAATTACAGGTATGGACAAGTTGTTTTAAAAAAAATCTTATGTCCTTCAAACAGTGCAAGGGCTTTCTGATATACTTAGTCCCCAAGAAGGAGTGTGTTTCAAATGTGTTGAGATTACAGAGCTCTCAATTCGTGGATATACTGATGGCTAAAGAGGGCATTCCAAAGATGGTTGTAATTACAGCCTTTGCAATGCGAGTTTTTGTACATGCCAGTTAACTCGCATGCAGACTTGGCAGCACTTTATTGATTACACTCTAAGCAAGTTTCCTTCCTGGATGATGTGTTAATTTTTTCATCTTCACTTCAACAAATTATCAATTATGCCAGCAGTCACTGCCAGTTTTGAGACATCCGTTGTCACAGGCTGTGATCAGACAAATAAAACTGATGCCTAAGCTTATCAAAGTACAGAAATTCTGAAAGTTTTTGGGGATGGTGAATTTTTACAGGTGACATATCACGTAAGCTGTTCCCACAGTTCATTTCACGTAAGCTGACATACACAACAGTAATGTTTGTCTTAAGGACAATTATATGAGGCATTGATGTAAAAAGAGGGGGAGGGGAGTGGACAATGTGGTCTCACACGTCACCCGTCTCACGTTCACCACGCACTGATTGATTTCGGGGAATTAGCAACCAAGCAGGAATAAGACTGACAATGGTGTTCTTGGAAAACACCAACACCAACTCGCAGTTGGAACACTAATTCATGCCAGTGGCATGATAACCCATCTGACAGTTTGCATAATCTGTCACCCTGCTGTTTGTCTCAGCACAAAACTAGTAACTTAGTTCATTGTTTGGTTGTGGAGAAAAGGTAGTTGCAGAAACTGGACTTGTGCCTGCAAGTGTAACAGGGTAGGGTACCACACCTTTCTGCCACTGGGTACATTTGATGTGCCACAAGGCCATTTACAATTCTTTCACTTTGACTAGGTCAGATCATTACATGAATAAAACAGATTCAACTGCATTTTGTCTACATTTGATAAGATGGCATGATGGATGGAAGCTATACCCTTAAAGGTCACGACAACCAAGTTAAAGGCATTGTCTGTCTTTAATATGTGGATTGCTCCTTTCAGTTGGCAGTTATCAGCCACAAATGACCAGTGGCAACAGTTTGAATCTCATCTCTTCCCTGAACTGTGTACACTGTGGAGTGTGCAACATTACCAAACTACAGCCTATCACCCACAAAGCAAAAGTTCAGTTGAATGATGGCACCATACCCTGACTGTTGCACTGATGTGTCATGATTCAGAATGGACTGGAACATTACTGTAGGTTCTATAGGGAATCTAGACTGCTTATGAGGAAGATCTGAAGTCCTCCCGTGGTGCGATAATGTATAATGTATAGAAAATGTTTGATACTCCCCATGGATGTATTCCCACCAGTGGTGACCTCGACTGGTTGTCAAGGTCAGACAACATGCTGGGTATTTGGAAATTAAAAAAATAAAAATATAAAAAACGACAGATTTCCTTCATTTATTACAGACAAACTATGAAAGATAGAAACAAATTGAGCATGTTACTGGATAGAGGAAGTTTCAAAGTTTTGTGCACACACTATGCCATACACTTAACTCTAGCACCGTGCATTGCTCAATAAACATCAAAATGGTAATCCATTTCATTCTACACATGAATCAACAGGTCCCTGTTTAATGAACTGACAACAACTTGATTTCAAGGCTTTGTTATGGTTGGAGGAGGAGGAGGAGGAGGAGGAGGAGATTAGTGTTTAACATCCCGTCGACAAGAGACGGAGCACAAGCTTGTATTAGGGACGGATTGGGAAGAAAATCCACCATGCTCTTTCAAAGGAACCATCCCGGCATTTGCCTGAAACGATTTAGGGAAATCATGGAAAACCTAAATCAGGATGGCAGGAGCCGAGTTTGAACCGTCGTCCTCTCGAATGCGAGAAGTTGTTGTGGTCATACATAGGGGCGTTTCTTTTTTTTTTTTTTGTTAATGTTTGTGGTTTTTTCTTTTTTTTTCTTTAAATATTTGAATCTTTTATTTTTTCCTGAATTAATAAATTTAAAATTTTCTTATTTTTTATTTTTAAAAGTTTTATTCTTGCTTGTTTATTCACTTTTTCTTTGTATTATATGTAAGTTTTGTTAGACTAAATGTTCTTTTTGCAGTAATTTGATTTAATTATCAAGTGATTTTGGATTTAGCAATTGATTTAGTATCGGCATAATTCGTGCCAGCAGCCGCGGTTATACGATTGATACAAGTGAATATTATTGGTTAAAACAGTTGTTTATATTATTAGGGTTGAAATATAAATTTGTAAGGTGAAATGTTAAAATTTATTTGTGGCCCTTTTTATGAATCTGTGAAATTTAAATAATAAACTAGGATTAGATACCCTATTATTTTAAATGTTAATTATATTTACCAGGGTACTATTAGTTAAGGTCTTTAAACCCAAAGAATTTGGCGGTATCTCATTCCATTCAGAGGAACCTACCCCATGATTGATAATACACGATTTACTCTACTTAATTTATTTGTTTGTATATCTCCGTTATCAGAGAATCTTTTTAGAGTTATAATTCTCAAGATTTATAATTATAAAATATTTCAGGTCAAGGTGCAGCTTATAGTTAAGAGGAGGTGGGTTACAATAGATTTTTGTTTATAACGGATTTGATAGTGAAATACTGTTAATGAAGGTGGATTTGATAGTAATTTAATTTATTTAATTTAACTGATATTGGCTCTGAGATGTGTACACATCGCCCGTCGCTCTCATTATTGATTATTCTATTTTATTTTTAAGTAGCTTCAATTACGATGAGATAAGTCGTAACATAGTAGATGTACTGGAAAGTGTATCTAGGAAGAGTTTCAAGATATAACTTATTAGTAAAGTGTTTCATTTACACTGAAAATTTTTCTGTGCAAATCAGGATATCTTGTTTATTTATTTTATTATATTTATTTTTTGTTTATTTAATTATTTAATATAAATAATTTTATTGTATTTTTGTCTTAGTATATTTTATAGAATTGATTTTTTAAATTATAGTTTATTGGTAATGTAAGTGTTTTATGAAATATTATTTTAAATTTTTTTAAGTAGATTTTATTTATTGTACCTTTTGTATCAGGGTTTATCAAAATTTTAGTATTTATCTTACTTGTCTCGATATGGGTTGATTTATAAATAATTTATAGTTAATGTATCATAATTATTATTAAATTATTTATAGAAATGAGATGTTAATCGTTTCCCAAGATATCTAGTTTCTTAAGAAAAAATTTAATTTTTTAAAGTTATTTGTTTTTATTTAATTTTTTAAGTAAAAATATTAACTTATTTATTCTTTAAGGGATAAGCTTTGAAGTTAATAACCTATAATTTATTTTATAGAAATATAATAGTAAGCTTTAAACCAGCTATCTTTAAGATTACGTTTTAGTTCATTATTTTTTATTTTGATTTTATAAATATTTTAGGTTTTTTATTAAGATTATTAATTTAATTTTAAAATTTTTGTAATAATGATAGAATTAGTATATTTATTTGTATGAAATTTTTACCTTGTGAACTTATTATAAGGAACTAGGCAAAATTGATTTCCGCCTGTTTATCAAAAAACATGTCCTCTTGTTTATATTTTGAGGTCTGGCCTGCTCACTGAGCGTATTTTTAAAGAGCCGCGGTATTTTGACCGTGCAAAGGTAGCATAATCATTAGTCTCTTAATTAGTGGCTGGAATGAATGGCTTGACGAGAAATCAACTGTCTCTTAATAAATTTTTGAATTTAACTTTTGAGTCAAAAGGCTTAAATTCTTCTTTAGGACGAGAAGACCCTATAGAGCTTGACATTTTACTTTTATATAGTTTTTTGTTTGTCTTTCTATATTTAATGATGATGTTTTGTTGGGGTGACATGAAGAATAGATAAACTCTTCATTATTATATCATTTATTTATGTTTGTTATTTTGATCCATAATTTATGATCATAAGATTAAGTTACCTTAGGGATAACAGCGTAATTGTTTTTGAGAGCTCATATCGACAAAGCAGATTGCGACCTCGATGTTGGATTAAGAAAAATTTTGGGTGCAGGAGCCCAATGATTAGGTCTGTTCGACCTTTAAATTCTTACATGATCTGAGTTCAGACCGGCGTGAGCCAGGTCGGTTTCTATCCTAAGATTGTTAATCCATATTAGTACGAAAGGACCATATGGTTAAAATATTTTTTGTTATATTGATTAATATTAATTTATTTACTATTTTGACAGATTAATGTGTTGAATTTAGAATTCATTTATGTAGATTTTTTCTACAAATAGTATTGATACTTTATGATTTATTTATATTTATTTTGAATTTTCTTTTATTGGTTATTTGTGTTTTAATTAGTGTTGCCTTTTTAACTTTATTAGAGCGTAAGGTTTTAGGTTATATTCAGATTCGAAAGGGTCCAAATAAGGTAGGTTTTGTTGGAATTCCTCAGCCATTTAGAGATGCTATTAAGTTAATTTGTAAGGAGCAGCCAATTCCTATTATATCTAATTACCTACTTTATTATTTTTCCCCTGTTTTTAATTTAATGATTTCTTTAGCCGTTTGAGTAATTTTTCCTTATTTAACTTATATGTGTTCTTTTTCTTATGGATTTTTATTTTTTTTATGTTGTACTAGATTAGGTGTTTATACTGTTATAATTGCTGGTTGATCTTCTAATTCAAATTATTCATTATTAGGTTCTCTTCGTTCTGTTGCTCAAACAATTTCTTATGAAGTTAGTTTAGCTTTAATTTTATTGTCTTTAATTATTTTAATTGGTAGTTTTAATATGTTTGATTTTATAAACTATCAGCTTTATTGTTGATTTATTATTATTTCTTTTCCTTTAGCTTTAGCTTGTTTTGCTTCTTGCTTAGCTGAAACTAATCGTACTCCTTTTGATTTTGCTGAAGGGGAATCTGAGTTAGTTTCAGGATTTAATATTGAGTATGGTGCGGGTGGTTTTACTTTAATTTTTTTAGCTGAATATACTAGAATTGTCTTCATAAGAATGTTATTGGCTTTAATTTTTTTAGGTGGTGATTTTTTATTCTTTTATATTTTTTATTAAGCTTGCTGTTATATCTTTTGGTTTTATTTGGGTTCGTGGAACATTACCACGGTTTCGTTATGATAAATTAATGTACTTAGCTTGAAAAAGTTTTTTACCTTTATCTTTGAATTTTTTTATTTTCTTTGTTGGTTTAAAGATTTTATTTATCTCATTTGTTTAGTGAAATTTTTTGAGAAAAGTTAATAGAAGAGTTAAACTTCTAATTTTATGTTTTCAAAACATATGCTTTTCCTAAGCTAATTAACTTTATTCCTTAATTAATTTATCTCATGCGTTTGCGACATGGACATTAATTAAGAAATATGTGAAGTAAATAATTGTTAAGATTTGACCTGTTATAATATAAGGTTCTTCAACAGGTCGTTTACCAATTCACGTTAGTAAGCATACAACAACTACTATAATTCAGAATAAAATTTGATTAATAGGGTAAAATTGAATGCCTCGGAATGGTGTTTTATTATAAAATGGTAAAATTATTAAGATTCTAATTGATAAAAATAATGCAATAACACCTCCTAACTTATTAGGGATAGATCGTAGAATTGCATATGCAAATAGGAAATATCACTCTGGTTGAATGTGAACTGGTGTTACTAATGGGTTGGCAGGTACAAAGTTATCTGGATCTCCTAATAGGTAAGGATTAATTAAACATAGTATAATTAATAATGATGTTATTATTATAAATGTAATAGAATCCTTAAAGGTAAAGTATGGATGGAATGGAATTTTTTCAATATCTCCATTTAGTCCAAGAGGATTATTAGATCCTGTTTGGTGAAGAAAAAATAAATGAATTGCTGCTATAGCAGCAATAATAAATGGTAATACAAAATGGAATGTGAAGAATCGATTTAATGTTGCATTATCAACAGCGAATCCTCCTCATACTCATTGGACTAAATCTGTTCCTAAGTATGGGATTGCTGATAATAAATTAGTAATTACTGTTGCACCTCAAAAAGATATTTGGCCTCAGGGTAAGACATATCCTATAAATGCAGTTGCTATAACTAAAAATAAAATCACTGTACCAATTATTCAGGTATGTATATATATATAAGATCCATAGTAAATTCCCCGTCCTACATGTAAGTAAATACAAATAAAAAATATAGATGCTCCATTTGCATGTAAGGTTCGGATAATTCAACCATTATTTACGTCTCGGCAGATGTGTACTACACTACTGAATGCTATTTCAATATTTGATGTATAATGTATAGCTAAAAATAGTCCAGTTACGATTTGAATTACCAAACATAACCCTAATAGGGATCCAAAATTTCATCAAAATGAAATATTTGTTGGGGCAGGTAAGTCAATTAAAGAGTTATTAATAATTTTAATTAAAGGATGTCTTAATCGTAAGGGTTTATTCATTAGTAATTATCTTATTTTACGAATAGGTCCCTGATTAATATTGGTGATTTTAACAACTGCTAGTAGTGCTAAAAATAAATAAATTATTATTATTATTGTAATAATGAATGTTGGTCTATTATATAATTTTTCTAAAGATATTGTTATTTCTTGATAATTGATTGAATTATCAATATTTATAGTTTCGGTGTTTTTGAAAAAGTCTATAAATATAGATATATCTAGAATAATTAATATTGATATGATAAATACTCACATTATTAATGTAATAATTATAGTAATTGATTTAGGCTGAAATATTTCGTTTGATGCAATTCTTGTAATGTAAATAAATAATACTAGTATACCACCAAGAAATGTTAAAAATAAAATATATGATAATCAATATCTTTCTATTATTGTTCCTGTTATTAATCCAACTAGGAAGGTTTGAAGGATAATAAAAAGCATTATTGATATTGGGTGTCTTAATTTAATAAAATTAATATTTATTACATTTGATAATGATATAATTATTATTTTGATCATTTCAGGGGTTAGTTTATTTAAAATATCGGTTTTGGGGACCGATGATGGAAGCTTTTCCATGGTTGCTGGGACACATTTGCTGTAGTGACTGCAGCTTGTAAGGCTTCATATGGAGGTGTCATTTCTGCACATGCCATACTGTTGATTGAGGAATCTGAAGTTTGTGGCCGGCCTGTCTTGTGGATTTCTGAGGGCTCCATGTGAATTCATCTTGGATATGCTCAAAATTTTCACCAGACTTTCACGGCTGATCACTACTCTTCCCTTCACATATGTAACCAACTTCCAAGAATTTTGTATGCCAGTCATAAATCTGCTGTGCAGAGGTGTATTCTTGTTGAATTGATGGAGGAGTGATGCAGCACTTGCACAATGAACTGACTTTGAGCAAATTCCAATACACAAAATGATCTCTCTCATGGTGTAGTCGCCAAGTTGCTCTGTACAAACAAGAGTGCGGTTGTCTCAAAACTTTGAACCTTTTTATCCAATGACATGCACAGTGTGTTTCTATCTTTTATAGGTTGTCTGTTATAAACAACTTAAATCTGTTCTTTCCTTTTTCATCACCCAGTACAGCTCATATCTGTCAAGTACTTCCTCAACCTCAGTGTATGGCAGGTTTTCATGCATAAGGCATTGTGGGACTGTACACATGTGATGCTCCATGAAGACACCAATGAAGTAGCCTTCCAAAAACCCCACTCAGTTCCCCACAATCTGCATCCACTTTCAACTGAGGTGGAAGTTTTTTCCAAACATTGTTTCTCAGAGGAATTCAACATCCTGCCACCCTCACCAGGTAATGACAATGGTGAACCTTCATGTTCTTACTATGGCCAACCACTCTACCATTAACCCTTTCTGAAAGGCTGTGTTCAGGATTAGCGACCCCTCCAACTACTATATCTTCTGTGATCTGCACTGGAGGAGGGGTTCTGCGCCAGCATTTACTTCTTAGATTGACAAGCGCACACAAAATCAAATGCTAAGAACACAATGTGTGTGCGCAATGTCTGTCTCTTTGTTCTTGTCTTTTTTAATGTTGATAATACTATGTACTTATGGGTTCACATATGCATCTTGTATTATCATTTAGTCCAACAAAGTTTTATATTCCCTGGTCCCAGTATGAGCATCTTGTTCTACCCATGGACATGGATCAAAAAATTGTCTTGCTCAAATAATATTTGTACTTTATTTTGTAGATATGTCCTATTTTCACGAAAATGCACCTAAATGACCTAGCATTATACAAATTGCTGTATATTCTTCCCCAATCACGTAAAATCTTTCCATTATGGCAAAAATTAACAACATTTTTAACATGGTAGTTTCTTCAGTATAACATGTTTGATTAAATGTCCTAAGTTACTTCTATTTTTATAGCTTAATGATAAATATATAACTGCTAAAATGGTGGTACCAAGTTGCTGCACATCACTAAACTTTTTTAAATAAATGAAGCAGAATTTTTATATCATGTGAATATACTGTAACATATGAAACTATAAAATGCAAAAATACTATAAAAATAGGATTCTTTTGTGAAAATCCTGTAATGTAGAAATATGGAATTATGTTCACCCACATGATCTCACTTCTACACAAATTTTACATAGTTCTTAATGTAATTATATTATCAGATTCAGGAATTTTTGTGGAAAGGAAAACACATTTGTAACATAAATGAAAGTGGTGAACAGGAACCTCAAACTGCAATATTTGGTCGATCTGATTTTTTGTGGCTAATTTCTTTATCAAGAACAGCGAGTTTGCAATATAGGCATATGCATCATGTGAAAGTAATTAGTTTGCAAACTGAAGCAATGTGACAAGCTTTGATCTAAAGGCAAAGCTAAAGTATTGAATAATGAAGTGGAATTCTTGCACAGATGAAACCAGGAATTATGAAGACTATTACTGCAAAGGTGTACCAGGGATTATAAAGGAGGATGTATACTAAACACTCAACAGAAGGCTACGGTACTATCTAAATATGAAAATGCAATATGAAAGTGTAGACAATATTTAGCGATACAGCAATAAAACAATGTATAATGGATTGAAAAATAATTACAAAAAACACAACAGCTTGTACAGCGCATTTGCGGTAGTTCAGATATATTGCAGGGAAAGGGAAAAAAAACTCTAGAATTACAGTTTAGTCAGACTCTTGTCAAACTGCAGTTACTCAGAGCTTAATGAATTATCACTCATTTATTCTCATTCTCTTTTTAAAAGAAAACTAACTGAAAGTGAATTAATACATCTAATTCCACACTATGAATGTTTAGTCATCACCTTATCACTTACATACTGTCAAAGACATTGATGTCAAACTTACAATCATCAAGAGTCTTTGTGGAGCTCCATGGACTGCTTTTGCAGTTTCTCTTTTGAATGCATGTGACATGTGGTGGTAGCTGGCAGCTACACTGTTGACATGAGCCACGTTTTTCACCACGACCCACCAAAATTTCACCTATTTGAAGCTGAATACCACCAAAGTGACACACTGTTCCTGAAAATAATTTATTTGTTAATGTTCACATTTGGAACAACTGCTGCATAATAATAAACAGATAAAGAAAAGCACAAAATGTTTGCAAAATAAAGGAGAAAGGAAAGATGTTTCACTAGCTTCAAATAAGCCCAAAAATTAGACATTTTTGCAGGACAGCTCACAGTTGTACTGGTGGTACTTAATGTCCAACAGTAACAATATTTTGGCAGTAGCAATATTCGCAGAAACATTGTACCCATTAGACACCAGATATTAGCAGTACTCCCATAAAATGTCAACAAGGAGAGAAGCTAAAAAATCAAGACACAGACACTATGTTAGAATTATTAACATTTTTAATGAGAACTCCTTTGGTGCAAAATTATCCCAAAGGACTGAAAGGGGGAAAACAGAACATTAAGCCACTCACAATTGTGGTAATCCAATAAGTTCCCAATAGTGATGAATATAGCAGTATATTTCGTAGTACATTCCAAATCACTCTGAATGGAAAAAGTAGCACTATCAGCAAAAGGCATAGAATGAACATAAGAAACAGACAAAAGGGACTAGAATATATAAATAAGGGGAAAATAAACCAAAAATTACTATAAAATGAGAGTAACAAAAGAAAGCAGCTGTCAAGATATGTAAATAAACTTGACACCTCTTTAGTGGGTGTTGCCAAACAGCTAAGTGTCAATAGCTGAAATGCAAGCAGAAGGTGGTATCTAAACAGACTGGAAAGAAACAGAGCAAACAAGATAAATGCATGAAGGAAGGAAAGTTAAATTTTAATGTCCTACAACAGTGGGGTCATTGGAAACAAAGCCCAAGCTTAGAGTATGAAAAGGATGGGGGAAGGAAACTGGCTTTGTGCCATTTCAAGGGAACCATCTCAGCATTTGCCTGGAGTGATTCAGGGAAAACATTGACATGGATTTCAGCCATCATCCTTCTCAAACCAAGTTCAGTGTGCATAAAAGAGCCAGCAATAGAACCGGCACAAGATTATGAGACTGAAAGTAATCAAAAGGCTAAGTAACTACAACAACATAAAATCCTGGGTGATACACAAATAGTGTACGAAAATAAAAACAACCATTGAAGGTATTGAAGGAAGTCATGTGCACGCTGAGCATTACTGCACACTATGCTCTGTATTGCACTTTCATTGTTATCTTTCATCACTATCTGTGTAAAATACTACCAGATGTGGGACAAGCCAGTCAAGAAAAGACGTGATGGATTCATGTTTTTAGATGATATTATAGATAAATACATGACTCTGCCAGACTCCAGGATAAGCTAGATAAAGTAACAAAGCATATTAACAACTTGGAGGAAATGAATAAAAGTGCAGAATGATGTCACCAGAGGTCTTTCAGTTGTGCACAAAATCTGGAACTAACACGGTATGAGGTGAGTGTGACCATAGCACCAAAAGAGGTTGGCTCTGAAGAGGTGGGGCAACTGAAGCAACAGGAAAAGATAGTGGATGTCAATCAGTGAGCAGTTACAGTGTGCTGTAATGATGGTCATCTTCATTACAATAGGGTCTGGAGATGACATTTGGATTAATTCGCAGGGGGAAGTATCATCAGAAAACTAGAAGAAGAGTGAAGTGTGGTGATTATGGCCCAGGAGTTTGGTACTGTTAACAACATTGTTTCATGTACCAGGGGAGCATTCTAAAACACAGGCACGAAGGAGAGGAGATGGTTCTCTCTCACTCACTCACTCACTCACTCACTCACTCACTCACTCACTCACTCACTCACAATGAACCCCAAGGTGGGAACATGTATTACTAGATAAATTATGTCGTATAGTTGCTGTTTCGTACAAGTCTTAATATTGTTATCATTTGTAGGCACAGACCTTACATCTCTGATCCATACCCTTCAAAAATTATAAATAGTGACAAATAAGAATAAGATGATGATGTACTGCACTCAGAAACATTGTTGAATGTTATCATTTTGGTGATCCAAGTGTTAAGGTGTAGGGAGGCATAATGTTGCATGGGCATACTGATGTCCCTATCTTCCAATGCAGTACACTCATCAGTCAGCATTATTGTGACACTGTACTCTTCCTCCATGTACATCTTTTCAAGGGTGTATATAAACCTTACTACATTTTTGTGGATAACAATGTGTGACCATATTAAACTGCACAGCTGGTCTATCTCTCAGAATGAGGTGATAATATTTGGCAAATAGATTCACCTGTCTGTTCCCCTGACTTAAAAAATGATTGAGCACACATGGGATGAACTGGAGAGATATGCACGAGGTGAGAAAAGTCATGGATACTTCCTAACATTGGTTCAGACCACCTTTTGCCCAGCACAGTGCAGTAACTCAACATGGCATGGACTCAATAAGTCGAAGTCCCCTGCAAAAATACTCATCTTTGCTGCTTCTATAGATGTCCACAATTGTGGAATTCACTGGTGCAGGATTTTGTGCAAGAACTGACCTCTTGATTATGTCTCAAATGTTGGATGGGATTCAAATTGGGTAATCTGGGTGGCCAAAACATTCACCTGAATTGTTCAAAATGTTATTAAAACCAATCACAAACACACAAATTCCATCCTTGAATGGCTGCAAATGGTCTCCAAGTAGCGAAACATAACCATTTCCAGTCAATGATCAATTCAGTTGGACCAGAGGACCCAGTCCATTCAATGCAAACAGCCCACATTATTATGGAGCCTCCATAAGCTTGCACAATGCCTTGTTGATAACTTGGGTCCATGGCTTTGTGGTGTGTGTGCCACACACTAACCCTACCATCAGCTCTTACCAATTGAAACTGGGACTCATCCAACCAGGCCACTGTTTTCCAGTCATCTAGGATCCAACAAATATGATTATGAGTGCAGGAGAGGCAATGCAGGCAATGTCGTGCTGTTAGCACAGACACACACATCTTTCACCTGCTGCCACAACCCATAAACGCCAAATTTTCTCACACTATACTAATAGATATGTTCATGTGTCCTACATTGATTTCTGGGATTATTACATGCAGTATCACTTGTCTGTTAGCACTGACAACTCCATATATACACTACTGCTCTCAGTCATTAAGTGAAGGCTGTTGACCACTGTGTTTTCTGTGGTGAGAGGTAATATTTGAAATTTGGAATTCTTGGCATGCTCTTGAAACTGTGAATCTCAAAATATTGAATTTCCTAAGGATTTCTGGAATGTAATTTCCCATGTGTCTAGTTCCAACTACAATTCTGCATTCAGAGTCTTAATTCCTGTTGTGCACCTATAATCATGTCTGAAAACTTTTTCACAATAAGCACCTGAGTAGAAGTTATAGCTCCACTAATGCATTGTCCTTTTGTACCTCCTGTACTTGTTACTACTGCCATCTATATACAGACTTTTAAACATCTCATTGCAGCACTTAATCTGGATGAGCAGACTTTTCATTGCCATCCTAACAAAGTATTTTTTTGTAACAGAATTCTCTAAATAACTGCAAATACCAATGTGGGTGAGATGTAAGTGAACTTCACTACATGATATGAACTGAGTGGTTACTGGGAGCTGATCAAAGACTTTTTGGTAAAAGGGTATTTATACCTAGATGTAATGATACTTAAATGTTTATAAAACTGTATGGTAGAAATTTACTATATTAGATAAGCTACATATTCAAACAATGACTTGTTTTACATAATGAGTACTTAGTAAAGTACAAAAGGTTCTGAACTATTTTGTGTATCTACCCTGAGATTACCTACTTATGAGTACAGTTGACATATTTTAAATTATGATGAACTATGCTAATCTTTTACTAATGACTCTATTGATTAATGAAGGCAGTCATCTGTCCCAGAAAAATTGTGGCAACAAAAGTATAGTCAAATTTGGGAATTAAATGATGCTTACAATATTAATGAACTATTTTTGCATAAATGTTTTGTTTTATTTTCATCTTTGTTCATAACTGTGACAAGAGTCACTAAAATCAGTCATGTCAGTGTAAGTGGAAGAGCAATTTATTACAAATGTATTCTTGTTGCTGGAAAATGTTATGTTTTTGTTCACTTACTATGTATGTTTGATTAGTGGTGGACTCCTTAAAAGTAGAACTGACTTGAGTCCATACATTTCTGCATTCTTTCCATTCACAGCTCAGCCACATCTCACTTTCCATGATACAGAGCTCCTGGACTGTCATTTTTTGCTTTCCATCAAAGCATAACAACATGGTTAATACTCTATTCTGCCTCAGCTGTGGAGCTAATAAATTTATGGAACTTGTCCCAGTGTAAGGACACAGTTCAGAAGTTGTTTCATATTTATATTGACAAAGTTCATTTTCAGTATCATTAAATACATTTCTCTCTAGAAACATTCTAGATCTACAACAAGTACAAATGCATAGCTTGTCAACAAAAGGATCAAATTCTGCCAGATCCAAAGAAATTATTACAGTCAGTTTTATTCTTTAGATTCTATTATGAGTCTAAACTAGTCCAAGTTAGAAATGCAAACTGAATTTCCAACAAAAGGAAGAAAGACTGGTTTCATCTCCCATTAATATGACAGTCACTATATGGAGCTGAAGCAAGACTGAGGAAGGAAACTGGATATACTTCTTCACTGTAACAGGACTGGTATTTTCCCATAGAAATTTAGGGAACTCACAGAAATCCAAATGTGGATGGCTGAATGGGAATTTGAATTGCCCTCCACTGTATGCAACCAAAAACAGATGAGGTGACTTGACAATAACAGGGATATGGGAGCAAAGTTTTGGAGGTGGCATCAGACTCTAGGTGAGCCCAATATGGGGAATAGCTTTTAACCTAGAATATTCTGCTTCCCATGTGTATAATTTTGGCCCACCTCACTTACATTTTGGACTATGATGATGTGCTCATTGAATCTCTAGGATTTTATTTAGTATCATTGCATTTATTTAATTTGAGGATCATCTGTTTTATTGGCTATAGTGAGATACACCTGAAAAATAAGCCATTTAATAAACATTCAACTGTACCTTAAAACTAAAGGATGGAGTACATTTAAAACTTGCCTCAATGTGACTAAGATACTACAGATTTTCTCATCATACAAGAACCAGTACAATTACATCAGAAAATAGGTATCTGAGTGGAAACACTACCTGTAGAATTGACAGATGCCGAGGGCTTCTTTGTTTTCCTGTGAATTACTCTGTCTCCATAACGAGCTGAAATAAATTTGTTGTACTGTAAGTGTGGTGCACTCTACATTTATTATCTCATTAACAGAACATTATATTCAAGTAAAATTGCACGGGGAGAGAAAGAGAGAGAGAGAGAGAGAGAGAGAGAGAGAGAGAGAGAGAGAGAGAGAGAGACACACACACACACACACACACACACACACACACACACACACACACACACACACACACAAACAAGGGGGGGGAGAGGGAGAGGGAGGGAGGGAGGGAGGGAGGGAGGGAGGGAGAGAGAGAGAGAGAGAGAGAGAGAGAGAGAGAGAGAGAGAGAGAGAGAGAGAGAGAGAGAGAGAGAGAGAGAGAGAGAATGGACAAATTGTTCTACTTATTAACCTCACAGTGACAATAAGGTATACTCACGACAACGCCATTCTATAGGACAGCATGTTTGACTTCCATAGAATATTGGTGCACATCCCTTCTGTAACTCAACTGCCCAATGAAGCTCAAGGCCACAACTGACTTCACGACATCGTGGTTTAGCTGCAATGATAATGATAACAATAACTCCAACTAATACATGAATGATCAACAAAATATATATTGTACCTTGTTTAAATCATTTCATAAAATATAGCTAGAAATCCTCCTCGATAATTTTTTTTTTTTTAGAAGGTCCAGAAACTACAAAATCTGAACTGTGTCAATAAAAAGTATATACTGTAATCCTAATATGTCTCTATTAGTAATTGAACCAGAAGAGGGAAAAATACATAAATAAGTAACATAAAAACCTGTAAAAGAGGCAAACGAAAATTTAAGTTGCTCACTAGGCAAAAGAAATGAGTAAAACGCCATTATGAGAAACTATACCAAATATTTTTCAAATCTAGAGAAGTAATACTTCTTCATGACACACAATCTGAACTGAGAAAACAGTAAAATAATCTGAATGTAGCATTTAGCACAAAAATGATACAACAGTTGCAAACAATCTACGTATAAATCAGGGAAATTAAATTTGTATAAAACAACAATGCAGTAAAATACAATCCACTTTATCTGAGTTACTGGCAAAGTTCAGCAATATCATTACATGATTAGCTAAATATGATTTGTTTGACGGAATACAATTGGCTTTGATCCTGTTGCAGTAGTTTTATATTTTTATTCATCAATGCTGTTTGTGTAGTACTTAATGCCATAAGTAACCTGTTTCGCATTTAATCACACCAGACTGCCTCCTTAGCTGAATGTTTAGCAGCACTGCCTTCAGTGCAGAAGGCAACAAGTTCGATTCCTGGTCTTCTCTCAGATTTTTTTTCTGTAGTAAGAAGGTGTAATATGGGATCCGATCAGCCCATGTGAATTCAAATTAGGAACTGCTTGAATAAAGAAGCAATGGCATCCTCAGAATTCATCTACTGGCAATTACAGCTAGAGGGATTGGCAACATGCTGATCCTATGTTCCACAAGTATAGATCAGTCCTCTTACTGCCTTGTAGGCATGAGCAGCAGTTGGCCAATTGCAAAAAGCCTAATATGTGGGGGGTGGGTGGGGGGGGGGAGGGGGGGTGTTCATTTTTATGTTGTTATTATACCATGCTCTGCAGAAGTAAGTACTAAAAATAACTTGTTTTCTCATTTCATAAACTAACCATGAAATTGTGAATTTTATATGGATTAGTATATGAGAAAATTTACCAAACTCCAAATATTAAATCTAGGTTTGTAGTCTAGAGTTCATCCCATCAGTTCAGTTGAATATCCTTCTCTAATTCTTTAATGACATTAAATTGCCACATTTTGTTAACAACTCCTTTGATGCAACTGTGCAAAACACACTGTTCCATCTTCCAGTGCTACTGTCTTTCCAACTATTTTACAGGTATAATTTATCTGAGCATGTTGAAACCTGTTAAGTTCTAAAGGACACAATTACTTATCAAGGTGGATTTATAGCAGTAAATCAGACAGACAGTCAGTTCTAAGCATAATGTTGCCAGGCACATTTAACAACAAATGTGCTGGGTGTTACCAGTGTGCAAAATCTGCTAGTGTCCATCCTCATTCCAGTAAAGTTATTTGATGATCATGATAATATACAAAGATGAACATGGTGGACAAATGAACTAATTCCTGTACAGACAAGAATTATCACATATAGATTAATCAGTTTCTCTCTTGGTTAAGGAAATTTTCAGCACTTCTGCTCAAACATGCTGATTTGCCTTGTCAAGTTGTGACCCACTTATGAAGCCACTGATCCCACTCAGATTTCTGAAATAGTATATGTAATATAAAGCTTTCTGCAAGAATAAACAATCTCATGGAAGAGGTAGTGACATGTCTCAGAAGTCATCAGACATTGATGCCAACCTGCAACACACCTCTGCCAGGTGGGCTGCACCAGGCACTACCACTGTGACAACAGTTGTCCACTCTAGCGAGACAAGAAATTTGCAGATCGACCCACAGAGGGCCTTCATTTACACCAGAGGCAAAAACAGATGGTGTGCACATCTGTGATAGGATTGCTCCTGCCGCAGATTTTCTCACTGCATCCACCATGTCATATGCAGCCAATCAAATGCAAGTATACCTCTGCCATGCAAATATTCCGGACCATGCTGGCCCCAATCCAGGCAGTTCCATTGTAGTCAGTCAATGGATGCCTTTTGCTATGGAACCAGCTCTTCTTCCAATCACACACTTCCTTCACATCCAATGGACAGCATTAAGTTCGGCGACATGCTTGTGGGAACTGTGGGTATCACTCATTATTGAAGGGACTTCAAAATTATTCCAGTCTTGTCGGAACATGAAGTTTCATTCCATTCAGTTATGCCTCCCAGTGAATCATGAACTTGGAGATTTCTGAGTTTTCAGTCTAGTGGGAGGACTGTATTGTACCATGGAAGATATTTTTGGGTGCTCCAGTAATAGAAGGGCTGTATTAAGAAACATTCAGCGAACCCTCTGTTTAATCTAAGAGTTACTTCAAGATTATTAACACTTTTCTATTTTGTGGTAAGCTCCATTACCAGTCCAAGGAGACCATTTGTGTTAAGTTGACCAAAATCATCTTGTTAATAAATGGAGACAGAACTTTATTCTTATGTTTTCTTGAGGGAGTGACCCTAGCCCTAGACACTTCAAGCAGATATTTGTTAAATTCAGTTTCTGTTACATAGTGGGCTCTGCAAACTACACCACACAGAAAGAGCTAAAAATAAAATACAGTCAATGAAAACAATAAGACACAATATGAAATGTTTAGAATTGAATATTGTGTTCAGAACAATCTGGAAGATGACAAACTAAAGAAGAAATAAAGATTAAGCAATAAGTCACCACTTTGACAGCTATCACCCATCCACACCAAAAAGTCTCTTCCATACAGCCTCATCTCCTGTGGAAGTTGCATCTGTAGGGGACAGCAGGAGTTGTCAAAACATACTAGCAATCCTACCAGAGCCTTTTACTCACAGTTTTGTATCCAGCTCATCCACAAACAGATCTCCCATATGACTGCCACTTTGAACACCAGTGAACCTGTTAAACAGCCGTTGACCAGCACTCCATATCTTCCTGGGCTTGAAAAGCTCTGCCACATACTTCACCAGGTCATCAAATATCTCTTGTGTCCTGAGGTGAAAGTTAGCCAATCTAAAATCCTACTCAGATCACCCAAAGTAGTGCCACCCACCATCCAATCTGCAGAACATGCTTGGCCATTCATACTCCAATCCTGCTCCCCCACAAGTCACTCTCTTGTGGATGCCCCGGGTGCAAGGCCTATCCCATCCATCATATCCTACCATAGTCCAGTCACAGGCATATCCTACCCAATAAGAGGCAGAGCCATGTATATAGCATTCTATGTGGGCATGGCAAGAAACCAATTGCTGACTCATATGAATAGCCATCACCAAACTGAGGCAAACCACAGACTTTATCATACATTTACAGAACATGCTGCACACCACAACACAAGCGACTTCAACAGCTGCTTCAGTATATGGGTCACTTTAATACACCCCACACAAGTTGGGAATTATCTCTCCAGCGTATCCTGTGCTCTCACAATCCCCATGGCTTACACTTCTGCTTTTGCCACTGCCTCACATTAACATTCTCCCTTCTCCTTTCTGTTCACATCACTCCTTCCCTGTCCAGATCATGTACTGCCTTCTGCCACTACTCTTCCTATCCCCCCCCCCCCCCAATCATATATATATATATATATATATATATATATATATATATATATATATATATATATATATATATATATATATATATCTCTGTCTGTCTGTCCCCCCCCCCCTCCCTCTCCTACCCCCCTCTCCATTTCTACCTGCTGTACTCCTTTTATTGTGCAGCCACTGAATTATGTGATGAAAGATCTCACTCACTCTTTCCCCTCCTTGCAGCATGCTCCTCCTCTTCCCCACCTGTATCAGCCCAGGCAGCTGCTTTTAATAACTAATTATCAGTCTCACAGGGGAGAGAGAGAGAGAGAGAGAGAGAGAGAGAGAGAGAGAGAGAGAGCAGGGTGCATATGCGAACAAGGAAAAAAAAATTCCCAGGTTCTGCCCAGATTTCCCCATTAATAACACACTTTCTCCCAGGTGACAATACACTTTTTCCATGTTAAGTGACAGTATACTTTTCCTCAGAACAGAAAAACTTATTGATCCTTTGAATGGTTATGGTTTTATACACCGGCGTAGAATTTCTCAGCCATTTAGAAAACAAAACTTAGAAAAAAGGCCATGTACACTGCATATTTTCATATTACAAAAGTATAAATTCAAATTCCACCAAACACCACATGTTACTTTCCGAAGAATTGAAATCGAGATTGTGATGTGCTTTTGTAAGCCAGTCATAGCTCTTGTCACGTGATCTCCCCAGCCAATACAGCGGGTATTCAAATCTTAGGACACATAATGTAGTCAGCCAATAGCATTATCATTGTCAAGTAGCGCGCGTGCGCCCACACACACACACACACATTATATATATATAGGAAAACTTAATGGTGTAAATTAATATACATGGTGTTGCTACAAGAAAAGCAGAGCTTCCACATATAATACTGGTCTCAAAGACTAATAAGCTGCAAGAGTTCACTGAACTTTCATGTATAATGTTGATCTTTTTTGGGCATGTTACCCTTCAAGATATATCACACAAATGTGCCAGTAAAATTTTTAATACCGACATAAATGTCTGATCATCTGGGCTCAAATATTTTTCTAAATGGTCATCCTCAAATAGTTCATTTTTCAATGAAAGTCAAATGCTCTGCGATTTAAGAAATCCATCACACATTCTCAAACTTAATTTATCTTGTGTAAAAGGGAATTTACTTTGAAAGTAATGCTTTTCAATCAATCATTCACAATATTTTCCCATGACCTGTTAGAAAGAGGTTTATTTCAGCAATTGCCAGAGAGCACCAGATAACATGCATCACCACACTTTCATAGCTACGATGAGGCAGGAAGCCGTGTGTTCATATGTGTAAAACATTAAAAGATCTTACATTATGTCATAAAAGAAACATGACATCAGAGGAATTTCATTAATCATACTAAAATGTGTAATTCGGCTTAAAGTGCACATTCGTATGTCCAGATTCGGTTGTAAATTTTCTTGGAGTACCAGTACTGCACTATCTCATTTTTGGTTCTTTATTATGGCATAATGCATACATGCTAGAAATGAAAGCATGCTCTTTTGAAATGCAGCAAACAGTTGAAACTAGCCAATAGCCTGGATTTAAAAACTTCGTTTAAAATAAATTTACTGCCTCAGTGGAAAAGATTAATAAAGCCATATTTCTTTAGCAAACTGACAAAAATAACTTTAATGCTTGATTGAAATTGCTGCCCAGTTTGCTCCCAGTGAATATGGCAGCTTGGGCGTGCCAGTAAAATTTTTATGGGTAGCATCTTACTGCTTGCTTATACAGCTAACAGCCACACTTTTGTAGCCAGAAGCAGGTGAAGGTACATGTGTGACTCAACTGCACATGCACAAGGGCCTGCTTGCAACTGCTCACATGTATCTAATGTAAACAGTTGTGGGATGCAGTAATATCCTTTGTTAGAGTATTATTTCTTACCAGTCAAAATTACAAAAACAAAAAGGTATCCCAGAATTCTAGACTGGCTTTGTATTTGGAATGATGGAAGCCCCAGTCTCCTCCAGGTTATCATGATTTAGATTTTCAGTGGTTCCCTATTTCAGCTAAATTCTGGAATGGCTCCTGCTATAAGGCCACCTGTCTCATCCATCTCACATTAGACCTGCATGTATGTAAATGGCTTTACATATGAACTAGCTCAATGCTATTCTATAAAAAAAAATTTTTTGATATTTCATGACTAATATCCAGTTTTCCATGTGAAAATTTGGGTTTCACCTACAGTGTATCGAATATTAGCAATTTAAGCAATAAAAGTAAAATTTTTGGAAATGAGCATCAGACAGGTGATAATCTAAATAATTAAAGTGAAATGTTATGTGTAGCTAATAACAAACAGGAATTAAGTAAGAAAATTTACTGTCAAGGACAAAACTATTCACAATTTCGTATCCTTCTGTTTCAGAGCAAAACAAAAATCATGCAACGTCAGATTATAAAAATTCTACAAGTAAACTAAAACTGCTTTATATGCACAGTATGTCCTATACTTTATCACCACTAGTATTCTTTTGTCTCCAGACACTGGTAGTATACTTACTTTTAAATTCACTGTCACAAATGCATGTTTTGCAAGGCTCACGAGAATTGTACAGAAGTTGACCTTCATAGTAATCCTTCCCCTCATAGTGACACCGTATCAGCTCAGTGCCATTGTTTGCTGTGAACATGATAGTATAAACTCACAGCAATTTATAATCTTTAAGGGAGGTTCTAAATACAAATTGTTATGTTTGATATCAAAGTCATTTTTTAAAATGTCTGTCTTGATTTGATACTGCTAAAACTATGTCATAATTATTCATGCAAATTTATTAGTGAAAACAAATACCAAAGTGAGTATGACAATCACCTGAACAAGTCAACAGAAGTACATTTTCTATGAGCAACTTTGACAGAATACATCCAAGTAAATCACATATGCTAGTTACGAAAGGCATGATGCGTTGGTTTCACTGCTGTAAATGTGGAGTGCTTAAGTATAGATAAAATATAGTGTACTGGAATATGATTTGCCCATTTCTGATTAATTTATTATAGGAGTTTTATGACTATGCACATATTTATGATACATGAAATTCTTTTGCTCTTGGATCAATATATACTGTATTGTAATGTATACAAAATTCTGGTTGAAAATGATGAATTATTTAGAAATAAAGAATATGACTCAACGAAAGGCAAACATGTTGCATCATCGAAAAGTACACAAACAATAGGTACAGAAAGATTGGCTAGCTTCTTTGATGCACTTCCTTTTTTCAAGCATGTGGAAAAATACACACACGTGTACCTCTCTCTCTATGTCGTGCTCAGTCAACTGCCAGCTCTTTTCTGACCCATGGTGAGTGTACTGGGGTGAGGTGGGGATGGGTGCAGTGAAGGATGTAGAAAAGTGGCAAGCAGGGAGGGAGTTGGGGTAAGTGTCTTGTGGCTTATGGCAGAGTGGGGAGCCATCTGTGGGCCTGCCTCAGTAACCCAGCGAATTTGTGCTGCCACATCAGTTAGACGTGTGGTGTTATTTCATGCCATGGTCTATGAAACTGCATGCCCAGCCATCTGCCACCTACTCCTTCCACCTGCATACCTAGCTAGCCCACAGCCAGCTCCCTACTCTCCCATGAGCTGCTGCACAGTTCCCCCCCCCCCCCCCCCTCCCCCCCAACCCACTCACTGCCTCCTACCTCTCTCCATACCCCACCATGACCCTTCCCACTCCACATCACACCCCTACCTCACCCCAGTATACTACTCACCATGTGCCAGAAAAGAACAGCAGTTGACTGAGAACATAGGGACACATAGTGCTTCTGCCTTTTGCTGAGTCATTTTTTTTACTCCTAAATAGTACATACTGTTTTGACCATTCATAAAACTTAAAACCATGTGGCAAACCAGACTAAGCTGAAGAAATGAATTTGAAGAGCCATTAAGTACTGATTAAACCACGGCAGCATGGCACTTGACTGATTTTGTGGTTGAACCTAGAGGAAAGTTGGTGGTAAGTGGAAAGTTTTAAACAGTCCATGAGGTGCATTCGTAACAAAGCAGAGTTTTGAAACAATCAATAAGGCATATCCAGGTTGTTTAACTGTCAGGACAAATCAGTCAATTTCAAAGTAATGCTGTCTAAGTGTTTTGGGTAATTTCTTATATCAGATTTACTCTATTGGAAAATTGGGTCCTTATCTTCAGAAATCTGTACCAACAACAATCATTCTAATGGTACATCTTGCTCACACACACACACACACACACACACACACACACACACACACACACACACACACACAGTCTCCAGTTTTCAGTTTAAGCTTTTGCTTTGTAAGGAGTATGCAGTTGTTAAATATGAGAAGGCATAAAGGCACTGAATGCAAAAGAATTATTTCCACCCTTTAATCAGCAATATGAAATGGACTGAAACAGCTGACATTCAAATATCAGAATTATACTAGTGAACTGCAGATCTGCAGATGGTATTTGGATCAGAGCTAATCTTGAGAGAAAACAGAAGATGCAAGAGGGGTTGGGGACAGGGGATTGGGGCGTGGGTGGGGGGGGGGGGGGAAGAGGGGGAAGGGGGGAGAGAAATGTGAAAAACAATGTAAGATTAATGTCCTGTCAATATCATTAAAAATAAAATAACTGAAAAAAAGGTAGTAACTGAAGAAAAGGAGAATTAGCTACAACCTTAATAGAGGAAACATTCTTGCATTTGCATCAAGCCTCTCTCTAGCACAAGTAAAACCTAAATTGCAGTAGTTGAGCAAGCATTTATATGTTGTCTCTCAAACACACATTTAGTGTCTCAAACCCGCATTTAGTGTCTTAACCACTGCAGCATCTTGTCCAGTAAGAGTCAAAACAGATGGTGAAAACAATAGAAGAAAAAAATTTTAGATGGTCTCTGAATGAACAATGAAGAGAAAAAGGTATAAAATGGGATCAATAGAAAGCTTTACAATAAAACCTGTCAGGAGGAGCAGTACAGGAGACTACATATGAAGATACTTTTTTTAGGTACCTGCTTGGGAATTTGAAAACACTTGTGTTAGCACAGGAGAATTCCAAAGAATCTAATTGCATTGCATGTGAGGAAACAGAATACTAGAAGCTGTTGATAAAGATAATAGGATGTGGCACATTCTGGTTTGAGAGTTTAATGATGGATTATTGTTCATGTTAAAGAATATGGATTAAATCTGTAATTCACATAAGACAGTCTACATACAAACTTAGTTTATGCTCCCATAGCTGCTTGTACTTCCCCCATGGTTTTGGTCCATGATGCATTCTTACAGGATGATGACCCTTGTAGAAATTATATTAAAAAAAAAAAAGCAGCCAACAGTGTATAAACAGCCAACACTGCAACACAGTCCAATCACATAGCTAACAAAACATTAGAACTGGAAGGAAGAATAACTTTACAAGTTCAAATGTTAGCAATCAACTGTTTTGCATGCTTTGTCCAAACTCTCTAATATCAGCATCATGAATGATTTCACAGTCAGCATTAACAGCTAAAAGGATTTCTTGTTGTAAGTACTTAAACATATTTCAAAGACCAGTATTTTCTTCAACTGTGCTTCTTCCTCCCGACAATATGCTTAGAAAAATAACAATGTATTCCTGTAACTATTGACCTACCAATGTCTCCACAACTATTCATCATACATAGGGGAAGCAGCAGCTTTTTTTCAAAGTAACAGCTTCCCTGCTAATTTACTAGTTCACGTCTGGGAAATCATTTTGAACAGTAAATGATACTTTATTGTTAATACAATATACAGATTAAGTTTGTGGTAGATTATCCCATTAAGTGCAGGGATCATACCAATAACAGATGACACGTAGGGCAACAATATGGCTTTATTACCACAACACAACATACAGCACATTTGAACAATATGAGGTACTAAACTGAACTGACTTCTCCAGATTCCACTCAGATATTCCACTTGGTCGCACGAGTTCTCTGGTCAGAGCTGTTATTCAAGCTCGCATTCCCACCATAGTGCACAGCACTGGTCAGTGGGAGTCGTCGAACAGGTGGGTCATTCACAGATCTGCTTGACCAGCTGTGTTGTGGCGAGCTGCCAAGCAGGGCATGGCTGGATTGTTTCTCTTAGTGTTGCTCTAATGTGATTAAGTGTGATAGCGTCAGTTGCAAAGCATAACATGTTGGAGCCATTTCTCATTGTGGAATGGCTTGCAGCACAATTGCTTTATTAGGTCTGCTCGAAAAGCTCCAGAGCTTTGTTCACAAAATTTTTCTGCACTTACCTTTTTATTTGTTGTGCATGGTCTCCTCCAATATACTCTCTCCTACAACATCTCTCTCAATGCCATTTCCCCTTTCTGGAAGGAATCTTGGTATGCCTCTTGCTGGATTGTGTATAGGGTCATCTGCAGATTTTCTTTCGTTTCATCTATGACTGCAAATTGTCATCCTTTCAATGGAATTATCAACTTTGAAAATAAAATAAATGTCCACACTGGTTTGGTCTGGAGAGTACAGAGGATGCAAGAGCACAGCGATTTCGTTTTTTGTGCATTAGTCACACACCCACCGGGATGAATGCGTGGGTGTGTTATTGTGATGCAAGAGCCATGAATTGTCTCATCACGTTTCAGGTCATTTCCTTCTCACATATTCTTGCAGGCATTGCAACAAATTCTGCTAGTACCATGGATTAACAGTAGCCCCTATGGCACAAATTCACGATTCACTTATCCTTCAAAGTCAAAGAAAACTATCAGCATGGCTTTGACATTTGACCTGACAAGCTTTTTCTGGTTTTGGAGGACCTTTCCTGACTCATTGTGAAGATTGAACCTTGGTATCAACATCAATTTTAGACCCATGTTTCATTAACATTTATGTTTCTCTTAAGGAACATCTCATTCTCAGTTGTGCAATATAAAAGCTTTCTGGTTTTGGTTCATGGGCTGAACTTTGTGTCAACAAGACGCATTTTCAGATGCTGTGTCAGGTTTTCATGACATGATCCAACAGAAATGTTACATTCTTCTACAACATCTCAGATACTCAGTCTCCATTTGGCATGCACACTTTCATTGGCATTCCTGACAAGAGCATTGTCAGTAGATGTCAAACGGCACCCTTAACTTCCGTCTGGCTATTTTTAAACCATGTGACACTGAGTACGACTTCAGTGCTCATCACCCTAGGCTTCCTGCATCATTTAGTATGTCTCTGTATGGGTTTTCTTGACTTTCATGCAAACTTTAATATTATGTGTTACTCTTCTAACTCTGCCAGCTCCCAATTTGCAAACCATGCAATACAACATTCTACTCGATACAGCACTGAACAATGACAACAGACATACAACAATAAAACTTCCAACAGTTACACATTTGTGGCAGAACTGCCAGAAAATATTAATATCTTTGCTTTCTTGTACTTCGTTTTACTTACTTTGGTTGTTGACTAGTTGGTATGAGACATTGGTCATGACTGTTACTGCGATTGCCGAAAACTATTTCTTTGTGTTTTGATTTATCTTGTGCCAATAAAAATATTACATAGTGAAAGTGAATGGTGTTTTCTGTGTTATAAGTATAACACATGCCATACTGGTGACCTCCGACGTGCAACATGCGTCCGATTTGACAATGTGGCCGTTTACTTCAACATCTCCACATTGCTCACCTTCCACTCCTTTCAGACTACAACATGATACTAATGGTGCCTCTACACTCCCTTTCCATGGTTTCCTATGCACAACGCCACCAACAACTGGGATAAGTAGAAGATAAGTACAATGCCGTGGAGTTTTCTTCGTCCTCAACAATGCTGTTGTGGACTCTCAACATCATCAGTGATGTCACCTGCTATGAAATCTTTTTCTACGTTCATCTATAAAAAACAACCACGGGTTCTGTGCCTAAATTTGTGACTCTCAGTGCATCGTATGTACAACCTCCTGTGACATGTAGTGTGCAACAATGCCCCAACACTATGAATCTCTCAGACTTTTCGAGCCCACAGATCACTTGGAGCTCCCCATATATTGCTGATAAATCGGTTTTGGAACATTCTCTCCCCACCCACTACAAACCTCACTACAAAACATGGGTACAAATTTCAGTAACAACAATTACTGGTTGGACATTCGTCCTGCCCCTATTGTTTCCACAGCTCCGGCTGCGCCTGCCGCGCCAGCCGTGTTTAAACTAGCCGCCGCGAGTGACAGCTTCATAAACACTCCACCACTCCTGTCTGCTGTACTATCAAATCTGTTACCTCCACAACACAAGAGTGAGAAAATCCCTAAATCACCAAGGTTCATGAAGGACAATCCGCATACATGGTTTATTTTGGCAGAGACTATATTCACCACCCTAAACATTGATTCAGACAGTGCTAAATTTATTGCACTTATTAATGCTCTAGGGGATTACACTGAGTGGGTACAGGACTTAGTGCTGTCGGCGGACCCCTCAAATCGTTACACACTTGCAAAACAACAGATCTGTGAACGTCTAGCTAAGACTACGCAAGAGTCTGTTTTATACATACTACAAGATGTACATCTCAAAGACTTGACTCATTCACAACTGTAGCAACGTATCAGAGCAGTCTTTGATAGCAAAACTATGCCAGATGAAGCTTTACTTTCTTTCCGGGTTGCAAAGCTGCTGCAAGCTATCCAACTGCAGCTCCTATCACATGATCAGGAACCTCTACAAGTGAAATTATTGCTGGCCAATGCCGCATATAAGATAATCAACAGAAGAAAGTTATCTACGTGTGCCCTCCCTCGATATTACGCCTCCCCCGTGTGGCAGAGGCCGATCTTTCCAAAACAACAGACAGAGTACACTGGCTGAGCACCAGATTCCACACCATCCTTCACCATCCCATACCACAGCTTCAAGTGATGTCCTTCACCCGGTAACAACACAGGATCAGCAAGTTTATCCTCTCTGCTGGTATCACTCTGTTTACGGTAATACAGCCAGGAATTGCCACTCACTGTGCAATGCACCCAAACACGCACGGCGGGCCGTTACAGGCACACCGGTCCTCACTGTGACAGCTCTTACAGGTGACGCCGCACATGCGCGTGCAGCGATTCCTTTGTGCAGTAATACCATAGTCAATGGAACCGCACCGGCTGTCACACAGCGCAGTCACACAGCGCAGCTCCGCGGACAACACTGCAGCTTTCACTGAACTACCGTTCAGTGATAACGTATTTCAGGTTAGTTCCATTTCATACTTACTGCGCACGGACGATAACGTTGCTCCTTCCTGCGTCCCTCCATGTATTTCGGCCACACCTATTTACAAAATCAAGGCCATTCATACGAGTGTGTGTCACAGGCTTAACACAACTGAGGGACCGCCTGTGCATTCTCGCCCCTGATGCCTCAATGCAAAAAAAACTTACCGCTGCCAAAGAATGTATTAATGAACTTTTACACTTAGGTATAGTCCACCCCTCTGACAGTGCGTGGTCTTCCCCAATATGTATCATTTCCAAAAAGGAAAATTCCTTTCGACTCTGTGGAGACTATAGGCATTTGAACACCAGAACAATACTTGATAACTACCCTGCCCCACACCTTCACGATTTTTCACAATCTATGTTCACAAAAAAAGTGAAAATAGAAGAAAACAAAACCAAACATTGAACACAAACCAAAAGAAATTTTACCAGACAATAGATAACACAAACATTAAAATAGACAATCCACCAAACATAACAGACATGGAACACTTCTGGAGCAACATTTGGTCAAACCCGGTACAACATAACAGGCATGCACGGTGGATAGAAGCAGAAACAGACACATATAAGATGATACCACAAATGCCTGAAGTGATAATTTTGCAACATGAAGTCACCCGAGCAATTAATTCTACGCACAAATGGAAAGCCCCTGGAAAAGATAAAATAGCAATTTTCTGGCTAAAGAAGCTCACTTCAACACACTCACATCTAACTAAATTATTTAACAGTTACATTGCACACCCATACACATTCCCTGATACACTTACACATGGAATAACTTATCTGAAACCTAAAGATCAAGCAGACACAGCAAACCCAGCTAAATATCGCCCCATAACATGCCTACCAACAATATACAAAATATTGACTTCAGTCATTACACAGAAATTAATGACACGTACAACACAGAACAAAATTATAAATGAAGAACAAAAAGGCTGCTGCAAAGGATCACAAAGATGTAAAGAGCAACTGATAATAGATGCAGAGGTGACATATCAAGCTAAAACTTAAAGGTCACTACACTACGCATACATTGATTACCAAAAAGCTTTTGATAGTGTACCCCACTCATGGTTACTACAAATATTGGAAATATACAAAGTAGATCCTAAATTGATACAGTTCCTAAACATAGTAATGAAAAATTGGAAAACCACACTTAATAACCAAAAAAATTCAAATAATACATCACATCACAGCCAATACAGATTAAGCATGGAATATACCAAGGAGACTCATTAAGTCCTTTCTGGTTCTGCCTTGCTCTGAACCCACTATCCAACATGCTAAATAATACAAATTATGGATACAATATTACTGGAACATACCAACACAAAATCACACATTTGCTATTCATTGATGATGAAGTACTGGCAGCAACAAAACAACAACTCAACCAATTACTAAAGATAACGGAAGTATTCAGCAATGATATAAATATGGCTTTTGGAACAGACAAATGTAAGAAAAACAGCATAGTCAAGGGAAAACACACTAAACAAGAAGATTACATATTGGGTAACCACAGTGACTGCATAGAAGTGATGAAAAAAAAAAAAAAAAAAAAACAGATGCCTATAAATATCTAGGATACAGGCAAAAAATAGGAATAGATAATACAAATATTAAAGAAGAACTAAAAGAAAAATATAGACAAAGACTAACAAAAATACTGAAAACAGAATTGACAGCAAGAAACAAAACAAAAGCTATAAATACTTATGATATACCAATATTGACCTACTCAATTGAAGTAGTGAAATGGAGTAACACAGACCTAGAAGCACTCAATACACTTACACGATCACAATGCCACAAATATAGAATACATCACATACATTCAGCAACAGAAAGATTCACATAAGGTAGGAGGAAGGGGATTTATCGACATAAAAAACCTACATTATGGACAGGTAGACAATTTAAGAAAATTGTTTCTAGTACAAGCAGAAACTAGCAAAATACACAAAGCAATCACTCATATAAATACATCGGCTACACCACTGCAATTTCATAACCACTTCTACAACCCCTTAGATCACATAACATCAACAGATACGAAGAAAGTAAATTGGAAAAACAAACACTACATGGCAAGCACCCATATCATCTAACACAGCCACACATCGATCAAGATGCATCCAACACATGGCTAAGAAAAGGCAATATATACAGTGAGACGGAAGGAATCATGATTGCAATACAGAATAAAACAATAAACACCAGATATTACAGCAAGCATATTATTAAAGATCCCAATACCACAACACACAAATGCAAACTTTGCAAACAACAAATAGAAACAGTAGATCACATCACAAGCGGATGTACAATACTAGAAAATACAGAATACCCCAGAAGACATGACAATGTAGCAAAAATAATACAACAACAACTTGCCATACAACATAAACTTATAAAACAACACCTTCCCACATACAAGTATGCACCACAAAATGTACTGGAGAATGATGAATACAAATTATACTGGAACAGAACCATTATAACAGATAAAACAACACCACATAACAAACCTGACATCATACTCACCAATAAAAAAGAAGAAATTAGCACAACTAATTGAAATATCCATACCCAATACAACAAATATACAGAAGAAAACAGGAGAAAAAAATTGAAAAATACATCCTACTGGCTGAGGAAGTCAAGGATATGTGGCATCAGGATAAAGTTGACATTATACCAATTATACTGTCAACTACAGGAGTAACACCACACAATATCAACCAGTACATCAATGTAATACAGCCACATCCAAACGTATATATACAACTACAGAAATCTGTAATTATTGATACATGTTCAATTACCCGCGTCACTTTCCATTTTTATCCAGACAAAGTCTGAGAAAGGCTTATTATTATTATTATTATTATTATTATTATTATTATTATTATTATTATTATTATTATTATTTCTTTCCTAAGTGCAGGAAGTGTGGGAAGCCAAAGATCATCTCTAAACTTATCGAATACTCACCAAGATTTTACAAAAAGCAAGAAAGCACAGTACAGTTGTTATAAGCAAAGATGGATACTGAGGGGCAATGTTTCACTACACTGTAAAAGTCAGCACCAAGATACATATTTCATAACAACAACTGAAAAAAACAAAACTAAATGTCCACAGAGTACATGTCTTACTAATGAAAAGTATCACTTTTTATGAAAAAAATCATAACATTTTCTACCAATTCTGAAATTTTCTACATACTCAGGTCTCTTCATTATATTTCACCTAATTAGCAATCACCACATATGTAAGTACAGAATATACACATTCATGCTAAAATTATATGGTAATTAAGTGATTATGATACAAAGTGTAATAAACATGATATAAATAAAATAGAAAGAAACTTCCATATGGGAAAAATATATTAAAAATAAAGATTTCAAGACTTACCAAGTGGAAAAGCACCGGCAGACAGGCACAATAAATAAAACACACAAACACACACACAGAATTTCTAGCTTTCGCAAATGACGGTTGCTTCTTCAGGAAAGAGGGAAGGAGAGGGAAAGATGAAAGGATGTGGGTTTTAAGGGAGAGGGTAAGGAGTCATTCCAATCCTGGGAGCGGAAAGACTTACCTTAGGGGGGGAAAAAGGACAGGTGTACACGCACGCACGCACCATTTATTGTGCCTGTCTACTGGCGCTTTCCCGCTTGGTAAGTCTTGGAATCTTTATTTTTAAAACATGATATAAAGTGATACATTAAGTCCATTGGTTATGGTACTATTCTCCCTCAATGGAATAAGATGGTTTATCAGGCAACACACAAGTCCTCAGCTATCTTCTCTGTGTAACCAGTGAGAACAAACACTGGCATTAGTATCTGAACTACATACCAATCCACTGACACAGATGGACAGAAAATGCTCTTGCCCTAGTCAAATATTTCTTAAACAATGTTAGGGGTATAAGAAGAACATTTTGTACTATAAGCTAACAGTTAATAAAGTGATGCTTAATAACCCCACAGAGAGTATATCCTTTAAAAGAAGGAAATAAATAAGCCTTGCCAAATGTAAAATACATATACCCATGAATTACCACTCCAAAAATAATTCATTTGCAACTTCAATCCCTCCCAACTTCCCAATAATAGCAAGAATAAATAAGTGACAGCTAACGATTTTCAGAACAATAGAAATGAAATATCTTACAGTTTACTAAAGAAAATCATTGACTGAGTTGGGCAAATACTTCTTGTACCTATACTACAACAAGGTTTCCTCTTGATATTTATGCATAAAATTGCGACATATACAAAAAAATATTCATTTCATCACTTTGTATGCAGAAGTTTCTGCTATAGTGAGCCAACTCTCACTAAATTTTCTAGCTTGGACGTAAATCAAAACTGAACACACTACTAACTTTCTAATTGATAAAATCTCTCATTCTTAAGTTCATTCCTCTACATCTACTGAAATCATCACTCAACCCACTCTGTTAGGTAATAAAACATCACATAATATTGACTGGTACTATCAGATTAAGTAACTGAAATACTCTGTGTAATCCCTTTTGGTCCAACCACATCAGCACATGTTCTATCCCATATGATTAAATGTTTCTACCTTAATACATTTAAACTACTATAAAGTGTGCATGGAGAAAGATTATCTCCAATAGTCCTAATCACATACTTCCTCCCTGTGGATATGGTTTCAAATCTATGATTTTTCCCAAACCTAATTCCTTCTTAGATCTTGTGTACACCAGTAAATATGCATTTTCATCGGGCTTGTGTGCTACATTAAATGGTCCATGATATACATGCCAAAATTTCTTTGAGTCTCTTTCCTTTGATCACTCCTATTCAGTTCCCTCATAACCCTCTCATTCATGTTCCTTTGTGGGGAAGATTCCAAAATTTTAATACACTTTACATCCTTTTTTCTCCATGCACTGCTTTAACCACCTAGACACAAACTGAGGACTATTGTCCAACAGCAAGGCCTCTCCTTGCATAGAGTTCTACGAACCGTGGAAACATCTCTAGGATCAAAAATGTGTAACTATACCCTCCTCTTGGCACTGGAAAAGGGCCAAACAAGTCTTCTGCTATTAATTCGTTGGGTCTAGAGGTGAGTACACTTTGACTCAAACCCTGAATTGACATGGTGGTGATGTTTGGCTTGTGGGGTACTTAACTGTGCTGTCACCAGCACCCTTACACAGTTGCAACTTTTACACAGTTCCAACTTTTTTTTACCCAATCCAATCTAGCCACTGTCACGAATGATGATTATGGAATGATGAGGACAGCACAAACACCCAGTCCCCGGGCAGAGAAAATCCTCAAGCCTGCCAGGAATTGAACCCAGGATCCCATGATACTGAGGCAACAACGCTCTCCACTAGACCACAAGTTCCAGGCAAATTGATATGGTAGTTGCCTTCACCTTCTCACATGTAGCTAGCTTCTTTCTCACCCTCCACAAGTTGTTAAATACTAACTTCCTTGAAGCTTGGCAGTTCACTTGCATGGCCCAAACAGTCAGTAACTTTCTTCCACTATATCAATTAATTTCTCTACATTATGTACCAGAAAGCATAGTTTACAGTCTTCCACTTCATCACACTTCCTCTTTAAAAGAATACCTTTGTGCAGAGTATGATAGATCTTGACCTTTTGATAAGTACCAGAGTTCAAATAATGCTTGGGCAACCTCAAGTTTTAATCTACATTCTCCTCATGTCTAATGCTCTGACACACCTTCCTAATCACATTATAATCTCTCTCTTTTTGGAAGTATAATATTTTTATCTCATCCTTGTCCTGTGTCACCTCCTGGTCATTCCCTCTCATCCTTGGAATCTGAGAAAGTGTGTTATGACATTCTCACAACCTCTTACATTATCTCCAGTTCTAAGAAAACTGAATGCCTTGTGAGCTATGAATACAACAGTTTTGTTTACCAATAAGTAATTTTCAATTTTCTGGAACACCCACACCACAACGAAGTCTGAGCTTCCAGTTCAGACAAACTACAATTCCTCTATGATGCTGTCAATGCTCAACAGCCACAATTGTCCTACGCTTAATCAATCCTCCTGATGTGGGTACATTTTGAAACACTTCCACACCCAGTCCATACCCACATGCATCTGAAGTGATACAAAATTGGATAATAGTATCAGGATGGTACAATATTTTACCACAAAGAAGTTCGTGCTTCAGACTTCTAAACACTTGGTCCCATCACTCAGTTGACATCTTTGTGTAATTCCTCTTAAGCAGCTGCATCAGAGATCGATCATTGATTAAGTGCCTACTAACAAATTTGCAATACAAGCCTAATAATCTCAACAAAGCTTCCAATTGCTTTTGGTTTGTGGGCACTGCCAGTTCCTCTCACTTTCAGCTATTCAGGATCTGGTGCTATCTCCACTTCCTTAATAACATGTCCCAAGTACTTCAATTCTTGAAATAATTCTGATTTTCCTAATTTTACATCAACCCCCTCTTTATCTAATGCAGATAGTACATCAGTCAACAAATCTCAATGCTCCTCCTATCTCTTGCTTGAAATCAAAATATCATCCACATAATGCTAATCCCACTCAACATGACCTTACCTATCATCATCATCCATTAAGCGAATGAAAACATATTGTCATGCTCAATCCAAAAGGCACCATCCAAAACTGATAGCATTTTCCTTCATGAAGGAAGGCAGTATACTTTCCTGACTACTCAGCAAACATTTTCCAATAACTGCAGGTAATTTCTACCAATGTTTAGTACTTGGTCCTGTCAAACTTTTGTAACATTTCCTCCATATTGCTTGCCCCATCATTCTGCTGTACTAAAATTTCATTCAAATGTTGGGCATTGATCACTATACCCCCAGTTCCTTCTTTCTTCGCAACTACTATTAAGTGGTTGTCATACACATTTTGGCACCACATAGTGATTCCCAGTCCAAAATACTTTGTCTTGAAACTAGTATGCAGCAGGGCTTTACAAAAAATAGAATATAGTCCTTCACCTCTAATTTACATTCAAACCCATTCCCAAGTCCTGTTCTATCAGAACATACCGTTATATTTCTATACTGAACCTGTGTTGAGTCTTCTGCTGCTCGTCTGTCAGTTCTATCATCACCCACTCCAGGCCATTTCCCTTCCTCATTTTTATACCCTGTGTCCATATGAATACACCTTAAATGGAACCTCCTGAACACACCCACCTAAATAACAGCAAAACTCTTACTTTGTAAGGTCAATTTTCCTTTCAATTTGTTGAACAGATGAATTTTTTTTTAGAATAAATGAAGCAGTCTGTGGCTAGTATGAAGAACTCTTATTTTATCAGTCCATTCCAATTTCTTCTCTCCTTGTGTATTTTCTCCAGTGAAAGCATTAGTGAGATGTGGGGAGGGGGGGGGGGGGGGGTCATTATTGCTGCCATCTGTGGCAGCAGATATCAGTAAAATTTTACAATGCCTAGTGCCATAGGCCACAGTAATTCTGTGGGGAGGGTAACTGCTTAAAGAGTACCATTCATTTGGAGATGGGTTTGATCATTGGGGCATTTGGCAAGTGTCAGAGAAAGTTCACTTCAGCTTTCCACAATTGTGATTGTCATTTATGACCCTGCCCTTATCCTAGAGGGCAGCCAGAACTAGTTCAAGATGCCTTTCATGGTTGTGTGGGGCGGCAGAAAATGTTAGGATATCATCAAGGTAAGCACAACAAAAACATAATTTGAAGAGAACTCCATCAGTGAACTGCTGCCAAGTTTGAGCTGCATCCTTTAATCTGTAGGGAAGGAAGAGGAAATCAAAGTCCCAATATGTGGTTACTGTTGTCTTTGAGACATTGTCTGGGTTCATAGGTTCAAATGGTTCAAATGGCTCTGCGCACTATGGGACTTAACATCTATGGTCATCAGTCCCCTAGAACTTAGAACTACTTAAACCTAACTAACCTAAGGACATCACACAACACCAGCCATCATGAGGCAGAGAAAATCCCTGACCCCACTGGGAACCGAACCCGGGAACCCGGGCGTGGGAAGCAAGAACGCTACCGCACGACCGCAAGATGCGGGCTGGTTCATAGGTATTTGAACGTAAGCTTTTCTGCAATCAGTGACACTGAAAATAGTTGCACCCACTACAGAGTACATAAGGTCTTGGTTATTTGGGATCTGGCAACTATTTCACATTGTTTGAGCACTAAGAGCTCTATAATCACTACAGAGTCTTGCAGATTCATCCTATTTCAGTATAAGTTTTATTGTAGAAGTCCATGGGCTGTATGAAGGGCAGACCATCCCTAACTGTGAAAGTTCATCAAGCACCACATTTGCAGTCCGGAAGTGTCACGTGCCAGCCATCGTTCTTTATGGTGGATGGCTGTGGACTGGGTGTTGACAGTATTCAGTGTGCTGTACCATCATTGATGGACATTGTTGAACATTCACTTGTGACTGGTTGAATGAGTGTATGGTACACTCATCTGATACACAGAGATGAGGCAGACTGTGCCTTACTGACCTTTGTTCAGTGTGGTGTGGTGTGCTCAATGTCATTGACTGTGCAGCTGTGGGTTATAGTGATGGTGGGGAGTCATCTGTCAAAGTGAGCATGGCATAGGTAGTGCTGACATCGACTGTGTGATGTGTGAGTGAAAGGCTCTTGCATTGTTTGTCTCTGTGCACAAGTACAGTGGACATGTCTGTACGTGTTGAAGCACTGTATTGTCAGAAAGAAGTGTATCCTATGCTTTTTGAGTCTCCAGATAAAGTTGGTGTTTCATCATTAGGATCTACATTGTCATAACACACTCCTTTAATTCATTAGACTAAGTGACATCATGCTGATGCCCAACAGAGCTTGAGGTAGTTTCTGGTGCACAAAGAAACATTTGAGTGAATAATGGTGGAATGAGTCACCTGATTTCATGCTGCAGTAGCACTGCATTTTTTTTTTTTTTTTTTTTTTTTTTTTTTTTTTAAATATGGTGAAAGTGCTGTAGGAACTCTATCCTTATGACTGGTTCACTCACATCTGTAATGAAGTTCCATGGGAACTGTTGATCTGAAACTAGTTCCAAGGTACAGCTAGTGGTTCTGCACACAGTGATATGAAAGTCATTTGCAGAGCAGAGCATTAGGGATGTTGTGCTAGATAGTTGCATTTGTGCGTCTTGGTACTATACTGATGTCTGACCCCATACCAGTGAGGAAGTATTGACACACACTTTGATCAAATATATAGAGCCTTCCTCCCAGTGCTGAAACTGGTGCCAAGGATGTTTGTCCCAAGCATTGTAGGCACTGGTCGCTTGAAATGTCAGCAAAGATCAGTGTTTCTACTGCAACCCCTGTTTAGAGTTTGGGAGGAGTGGGGGGGGGGGGGGGGGGTGTAGCAGTTTGCCATAGCTGCAGGGAGGCTTGGAGATACATGTGGTATCACCAAACTGTGCACAATACCAGCAATTTGGTGACCTTAGGGCAGTGACAACACTTGGTGGAGAACAGTGGTGTGTGAGTGAGTTTCGTGTCCTAGCTGGGGGTGGTGACATCACCATCATCACTTTCAATGTGTGTCAGAGTGGTTTGGCTCAGATCTAGACTGTGTGGGATGTTATTGTCCACAGAACTGTTGTGTTGTCTGTGCTGTAGCACAGCAAATATTCTGTTCACCAGCCAAATCTGCTGCTTTAGCACCGTCTCATGAGCAATCATGCTAAGTTGTAGGCATAGCAGAAGCTTGACAACCCATAAATTCCATAATGCCACATCTGGTCATGGCAAGTAGTGTCCATAGTTGGCACTACAGATGGGGCAGTATCTTATGGAGAACTTGTTTATCGCAGATTGCCTGTTTTAGTAGTTGTTTGTGGGTGTGTGACAATCACTGGAGTTAGGTGGAATTTGATGCTCCATATTTCTTTTGTTCATTTGGCAAGTATTATATCACATACTGTCAGCATGCTCTGCTAAGTGGCAAATTGAAGTCATGAAATGAGAGTGATCATCCAAAATTCCTAATGAGGTACAGACAAATTCCACTGCCTCAGACCAAAGTGCCAATTGTTCTGGCAAGAATGAAGGCAGCATGTGCTGAGTCTCCAAACAAAGTAAAAGTTGTGGTTGCACTAGTGCAGTCATGAAAAACTTTATAACCAATTAAGTATTGTGGAGTGATCAGGGTGCAGTTGCAGATCTGGTTATCGTGTCCAGGCAGTGTGTCCTGTTGCACTCTGCCATACATGGCAGTCATATTCGCTAATAGTGTTCACAAAGCAGCTGAGGCACTTGGTGCAAGAGTCTTGTTATTGTTCATATTCATATTGTCATATCATATACCTTGTCCGACTTGTCCTGCTGAATCATGATACTGATTCTTATACAAAGTTCAATAGTGGCCACTGTAGTGATGATCTGGAACACTGATTTCTTGATAAGAAACATCCATAGTTTTATTTAGTTCATATTTGAGCACTGGCTGACTTATCATACTGATGTTGCACATCACCCATATTAACCCTTGAGAGACAATCTAGAGGAACTGGTGGGGGTGATGTAACTGATGCAAGATGGTTGTACTGTTATTTTGTATTATCATTATATTGAATGAAATGTCTCCTCATCTACTTATGCAGTTGTCGTGGATCACTGATATGGTAGATTTCCCTACTAGATGCAGGGATCTTAGGAATAACATAGATGACATATTGGTGTGATGATATTGCTTTATTCTCATAACACAGCATACAGCCGCTCGATATGATGCAAGGTTAAGGTTCTAAACTGAACTGACTTCTCTGGAGTCCACCCAGATGTTCCACTTTTTGTGTGTTCTCTGGACAGACATATTACTTGACACTGTGTCCCCACAAGATTATAGTCACTGCTCAACTTTGTTCAATTGTATATTGATTCATTCTACATCAATAAAGGTTCTCCTCCTTGATGGGATATACAGAACACAATGAGTGTATGAGACAAAATCTCAAAATTGTCGTAATAAGAGATTTTTTAATTGTTAGTGTGGACGAGTCAGTCCTGCCTGGATTATTCCTATTTTTGGGGCGGATAGACAAATGTTAATCTTCTGTCCCACGTATTACTTGTCTCATTTTTGTATTTTAAATGTTAATGTTCATATTCATAAATGGAACTGATCTCCTCATTAACTTTCTTGAAAAATAAACAGTAAACAGCTGTTGTATAATCCTTTAGTAGTACCACCAGTTTCACAACATCAGAGTTGTATCTTCAGGTACATCAAAATTAAGACAAGCACATGAGAGTAAGACTAGCACATGAGAGAATTAAAAATTATAAAAAAAATTTGCAGAAATGACAAGAATCTAGGGATAATAAAAATAATGTGGTATGCGATTTGTAACTGGCAAAAAGAAATTTAAATATAGGAGTCAACTTACTTAATTGCAGATGATTTACAGGAAAAAGTTGAGTGCACTGGATGTTCCCCACAAATTCTTGAAATAGCGATGAAAGTCAAAACTTATAACAGGTGGAATGAAGAAAATGGTCATAAAAGAAGGTGACTAAAGAGAACAGTTCATTTTTAAGTCCCTTTTTCTGGTTTTAAAACTTAACAGAGATATTAAATATAAATTCCTTCACATGTTATTCTTCTTTATTTAGATGTAACTGAAGACGCAACTAATGTTGTTAAACTGGCAGACTATTAAAGGATCATACAACATCTGTTTCCATTTTGTCAAGAATGAATACCTTCAGTTGCAGATACCCATAATGTACAATTTGCTGTTATCTTTTTTGAACTGTTTAATTAGGTAAAATAATTTATGATGCATATGAAAAATAATGCAGAAACACTATTACAGTTATGTTAACAATGAAAAGCAGCATTACACAAGAAGAGGAAGAGTCTTTATGTCCACTCACCACAAAGTTCACCCGATGCACAGCAGGTGTCCAACTCATGTGTATGATAGCAACCTTTTGGCAATTCCACATCAAACAAGTGCTCTGGACATTCACTGGTAATACAGCTCAGAGCTGCCCTAAATGTGAGACATGATAGTTAAAGATGTTCAAACATATATTTCAATAATTAATGGAAAATTTCATATAAAGATGTGAAACAAATACTAACAAAGAGATAGAGGGGCTGGCCAGTACTTACCTCAGCTCAGTACAGTCGATAGATACACAAAAAACAACTGAAAATTTACGTTCCTAGCTTTCAGAATAAATGTTCCTTCATCAGGGAGGAGAGAGGGGAAAGAAAGGGAAGAAGGGAAAGTGGGTTTAGTTACTCACAACCCAGGTTATGAAGCAACAGGGAAAGGAAAACAGGGAGGGTAGCAAGGATGGAGGCATGGTTGTTAGAGGGAAGCCAAAGATATTCTACTGTAAGTACTGTGCCAGCTTCAAACCAAAGAGGATGCACACAGAAGTAAAGAGGTATATAGTATAAAGATGTAGGATGAAAAGATGCATGAATGGCTAAAGAGGAAAGGGAAAGAGGAGAAGACTGAAGAGTAAATGGGAGTGAGGTTGTTTAATGTAGGTTCAGTCCAGGGGGATGGTGAGATGAAAGGATGTGTTGGAGTGCAAGTTTCCACCTCCGCAGTTCAGAGGGACTGGTGTTGGGTGGGAGACGCCAAATGGCACATATGGTGTATCAGGTTCCTAGGTCCCTAGAATTATGGTAGAGGGCATGCTCCGCTACTGGGTATTGGACATCTCCTAGGCGGACAGTTCGTCTGTGTCCGTTCATGCGCTCAGCCAGTTTAGTTGTTGTCATACAAATGTAAAAGGCTGTGCAGTGCAGGCATGTCAGCTGATAAATGACATGTGTAGTTTCACACGTGGCCCTGCCTTGAATTGTGTGTGTTTTACCAGTAATGGGGCTGGAGTAGGTGGTTGTGGGGGGATGCATGGGGCAGGTTTTGCAGCGGGGTCGGTTACAGGGGTAGGAACCGCTGGGTAGAGAAGGTACTCTGGGAATATTGTAGGGTTTAACAAGGATGTTACGGAGGTTAGGGGGGCGATGAAAGGCAAGTCAGGGGTTGACTTGAGAAAGTCATATCCCTGGCGGAGTAATTTATTGATGTATTCGAAGCCAGGATAATATTGGGTGACAAGGGGGATGCTTCTGTGTGGTCCGAGGGTAGGAACATTGTTGTTGGAAGGGGAGGAATGTATTGCTCGGGAGATCTGTTTGTGGACAAGGTCTGCAGGATAGTTGCAGGAGAGGAAAGCACTGGTCAGATTATTGGTGTAATTGTTGAGTGATTCATCACTGGAGCAGATACGTTTGCCACGTATTTGATATGGACAGAGGTGTGGATATGAGCTTCAACAAGATGAAGGTCAACATCCAGGAAGGTGGCTTGGGTTTTGGAGAAGGACAAGGTGAAATTCAGATTCGAAAAGGAGTTGAGGTTATGGAGGAAATTAAGGAGTGTTTCTTCACCATGAGTCCAGACCACAAAGATGTCATCTATAAACCTATACCAGACCAGGGGAAGCAGCTGTTGGGTCTTCAGGAAAGCCTCCTCCATGCGACCCATGAAGAGGTTGGCATAAGACAGAGCCATCCTGGTTCCCATGGCCGCTCCCCTGATTTGTTTGTAGGTCTGGCCTTCTAAAGTGAAGTAATTATGGGTGAGGATGAAGTTGGTAAGTGTGATAAGGAATGAGGTTTTTGGAAGATCTTTGGGTGGGCGTTGGGAGAGGTAGTGCTCAAGGGCAGAGAGACCATGGGTGTGTGGAATGTTTGCATAAAGGGATGTAGCATCTATGGTGACAAGAAAGGTTTCAGGTGGGAGAGGAGTGGGAATGGATTTGAGGTGTTCAAGTAAGTGGTTTGTGTCCTTGATGTAGAATGGGAGTCTGCAGGTGATAGGTTGGAGGTGTTGGTCTACCAGAGCTGAGGTATGTTCTGTTGGGGCTTTGAAGCCTAGTACAATGGGACGGCCAGGATGGTACTCTTTGTGGATTTTGGGTAATAGGCAGAAGGTATTGGTACGTGGCTCAGGTGGAGTGAGTAAGTCTATGGAAGCCGTTGAGAGGCCTTGTGAGGGACCTTGGATTTTTAGGATTTGCTGCAGCTCAGTCTGGATGGAGGGAATGGGATCCTGGGTAACATCCTTGTTAAACCCTACAATATTCCCAGACTACCTTCTCTACCCAGCAGTTCCTACCCCTGTAACTGACCCCGCTGCAAAACCTGCCCCATGCATCCCCCCACAACCACCTACTCCAGCCCCATTACTGGTAAAACACACACAATTCAAGGCAGGGCCACGTGTGAAACTACACATGTCATTTATCAGCTGACATGCCTGCACTGCACAGCCTTTTACATTGGTATGACAACAACTAAACTGGCTGAGCGCATAAACGGACACAGACGAACTGTCCGTCTAGGAGATGTCCAATACCCAGTAGCGGAGCATGCCCTCCAGCATAATTCTAGGGACCTAGGAACCTGATACACCATATGTGCCATTTGGCTTCTCCCACCCAACACCAGTCCCTCTGAACTGTGGAGATGGGAACTTGCACTCCAACACACCCTTTCATCCCGCCATCCCCCTGGACTGAACCTACGTTAAACAACCTCACTCCCATTTACTCTTCAGTCTTCTCCTCTTTCCCTTTCCTCTTTAGCCATTCATGCATCTTTTCATCCTACATCTTTAAACTATATACCTCTTTACTTCTGTATGCATCCTCTTTGGTTTGAAGCTGGCACAGTACTTACAGTAGAATATCTTTGGCTTCCCTCTGACAACCATGCCTCCATCCTTGCTACCCTCCCTGTTTTCCTTTCCCTGTTGCTTCATAACCTGGGTTGTGAGTATCTAAATCCACTTTCTCTTCTTCCCTTTCTTTCCCCTCTCTCCTCCCTGATGAAGGAACATTTATTCCGAAAGCTGTGTGTTTTGTGTAGATATTGGCTGTACTGAGCTGAGGTAAGTACTGGCCAGCCCCTCTATCTCTTTGTTAGTATTTGTTTCAAACATATATTTCAAATATCTAATGAAAATAACTGAAGAAAGATACTTAGGTACTTGGATAAATGTTGCATGGAGTTCTTGTAGTGTCATATTTGTATTCAGCCATAAAGGTTTTACAGCTTCTGCCACTCATAACCAGGTAATTTCCATAGGCCACTGGGTATTTTATATAACTGGCCATATTAAAGTACCAAATGGTCTATGGAGATCTCCTGAAAATGACATTAGAGAGTCACTGAAAGTTTGAGACTGAATACAAACTTCCACAACAATAACTTTAAAATAATTTATTCAAGATTGTAGCTGTGAGAAGAAAGGGTATTTTACAGGCACTGTTGAAACTGATTATGTAACAATGTATTTATGTGATTTCTAGAGATACTATGAGTTTAGAAATGATAGTGAGAATAATCTTCTAGACTTAAGCTTTGATAAACAGGACAGGAGTGAGACACTGAAGTTCATCCCAAGTCTAGCTGTGTAGCAGACAAACAAGAATTGGGTACTGAAAGCCCTGCTAGTGATGAAACAGCAGAACTCACTGAAGGTTTAGTGACTAATTACACCCCAACAAAGGCAAGGTTCACTTAAGTCAGAATGAATACTGCTGCGAGAGAAGAACAATCAACATATAGCACACCCAGAAATTTGTCACCAAGGGGGGGGAGATAAAGTAGGAGGGATTGGGTGGGGGGGGAGAGAGAGAGAGAGAGAGAGAGAGAGAGAGAGAGAGAGAGAGAGAGAGAGAGAGATTGTTGACAATTGAGTGCAGCAGATCATTGATAGCTAGTTAGCTTGCTTCATGTTCCATGGATCATTTTGTTTTGCACTATAAATCATAATGGTGTTGAACAAGTCATTTTAAATCCCATTGCATGTTAATTTGTAATATGGCTACATGCTGACATTTATAAGGTTGGTTTTCTAATATACAGATGTGAGTTAGTAATTCCTAACCATTCCTGGTCCAACAAATACTGCTACTACAGTTTTATTTACATGATATTTATTGACATAAATGGTCATTTTCCCCACAGAGTCCCATCCCCTGCAGTGTAGAGCACTGGCAAGAAGAGGTCAATGGAGATCTCGGCCATTCATGCATTCTTTACAAAGATGTGCATGACAATCCATGCTGCAACTGGCAACAACACTGGACATGAATGTACTTATCATTGAATAAGTGTGATGGTGGCCCCTCTCCCCTTTTAGTGCAGATGATACTGGGTATGGTAGGGGGAAACGTCACTAGATATGGCCATAGCAAGATTGCTGGTCAGTGTGTAAATTCGTCAGATGCAGCATCAGAAGGGTCACTTCTTGTGCTGACAAACAAGATGGTGCATTGTCGTCCCCTCCTCCTGTTTCAGAGGAACAATATTGTCTCCCACTTGTCATTTGCTGAAGCCTGTGAACTATTTGTGCTTACTCAAGCTAAGCTTAAGACAGTAAGATTAAGAGGAAAGTTAGCATTTTGTTAATGCAACAACAAGTTTGTTTGTATACAAATGTCCTGAGTTCATTCAGCCACATCTATAGTTCACTTATCTCCCATTAGGACAACAGCTTTTCATCTTTTAGTGAATGCTTCAGACCAAAATTTTTCACAACCTAGCATTAATCCCATAAACATGTAAATTATCTGTTCTTACTCAAGCTAAGTTTGATGCAGTAAAACTAATGGGAAAGTCAGTTTTTTAAAAGAAAGCTATATCAGATAGCAGTTTTATTTCTCAGTTATTAGTATTATCCACATAACCACATTCATATGTATCAAAGTAATTGTTATCTTTATGTTGTAAGAAGCTAACAGGAATCTTTAGTTACTGAATCTGCATAATCATGACTGTGGAAGGAGTGGCTGTCAAGCTACGTTTTTAAATTTCTCTTTAACTGTCTCATGTCATTCTTTTCTTTCTTTCAGAAATGACTGTCCTGCCAATGCAGCAGCCACTACTGACACACAGATATTTTGCCTCTGGTTATTTCCTTCTGTCCATTGGAGACTTACCTGGAACTGACAAGGAGACAGCCAGCAGGATAATAAAAGGGATGTGTATGACAATGATCAACACACACAAGACACAGTTTTTTAATTATTTCAGTTCTCTGATGTAACTGAATAAAAATAAAGTAAACAAATGTAAATTAATATACTTTTATATTAAAAACAAAGATTCCAAGACTTACCAAGCGGGAAAGCGCCGGCAGACAGGCACATGAATAAAACACACAAACACACACACAGAATTACGAGCTTCGCAACTGGCAGTTGCTTCGTCAGGAAAGAGGGAAGGAGAGGGAAAAATGAAAGGATGTGGGTTTTAAGGGATAGGGTAAGGAGTCATTCCAATCCCGGGAGCGGAAAGACTTCCCTTAGGGGAAAAAAAGGACAGGTGTGCGCGCGCGCGCCCACACACACACACACACACACACACACACACACACACACACACACACACACACACACACACACACAAGCAGACATATTTAAAAGGCAAAGAGTAAGGGCAGAGATGTCAGTCGAGGCGGAAGTACAGAGGCAAAGAAGTTGTTGAAAGACAGGTGAGGTATGAGCGGCGGCAACTTGAAATTAGCGGAGGTTGAGGCCTGGCGGATATCGAGAAGAGAGGATATACTGAAGGGCGAGTTCCCATCTCCGGAGTTCGGATAGGTTGGTGTTGGTGGGAAGTATCCAGATAACTCGGACGGTGTAACACTGTGCCAAGATGTGCTGGCCGTGCATCAAGGCATGTTTAGCCACAGGGTGATCCTCATTACCAACAAACACTGTCTGCCTGTGTCCATTCATGCGAATGGACAGTTTGTTGCTGGTCATTCCCACATAGAAAGCGTCACAGTGCAGGCAGGTCAGTTGGTAAATCACGTGGGTGCTTTCACATGTGGCTCTCCCTTTGATCGTGTACACCTTCCGGGTTACAGGACTGGAGTAGGTGGTGGTGGGAGGGTGCATAGGACAGGTTTTACACCGGGGGCGGTTGCAAGGGTAGGAGCCAGAGGGTAGGGAAGGTGGTTTGGGGATTTCATAGGGATGAACCAAGAGGTTACGAAGGTTAGGTGGACGGCGGAAAGACACTCTTGGTGGAGTGGGGAGGATTTCATGAAGGATGGATCTCATTTCGGGGCAGGATTTTAGGAAGTCGTATCCCTGCTGGAGAGCCACATTCAAGGTCTGATCCAGTCCCGGGAAGTATTCTGTCACAAGTGGGGCACTTTTGGGGTTCTTCTGTGAGAGGTTCTGGGTTTGAGGGGATGAGGAAGTGGCTCTGGTTATCTGCTTCTGTACCAGGTTGGGAGGGTAGTTGCGGGATGCGAAAGCTGTTTTCAGGTTGTTGGTGTAATGGTCGAGGGATTCAGGACTGGAGCAGATTCGTTTGCCACGAAGGCCTAGGCTGTAGGGAAGGGACCGTTTGATGTCGAATGGGTGGCAGCTGTCATAATGGAGGTACTGTTGCTTGTTGGTGGGTTTGATGTGGACGGATGTGTGCAGCTGGCCATTGGACAGATGGAGGTCAACGTCTAGGAAAGTGGCATGGGATTTGGAGTAGGACCAGGTGAATCTGATGGAACCAAAGGTGTTGAGGTTGGAGAGGAAATTCTGGAGTTGTTCTTCACTGTGAGTCCAGATCATGAAGATGTCATCAATAAATCTGTACCAAACTTTGGGTTGGCAGGCTTGGGTAACCAAGGCGGCTTCCTCTAAGCAACCCATAAATAGGTTGGCATACGAGGGGGCCATCCTGGTACCCATGGCTGTTCCCTTTAATTGTTGGTATGTCTGGCCTTCAAAAGTGAAGAAGTTGTGGGTCAGGACGAAGCTGGCTAAGGTGACGAGGAAAGAGGTTTTAGGTAGGGTGGCAGGTGATCGGCGTGAAAGGAAGTGCTCCATTGCAGCGAGGCCCTGGACGTGCGGGATATTCGTGTATAGGGAAGTGGCATCAATGGTTACAAGGATGGTTTCCGGGGGTAACAGACTGGGTACGGATTCCAGGCGTTCGAGAAAGTGGTTGGTGTCTTTGATGAAGGATGGGAGACTGCATGTAATGGGTTGAAGGTGTTGATCTACGTAGGCAGAGATATGTTCTGTGGGGGCTTGGTAACCAGCTACAATGGGGCGGCCAGGATGTTTGGGTTTGTGAATTTTAGGAAGTAGGTAGAAGGTAGGAGTGCGAGGTGTCGGTGGGGTGAGGAGTTTGATGGAGTCAGGTGAAAGGTTTTGTAGGGGGCCTAAGGTTCTGAGGATTCCTTGAAGCTCCGCCTGGACACCAGGAATGGGATTACCTCGGCAAACTTTGTATGTAGAGTTGTCTGAAAGCTGACGCAGTCCCTCAGCCATATACTCCCGACGATCAAGTACCACGGTCGTGGAACCCTTGTCAGCCGGAAGAATGATGATGGATCGGTCAGCTTTCAGATCACGGATAGCCTGGGATTCAGCTGTGGTGATGTTGGGAGTAGGATTAAGGTTTTTCAAGAAAGATTGAGAGGCAAGGCTGGAAGTGAGAAATTCCTGGAAGGTTTGGAGAGGGTGATTTTGAGGAAGAGGAGGTGGGTCCCGCTGTGATGGAGGACGGAACTGTTGCAGGCAGGGTTCAATTTGGATAGTGTCTTGGGGAGTTGGATCATTAGGAGTGGGATCAGGATTGTTTTTCTTCGTGGCAAAGTGATATTTCCAGCAGAGACTACGAGTGTAGGACAGTAAATCCTTGACAAGGGCAGTTTGGTTGAACCTGGGAGTGGGGCTGAAGGTGAGGCCTTTGGATAGGACAGAGGTTTCGGATTGGGAGAGGGGTTTGGAGGAAAGGTTAACTACTGAATTGGGGTGTTGTGGTACCAGACTGTGTTGACTAGAATTTTGAGGTGTTGGGGGGAGTGGAGCTGGAAGTGGGACATTGAGTAGATGGGAGAGACTGGGTCTGTGTGCAATGAGAGGAGGTTGAGGTTTGTTGGAAAGGTTGTGGAGGGTGAGCGAGTTGCCTTTCCGGAGGTGGGAAACCAGGAGATTGGATAGTTTTTGGAGGTGGAGGGTGGCATGTTGTTCTAATTTGCGGTTGGCCTGTAGGAGGATGCTATGTATAGCCGGTGTGGATGTGGGAGAGGAAAGATTGAGGACTTTGATTTGGGATAGGAGTTGACGGGTGTGTTCATTGGCCGAGTCGATGTATAGGTGAAGGATTAGGCGGGTGAAGCCTTCTTGGTTACCCAAGCCTGCCAACCCAAAGTTTGGTACAGATTTATTGATGACATCTTCATGATCTGGACTCACAGTGAAGAACAACTCCAGAATTTCCTCTCCAACCTCAACACCTTTGGTTCCATCAGATTCACCTGGTCCTACTCCAAATCCCATGCCACTTTCCTAGACGTTGACCTCCATCTGTCCAATGGCCAGCTGCACACATCCGTCCACATCAAACCCACCAACAAGCAACAGTACCTCCATTATGACAGCTGCCACCCATTCGACATCAAACGGTCCCTTCCCTACAGCCTAGGCCTTCGTGGCAAACGAATCTGCTCCAGTCCTGAATCCCTCGACCATTACACCAACAACCTGAAAACAGCTTTCGCATCCCGCAACTACCCTCCCAACCTGGTACAGAAGCAGATAACCAGAGCCACTTCCTCATCCCCTCAAACCCAGAACCTCTCACAGAAGAACCCCAAAAGTGCCCCACTTGTGACAGAATACTTCCCGGGACTGGATCAGACCTTGAATGTGGCTCTCCAGCAGGGATACGACTTCCTAAAATCCTGCCCCGAAATGAGATCCATCCTTCATGAAATCCTCCCCACTCCACCAAGAGTGTCTTTCCGCCGTCCACCTAACCTTCGTAACCTCTTGGTTCATCCCTATGAAATCCCCAAACCACCTTCCCTACCCTCTGGCTCCTACCCTTGCAACCGCCCCCGGTGTAAAACCTGTCCTATGCACCCTCCCACCACCACCTACTCCAGTCCTGTAACCCGGAAGGTGTACACGATCAAAGGGAGAGCCACATGTGAAAGCACCCACGTGATTTACCAACTGACCTGCCTGCACTGTGACGCTTTCTATGTGGGAATGACCAGCAACAAACTGTCCATTCGCATGAATGGACACAGGCAGACAGTGTTTGTTGGTAATGAGGATCACCCTGTGGCTAAACATGCCTTGATGCACGGCCAGCACATCTTGGCACAGTGTTACACCGTCCGAGTTATCTGGATACTTCCAACCAACACAAACCTATCCGAACTCCGGAGATGGGAACTCGCCCTTCAGTATATCCTCTCTTCTCGATATCCGCCAGGCCTCAACCTCCGCTAATTTCAAGTTGCCGCCGCTCATACCTCACCTGTCTTTCAACAACTTCTTTGCCTATGTACTTCCGCCTCGACTGACATCTCTGCCCTTACTCTTTGCCTTTTAAATATGTCTGCTTGCGTCTGTGTATGTGCGGATGGATGTGTGTGTGTGCGTGTGTGTGTGCGTGTGTGTGTGCGTGTGTGTGTGCGTGTGTGCGTGCGTGTGTGTGTGCGTGTGTGCGTGCGTGTGTGTGTGCGTGTGTGCGTGCGTGTGTGTGTGTGCGTGAGTGTACACCTGTCCTTTTTTTCCCCTAAGGAAAGTCTTTCCGCTCCCGGGATTGGAATGACTCCTTACCCTCTCCCTTAAAACCCACATCCTTTCATTTTTCCCTCTCCTTCCCTCTTTCCTGACGAAGCAACTGCCAGTTGCGAAAGCTCGTAATTCTGTGTGTGTGTTTGTGTGTTTTATTCATGTGCCTGTCTGCCGGCGCTTTCCCGCTTGGTAAGTCTTGGAATCTTTGTTTTTAATATATTTTTCCCTTGTGGAAGTTTCTTTCTATTTTATTTACATTAATATACTTTTATTCAGAAATGGTATGTTTTAATTTCTATTTTCTGATCCTAATTTTGAGCTGTATGCTCTTTTTTTAACCAATACAGTTCTTCCCTTCTCTGGTTCTTGTGAAGCTACATTTGAAGCAGAACTATCTAGAGCTCTGCAATTTTTTTCATTTGAAAGTAAGTATTGTTGCTCTGAAAACAAAGCTTACAGTTTTAAGCTAATATGACTGTAGAAAAAATGAAGATTACCACAAAAGTGTCATGCCTCCCAGATTACACATAGCTGCTGGAGATGACTGCACAAACCAAAATTATGTATGAAATGCTTCCAGTTCTTCTAACATTTAAGGTGAGATACAACAACAACAGCCTTCAGTTTGATATTTGCCATAGGTACATTTCTACCACTGGATTGTAAAAACAGATAATAAGCGCTTATTGTAAATGCTGGTACCTTATTCCTCACATATATCCTCAATATAATCAATAATCACCACATCATATAAACAGGATTTATATATGCCCAAGAGTTGCTGAAGTGGATGCACAGATAGTGTTCAGTAATTCAGGAAGGACAGTCTGTGTAGAACATTCATTGCTGCAGTAATGAATTAATCATTTTAAGATATAAATACAACAGCAAGCTATCCAGTACTTCTCAGAATTTTCAGTCAAATTAATCCCCATGATACCCATGTTGTCAAAGTTCATTGGCAAGACTGGAAAGACCAACTATTTCACAAAGCAGACAGCATTTCACAGTTACTTCTGTATTATGTGCCTACTTACATTTCGACACCTACCATACAGCTACATTTGGTGGACTACTGTTGTGTGTACATCTGAATCAAACAGACTGGTGTGCTGTTGACAGTTTTATCAAATCTTTTATTTCATTGCACAAAATTTGGAACTAACATTCCATGTATAGGGTGCCACCAATATATAGCATCTGCTACCTTTCCTGGGCATAATATTTATGTCTTTCCTCTTGTCAAAATAAGTGAAGTTGTTTGTGAATGGAAACTTATGTAAATCTTTTCCCATACTTTATTCAGAAATCTAGAAATTATTACTGATCAAGGAACAAATACCTGATCCTTTAAATAATTTCAATATGAATCATTATATTGTTATGTACATAAGTACCCTAACAATTTAGTTAAATGTTTTCCACTAATTTTCCTTGAATGAGACTGCAGCAGTTTGTGTGTTTTCTACTAAACTACCTCATTTACAGTATCTACCAGCCTCTAGGTATCCTCAAGCAAATATATTTGTGACCTAGAACACTTATAACTCATGTGACATGCTATTTCCTACAGGCAACAACTAAGTAAATACAAAATAATGTAGATGTAAATACCCAGGGTGCTATTCACTTGTTACCAACTTAACTGTCAGATATGCTGTTCCAGGAATAACTAACCAGGAAATAAAATGACATCATAAAATGTGCACCCCAAGTTAACCTGTGGTTAGTCTATTCCACGGTTATTTATCCCTGGATTTATCCCTAGACTGTACAACTGGCCCTAGGGCTGGCAACTCTGTAGTGGTCAGTGGCTGTACTGGAGAGAGGGAATCTGCCTGTAGATTTAGTCACTCCCCATATAAAATCTCTGCTACTGAAGCTTAAAGGTCTTCTGTCAAAGCACAGTTAACACCAAATTGGGCTCTGGGTATGGACTCATGTTTGACTGCTCTCTGTTTACAGATCACACACACGGTGTAGGAAACACAGGGGCCACACATAGTAGCTGCATGCATATTATTAGTGAAGTTTACCACACTGACCTGTATTTTTTGTGAGTGATGAGGTGTGGTCTGTACCAACTGCCAACATGTGCAGTCCATTGACATCTCAGCCAGGTGCTGTCTTTTTTGTGGCAGGAATTTGCATACAGTGGTGGTGTTCCCATTTTGATTGCCTTAGGTAAGATTGTGTAACATCCAGTTCCCAACCTAATGAATGTGCCAGTTTCCACTTATAATTCTAGTTGTTTAGCCCAAACCTCTTCTTCATTTTTTGTTCACAGCTCTTCATCACTGCTCATAGTTCAGACTACAAAGCCCAATAGTCATTAATAGTTGTAGGCAGATGTCATATGTAAAGTTTGAAGGGGGGGGGGGGGGGGCCTGTACTGGTGAAGTCCACCTGGTGGACTGCCAGTGATTCTGGGTACTGAGTCTCCAATGCTGGTTTAGCTAAGGATCTCACATTCAGTCAGAGGAGAGGTGAAACAGACAGAGAAAATCTGTGCCCAAGATCTGTTTTGTGAACATATGCAACCACAAACTGCCATGTAAATTTCTCATATGAACTGAGGTACACAGTGCCCTTGACATCATAAACAGTGTGACAGAAGTGTCATTTGCAATATGCGGGTCGATAGCAGGTGTAGTATGTTCCATTTATGGCAGTTCCCTAGGAATCACACTCACTTCAGAGCCAGTTTCTATAAGGGTGTCTTGATTTCATGCAGTGCCTAACACACAGACCACCACCATCATTTGTGGATGGGGCAGAACTAGTTTCAACCACTTGAGCTGTAGACAGCTTTTTCATGTGTTGTGATCCAGAGTGCCTACTGTGGACTGTGTCTTGTGTTTGGGTGGTTGTAGAATTAACAGATGCATGCCCAGTTGCTGAAATACGAGTGAAATCAATAGAGCCGCAGCCCTGGCCCCTCACTGCCATGAGACATCTTATCAGACACAGGTGTGGCAGCTGTGGCCATGCATATGTCACTACTCCTGGGCCAATCACTTATGCTATCCCTCATGAGTATACTTAATTGCTCAGGTCTCTGTCTTCTCATGGCTGTGGCTGATGTATCATGCCAGGAATTTGCTAGTGGCTGTCATTGTTGTACATCATATGAGTATAGTCATTGCTGTGGGATTGCAAGAAGTCAATCAGCTAGAAATAATTTGTTTTTCTCACCTTTTGTGTAAGATTAAGGCTGACTGTATCTGAGGGGGTAATTTAACTAGGGCATCCAGAGCAGGGTGTCTGTGAATTGATCAACTCAGCTGTCATGCCAGAGGTCATGTCCTGCTTCCCAATCTTTTCTAACAATTTACTTCTTGTAGCTGTTTTTCTGGTGTCTTGACAAGTCAGCAGAGCAACACAGCCTTTCCTGTGTTGAATTTGATTGCAGCCAGTGGTGCTTGTGTGATGTCATTAATAACGTGGGTATAACCCCCTAATGTGGCTTAGGAAGGCCAGTAACTTTGTGGTATCATCAATGATTTCATTGATGTGTAATAAAAATTTGATGGTTGTGAATCATGTTGCTGAGTGTTCTGGTTTGGAGATTGATAGTTTAGGTTAAGAACCTGATTGTATATGTGCCCCCAGAGGTCCTGTTGGGGATGTGCTAGTACATTTGGTACAAGATCAACCACGGACGAGATCAACCACAGACAAGATTCCAAGGACTGTGAGGGTGGCCCACTCGGTTGGGCACTGAATCTGATTACAAACGTAGATGGGAAGTAACACAAGGTGCTGTGATGCAGTGTGAATTAGCTGCCTGAATACTGTCTTGTTAAGCGAGGCAAGATTTGCCTCATTATCAAAAGCACCAAGGAGGTTGAAATACATTGAACACTGTTGGTGGACCCATTCACCATTGCTACTATTGATGGTAAGATCTGGTAGCATGTTACTTCTATCTTTCACACAAATCAGTCTTATGAAAGTGGAAGAGGGGACTGTGTGGGTGATTCTCAAGTCACAATTCCATACAAATTGTTGAAAAGACAGCGATCGTGAAATGACATCATTGTTGAAGCGAACACTAATTACAAAATACATTTGTCACATCAAAATAGATGCTGCTGCTCATAGTGGGGTCACCACTGTAGGAATTTCAGTGCAGGAGGCTTGCTGCTTAGTGATTAATCAATAAGAAAGGCCAAGCGACTACTCATCGTATGAGCTGGATCATTGGCAAGATGGATGAATGAATGTTGAACTGGGTTGAGAAGCAAAATATTGTTGTGTAGCTTTTGTGTGGACAAACTATATTCATGGAGAAGATATGAACAGCACTGGACTGTTCTTCTGTTTGCTTTTTTCCCATTATTAGAATTTGCAACTATGGTTGTGATAAATGGTTTTTGTTAAAGTCAGAAACATTTTTTTCCTGTAGTTATGATTGTTCACCACCTTTGGAAAGGTAGTAGGAAATTTCAGAATACAATTTGTCTTATTTAGCTTTGCTGAAACTTAAGGGTGTTCTTTGCAGCGAAAAGCCGTTAAAGGAGCCAAACAAACACATAGCAAGGTATTGCCTGAAAAGAAATTTATATTATACTGCAGCATTTTCTTCTACAAACATTTTTTGAAAGACTGAAACAAGCTTAAACAAACCTATATTTAGAAATCACTTTGATTTCATTTTCCTATTTTTCTTTAATGCCACGGTGAAAGTGCTGACTGTAATGCCTAGCGAGACATCTTTTTAATTAAATTGGTAAATATACAGATGATAAATCAAAATAACCAAGATGACACACACTGATTAGATTTCAGTGAGTGGACTTGCTGTTCCCAAGATTAAGTATTTCTAAAAAATAGTTCATCAATCTACATAGGAATCACAGAAACAAAACTAACTATGCAAGTGATAAACTATCCTGGCGATTTAATTACATATGACTATGTTACTGACTATGAATTTCTATTACTGAATGACTACTGATCAACATGTTGGATGCTGAACATAGACTGATTTTGATGGTGACTGAACTCCTACAGCCTGAACTCTGATAACTTACTGCTGACTTCAGAACATTTTTCAATGAATTCTAAATGATGACAGTACTTTACAATAGTTTGGTGCTAACTGAATATTTGTTACTAAAATGATTAGTAATGACAAGAAGTGACTGCATCAGTAAACCTGTCTCTCAAATGAAGGTTAAATCAAACAAGGGAAAATTCAGGATGGAATAACGAGAATATTATGAAAAGGATAGTTGTTACTCCCCATATAGTGGAGAAGCTGAGTTGCAGATGAAGGTTAAATGTAGACTGACTAAATTGTGGTTTATATTGTGTTTATATTGCTTATTTAAAAACTCACATTAGAAGGTTTTAGTAAAATATTATTAAGTAATAATAGGAAAGACAAAGTGAAGTTATTCTGATTAGCTTTTGGCTGCATATTCTTCACATGGCATTTTCTAATAAATGCCTGCCAAGAATATTCCAGGAACTAAAATCTTATTATACCTGAAATGTTTCACCAACTAAGCTGTTTTAGTAAAAGTATACATTTTGGACTCAGAAAAATAAGTACTGCCACATCGTCATGCTTGATTTTTCAAAGCTTTATATTCCAAAATGTGAATAATTTATCTTTTTACAATAACTAAAATTTTGAATTGTAATTTCCTCAAGTGCAAAACTGGGAAAAATAGAAAGTGTTCTTTACATAATAGGAAAATAGGCTCTTCAAATGGGAACCCTAAAACAAACCCTTATAACTAGGGTTGAACTTTGTTTTCTCCATATTTTGATTCTTCAATTCTGAAGATTCTCTTCACTGTAATGTTTCTATATGAAATATTTATGTTATTGTCATCAACCAAGTCTAAGTCACTTTCTGAACAATAAGAATTGCAAAATTACTGCATACAGATGAGGTACAAAAAAGAAAGAAGAAAGTAGTTAATAAAAATTTTCTAACTATCAGCCACATCAAGTGACTAAATATTCTTGAGTTTTTGGATGAGTGCTGCTTGATCACTGTTAAGTGTCTACCATCATGCAGATGATGCTTGCATCTTTATATAGCCATGCTATTGCCTGTGATGTCACTTGGGTCTTGTCCAGTGCCATCTAAGACAATGTTTTCTTTGTGCCTGCCATACCTGCTTCAGCCCTCCAACAGATGTTTTTAGCCTTAGGCCACCATCTTTATTGAGGGTATTATTAGAAATTATCATCTCTCTCACTTTTTCACTACACTAACCCAGATACCATTTGTCCTTTTAATGATATATATATGATATTGAATACAATAGGTAGAAGAGTGTCATTACAAAAGTTCTTAAGAAGACACTAATTGGTCCATCGTTAGCAGTACTATGTTGCCAGCTTATAGAATTGTGAAACATCTGTCCAGCATTCTTACTCCACATTTTGCCTACTGTATGCAACAGAAAGAATGTGACCAGCTTCATAGGCCAAGTTAAACCCTTGTACCTTCAAGGAGGAGATATGATGGCCATCTTTGATGTAGTGTAATTATTCATGTGTGTGTTCACCAAAGAGAGTATAGACCTGCTCTACTATTTCTTTGCTGTCGCTGTTTTAGTTATTTTTAGTCAGACTCTGATACTATATTTTTTGTGTGGTTGAGAATATTTTAACTAGACAGATGGTGTCACAGTGAGAAGCCTGCTACTTCCAAGTATAGACAATATGCTTATTGAGAACTCTGATATCATCTTTAACATGGTTACTGCAAAGCCCAGATGCCTATCAGATCATCACTTGCACACTTGTCACACTGTTGTCTCGCCTCAAATCTGAACAGTTGGGAGAGGTCTTTGAGTACATTAACATGCATAATTACAGTTAAGCATCATATAGGTAAACATTAACTGTTTCTTGATGTTCATGTCCACAGTGTTTACCAGAAATCCAACCAAACAGTTCATTCTAAGGATCTAGGTGGCTGACGTGGAACTTCTTTGAGATGATGAAAATCTGCTGCAAGAAATAAGTTACTTAGAGAAAGAATCCAAGGAAAATGGCTGAAACAAACAACAAATTTTTCAATCCATTTCACTATAGACACATAAGCAGAAGGCTCCCAAAGAGCACATGAAGGAGTCTTGTGTTATTGCCATTTTATGGCTCTAAGACAGGAAAAATTAGCCACCTTTTGAAGAGGCATAAAATCAATTGAGTCATCAGGCTTCCAGCAAAAATTCAACTCTCAGGATCTGCGAAAAATGATATAGGCCTCAGAATGCCTGTGATACACAAAATATCATGTGGAAGTCAAACAGACTGCACACTATTGAGCACCTAATTGAATACAAGAGATGTTTTGTCTATTGTAGTTCAAGAAATCAGTGGTAACAGAATATGCTCAATGAAAAGGACACCAACTTGCATTTGTCAATAAGTCTGCCATTAAATGGACCTATTCGTCCTGGGATAGCATAATAAAAGTGAGAGAGGGGGAAAAAATTGGATAACACTCTCAATACAGAAAGCAGTTTACAGCTGAAGCACAGCTTAGTATCTGGTTGTCAGGAACTTCAAGAGAGTACAAAACAAAACATTATCTTATAAGGCACTGGATGGGGACAAAGTGTTGTCACAGGTGATAGCAACCTTACAACAGTCAACACTTGACAACAGCTTTCACCTGAAAGCCCATCAGTACATAACCACTTGGAAACTCAAACAAATTTCATTAATTTCTTTCACTATGAGACCATGCATTTTGTACAGGTAAAAGGGACGTTAGGAGTGTTATTTCCCCATGCTACACTTTACTACTAATTTAGATTTTTCACTGATCAAAGTAATGATTTTATTCATAGCTTGTTCCAATATTTATTCACAATATTAAATAACTGTATAACTTCAGAAGTTATGTTTTGTGTATGACAACTGAGCTGGAGAAATTCTTATTTACATAAAACTAAAACCTTTATCATGTGCAACAGCTCTTTAGATATATTAATATTTATACAACAAAAACCTTAAAAAAACATATGGTACTGTAAACAAGGTCAATACAAGAGTAAATCACTACATAGATCCACAAAGTAAATAGCTTGTTTAATATGAATAAGCTACTATCTATTCACACTGACCTTTTTCCATCAACTCTACAAGAACATTCATGAACACATGGTTCATCCAGTGGTCTAACATCCTCTCCAATGTTGTACTGTTTACCTTTCAGCCAACACTTTTCAATGTCTTGTTTATCCCATTCACCTAAACACAGTAGGGATCCATTAGAGGACATTGTTTTCAAAACAGTATTAAAAATGGAAAGTTTTGCCAAAGCATAAAAGAAGGCTTTCTTTGCCTAATCAGACTGATATACGTGTATACGTACATACGTACATACATACATACATACATACATGACAGTTTTCAATGTTCGATGAGTCTACTTTCTCAAATGTATGCAATTTATTATAAAAGTCAGGAAGAAAATTTTTCTAACTGCACCAAGACAATATTAATAATGAAAACCTGTAAGATAAATTCTCAACATACACAAGAGACACTGAGCACTAAATATATACGCAAACAAGGTACTGTTTGGCTATCAAGCTGGAATTCTTTATCAGATACTAGCCTTTCCCCCATAGCTCTGTTTGTGTGCATGATTGACAGATATTGCACCCCTCCCCTCCCAAGACTGTGTTCCTGTGTTCATCCACATATGTAGTACCCTGCAAAACAAGTCAATAAAGCCAGCTGATACTATTCCGAAATTTTCTTGTGTAGAGCAGCCCGTATGGCTGGACCTGAAAAACACATACAGTTCAATTACAGTATATGCTGTTGAGTAACCCCATCTACATTATGTGATATTGTATTACAACCTACTTTTATTTGAATACTGTTAAATGCAATGATAGCTGACCACAGGATAGGCAAAAAACACAATATGGCAGCACCTAATTGGGGATAGTTTGAGAGTTCCCAATACAACTAACACTCCTTTTCTGAGGCTACACAGGTAGTCACACCAAGACTATGAATCAGAAATTTACAAAGCGTAATACGTCAGTAAAATGTAACTGTCTCGATGTTGCAAACAAAGTGACTCCTAAAAACATTAGTGGACCTACAGTTTTGCTTGCCGACAGCCACGCAAGAGGAATTGCAGGAATTCTTCGTTTCCAGCAGGATCTCAATGTTACAAGTGTTGTGAAACCTGGAGCAGGCCTAAAAGAAGTTTTGAAAGACTATAAAAACAATAATCACGTGGCACAAAGTGAAAGCATTGTAATACTGGGCGGCGCAAACAATGTATATAAGAATGAGCTAATAGTAGCAAACAGAGCGCTAAGAGATGTGCTATGTACAAAAAGTTATTGTTGTAGGCATACCACACAGACATGACCTTACTGAATCTTCTAGTGTGAACAGAGAAATCCAAAAAGCAAACAGGGTGTATAAAAAGATCTGCAAGACCACTTCAAATGCTTTTTTCCTTAGTATTGATGATCTTGAAAGACAGCACTTCACAACATGTGGTATGCATTTAAATAAATGGGGCAAATCGCTGCTCAGTCAAAAGATCAAAATGGTAGTGGATAGTGTTTCTCCTAGATGTAAGAAAAGTGGTCCTATTCCACCACCACTGGTAAAGGACGCCTGCAAAGTATCTTCCCTACCATGTACTCCAGTTGCAGCAGTAACACAACATCAGGTATCATTGATTACAAAAGAATGTGCTGGGAGAGAAGAAGCTGTATCTACAGTTACAACAGGTAGAACACCTCATTCAGGAACTAAGAAAACAGAAACAGCAAAAGTGGCAGCATATTCAACAACAAGTGTACCAACAGGTGATCCAGCTGTCCATTCTGCAGCAACATTTGAACTACCTACAGTGGGGCAGCCACTTAGATCATGCCATGAACAAGAAGAAGCCAAGAGACCTCCAAGAGTAGACGCAGTATCAATTGTAGCGGACAAACGGAAAACTGTACCTCCATTACGTCTAAATGATTTTTTAGTAGAAGGCAGCAAGGGGAAGAAGCCCATAAGATAAATAGTGCCACAGATTTAATAGCCTCTCAGCAAAATAGTGCATCTGTAAAGAAAGACAGGTTTGATTTTAAAATCTTTTATCTTAACATTGAAGGAGTAAGGGATAAAGAATTTATTGTCAATGACTTTGGATTAGATAATAGGTTTGATATCTTTTGTTTAAGTGAACACTGGGCTAGTGAGAGTGAACTTACATTTATTAAATTTGATAATTATAATCTAGCCAGTAGCTACTGCAGAAAACTGCATTTAAGAGGTGGTGTGGCAATGTATGTTACAAGTCACTTAGCAGTACAGTCAATAGATTAGACCTAGATTTTCTGTGTGATGAACAGAACTTTGAAGCTGCTGGTATAGTAATAGACAGTTTTAAGTTAGTTTTAATTTCCCTGTACAGGTCACCTAAGGGTATAACCAATGTATTTTTATAAAAACTGGACCTGCTGTTACATGTACTTACAGATACTAGATGGATACATTACGATATTGTGATAGGTGGAGATGTGAATGCTGAATTTGATGTCACAACACAAAAACGTACTGTCACTGAACTCCAAAACCTACTAAGACAGTGCAACTTACATTCAGTCCATAACAAGCCTACAAGAGAACATGCATGTCTTGACAATATTTTTGTAAATTTTAAAACAGAAGAATCATGTTTTGTGACAGTATTTCCATATTCTGATCATGATTCAGTATCTTTAAATTATACAAGTAAGTTCCCTCTCAGTAAGATTAATGTAAATAAGCTTGTTCCAGAAGTTGTGGTCACTAGACCAGTCACAGATGAGAAAATTGACAGGTTTTGTATGTCCCTTTCTAACAGAGATTGGTTTGGCCTGTGTTATGATGAGATACATTATACTCTAAGCAATTATCTGCCAGCAAAGGTACTATTTGATAGGTTTTTCAAAGCATTTTTGGGACACTTTAATAACTGCATACCAATAAAGAAATGCAAAGTAACTGAGAGTCCTAAAAGCAAAAGTTCCAAATAGACAAAATACATTATATACAAAACAGCTGTCTACTAAGAAAAATCAAGTTATGTTGTTGTACAATATTTATAAAAATCTGAAAACCAACCATGCTAAATTAGCCTATGTTAGATCTAGGAATGAGCACAAAAAAGGAATTGTGGAAGCCAAACAAGCACACAATCTCAGAAGTATTGAGAAATCCACCAATAAGTGCAAAGCAGCATGGACTCTAATAAATAGTGTCGCCAAAGATAAAAGAAGTGACAAAATTGGTATCTCTCCCCAGGAATTTAATGACTTTTTTATTAAATCAGTTGAGGAAGTAGGAACTGCTATAATTAAACCTGAAATCAGCTCATCACAGTTACGGTCAAAAAATTTTGCTAGGTCATCAACAAACACAAGTACCTTCAATTTTTCTGAGGTCTCACCTGCTTTTGTGTTAAGAATAGTGAAGCAGTTAAAATCATCACACAGTGTAGACATATATGACCTGTCTTGTAACATGCTGAAGAAAGTAATAGACTGTATAGTGTACCCCCTAACATATTGTATAAACAAGTGTATACTGGAGGGTTTTTTCCCTGACGAGCTTAAACTGTCTAGGGTAGTTCCAGTACATAAAAAAGGAGATAAAAATTCTGTCTCAAGTTACAGACCAATATCCATAGTCCCAGGTTTTTCAAAAGTTCTAGAATGCATAATTTACCAACAATTATCTGTTTACTTTGATAACACAGGATTAATAAGTGGATCACAGTATGGCTTTAGGAAAAACCTGTCAACCATTGATGGCATAGACAATGTTGTTAAATACATCCAAGTATTTGTAGATAAATGCTTTGCTCAAGTGACTTTTTGTGACCTAAGCAAAGCCTTCGACTGTGTAGAGCATACGCTACTACTCAAAAACATGGACTTTTATGGTGTTAAAGATAACAGCCTTAAGCTATTAAGATCATATTTACAAAACCGTAAGCAAGCTGTCTGTGTTGGGAAAGAAATATCCAGTATAGAACAGGTTAAGGTAGGTGTTCCGCAGGGATCCGTGCTGGGCCGTTTCCTTTTCCTAATAATGATAAACGACCTGCCATCATTTATTAAACCCAGAACAGTACTCTATGCTGATGATACAACGTTTCTGAACAGCAGTAATGATCTTAATATTCTTAAAACATGTGTTACAGAGACTATTGAGCAAGTCTCACTCTGGTTTAAAGCAAATGGGTTTTTGCTTAATGTAAGCAAAACCCAGAAGATGGTACTTAGTTTAAAAGACAAATTTCCGTCAGATGATCCTAGTTGTGTTAAATTTTTGGGGGTATATTTGGATGACAAACTTTCTTGGAATCCACATATTAAGTATATTAGTGGTAAATTGTCTAGGGTAATCTATTTGTTAAGGCGATTGATGCACTGTGTACCTAAAAATTATGTATCTTACTACTCATTTTTCCAAAGCATCATATCCTATGGCATTATTTTATGGGGAAACTCCACTTGTGTGTATAGAAAGCTATTAGGATAATTACAGGCTCACCATACAAGGCTCACCATAAACCTTTGTTTACTCAACAAAAAATCATGACAGTAATAAACCTATATATTTATTATGTTTTATTCTACACAAAAAAGAACTTACCTAAAGTAAAATGCAGGGCAAATATACATTGTTACAGCACTAGGACAAACAGCTCTATCTATACGCCTTACCACAGACTGTCAAAATCAGTTAACAATTATGAACTTACGGGCCACAAATTATTTAACAAACTTCCACAAGCTATACAAAATTTACCAGAGCAACAATGCAAACAAACACTTTATGACTGGCTAGTTGTCAACCCATTCTACAATATAAAGGATTTCATGACCTGTGATATTAAACTGTAAAGTTCTTAACAATTCTGTTCTTTTATAGCATGTACTGTTTTGTACTGTATTGTATTATGTGTATGACTGTCTATTGCTGTAATGGCTCAAAGACAATAAAATTATCATCATCATCATCATCATCATCATCATCATCATCATCATCATCATCATCATCATCATCATCATGTACCACTGTGTCAAAGGTACACCATAAGTAACTTGATTGGGAATCAACTGCCATAGGCAACAAAGTTTTGACAGGGGTCACTATTGAATGTAACAGTGGATAGATAAGCCAATGTCCAGTAAATTGCTCACTAACTCAATGGTTGATAATGAAGGCTGGTGAGTAGCTAACTATACCATGAAAAACCACCTCATAAGTATGAGTACAGAATGCATCACCCCACATATGTACCTCTGCTAACGTAAAAATATCTAGGATTTTGAAATGAGCAAAACAGGGAGAGTAGTTTCTTAAGAACATACCAAAATAAAAATGAGGATCATATCTTGTAAGTGATCCAAAAAATGTTGTGTACCTAGATATAAGTGGTGCAGCAGAGAAGTGGCTTGATTTATACCTTCCTAACAGAAGGGTCTCTCAGGATTATCGGAATTCTGGCACCATCACATGTGATGTGCCTCATGGTTCAGTTCTGACCCTCCTACTTTATCATTTTTATTAATGATCTACCTCTTTGTACAGAAGATTGAAAATTATCTTTTGTTGATTACAAAAACTTGAGCTGTGTGCCAAGACATTTTGGTATATTGTAAAATTGTCCTAAGTCAGTCCTGTTTCTGTTAATTCTAGGACTTCCTCAAACTACATAGCACCTTAAGTAACTCACAGACATTGCCTGTTTCATCCTCATATCCTGGAGGTTGCTTTACACAAATTTCTGAGAAAACTTTACTATTTAATCTACAATTAAGCCCTTTTGACAACATGACAACGAAAGTTTCAATGTTTACATCATAGAAACTGACAAATAAATAGTATCCACAGTTTCTTTTTGTTGAAAGTATCTTACAATTAATCTTGCTTTACAATTGTTATCCAATTTTCTTGTAAAAAAACCTATAGGACATCAAAAAATTAACACTCATTGGTTTCATTACTAGATCCCAAGCTTTATTTTTATTTAACTATTCCATTTCCTTATCCATTGCTTACTTGTAAACTTTTGACACTTTACTATTCATCACCACCTCAAAATTTTCTGATTATCAACACTACAGAATTTTATAAAATGACATTACAAATGACAATCTTAAAAATCTACAACCACTGTTTTCTAGTTGACATTCGTAACTCCCATTCTTGTTCTTGTTTCTGATTGCTTTCTCATTTTCTTCCATTTGCTTATTTACAACTCCACTGTCTATACTTTTGCACTCAATATCATTAAAACGTTCACTCCCTAAATCAGAGTCCTTTAGATTAAAGTACCTGACATACTCTTCCATAATATTAACATGTCTCACAATGAAGAAGTTGAGGAAGGCGCAAGGGTGGGAAGGTAATAACCACGTCTCTCACTTCCTATCACAATACTTTATTCATAATCAACTGTACGGCACGGGGTACAGATGGGAACTGATTCCCGGAAGTCAACCTACAAAGATCATCAATCGAAGATACTATACACGTATCATGTTTTGGCGTATCGATCCGTGTGTCGACGCCACAAAGTTATCACTAATCAATACTCTGTATCCAACTACACTGTAACCCATTCAAATTCCCAAGACTGCTTTAAGATCCACCTTTGACTTCCTCGGTTGTTCTGATAGTCATACAAAAAGTCTACTACTATACAACTTTGAATGTTTAATGTTAGATTTCTTTCCAGATCTCATAAGAAGTTTTCCTTTCAACATCACTAGCTAATATTGTGTTTTTAAGATATACAATTGCATAAAGTACTTCAGGTCAAAATCTATCTACTCTTGCTTCAGCTAACTAACAGGCATCTTAACATACCCATTGTGGGAATGTGGAAGTAACCAGTGATGTGTGCTATGTTTACTTGTACAAGTGCAGTGAATATTAGAAAGTTAAGTTCTTATTTTTTGACTCGTGTTCTAGTGAGGATTCCGTTCCAAGCTGCAAAAATAAAACATCCCATGTAACTTCATATATGGATTTAATTTGTTGCCCATGTAATTGTTGATCCCAGAACAAGGACAGCTCTCACATCAATAATATTGTGTGGCAGATATGCTAAATATGAAATAAGCTAACAAACTTCTACAAACCACAGTCAGAGATACAACTGCTGAAGCAAGAGATGGAGGTTTTGGAGCTTGCAACACTGAGGAATGACAGCATAATGGATTCTACAAATTTAGAAGTTCTAGTACTAGCAGCCACACCATGAACACATACACGTCTAATATTTTTCATGTATGAACTCATCACTATGAACCACGTCATCACTGCTGTTAAGAGCACCTCCATTCACAGCTACTGAACCAGACATATGGTTTGTGATACTAGATAATATCTTCAATCAACAATGCATAACTGAAAACTGTAACAAATTCACACTTGCAATTAGTAACCTGGATCAAGGGGGGACAGTGAGTCTCCGATGTGATCCTACATCTGGCACTGAGATAAGCACACGTCACACTTGAAACGTCATTAGTCATTTGCTGCATGAAATTACTTTCCCTGGTGATGTACCAGGAGAAACATGGGGACAGAGGTACATTTGAATTCTGGAGACATTTAAGCACTGTGGTAGACGCAAGCATAATATCTGATAAATTATTACTACACGTCTGGTGACAACAGCTTTCTCACCAAGTTCAGCTGATGTCGATTGTGTAGAAAGGACAGTTTCTTAATAAGCTTCTGCAAACAGCTGACAAGTTAGAAGAATCAAAGATAAGCTGTGCAGCCTCAATCTACAGACGAAAACCAGGTATTGCTGAGGGGATCAGGTAGCTGCAAGACATGATGGAAAAGATGGCCACGTGGCTTTGTAACTCGGTATGGTGAACTGCCACCAGTAACAAAATGCACTCACATTCCAAACAGGATCAAGCCCACACCACAACTTTTATCACAGGTAGTTCAGCCCAAGAGCTATGTGCAAAAGCTTGTAGATTCTCAAATGGCAATGACTGCCTGCTGTAGGTGCCATGGGCTCCAGCAGTCATGAACCATGTGACAGTTGTAGGCAGCACACACTATTCCTTTATGCCATTCTGTCATGCTGGAAGAATAAGCTAACATTGCACAGACTGCAAGTGATTAAGCCTTTGAAACCACTACCAGTTAACAATTCAAGCATAAACATGCATGGTTATAAAGAGCTCATGACTCAGTTTGTCTACCTGTTACAAGAGGAATTTATGTGGCAGATATTTTCCAACCTATCTTAGACACAGATTTCTTGTCATTTCACACTCATTAGGGACCTGGAAAATAACTTTGTTACTACCATATCACATAGAGGAATGGTAACATCTACATCCATACTCTGCAAGCCACCTGACGGTGTGTGGCGGAGGGCACTTTGAGTACCTCTATCGGTTCTCCCCTCTATTCCAGTCTCTTATTGTTTGTGGAAAGAAAGATTGTCAGTATGCCTCTGTGTGGGCTCTAATCTCTCTTATTTCATCCTCATGGTCTCTTCACGAGATATACATAGGAGGGAGCAATGTACTGCTTGACTCCTCGGTGAAGGTATGTTCTCGAAACTTCAACAAAAGCCCGTACTGAGCTACTGAGCTTCTCTCCTGTAGAGTCTTCCACTGGAGTTTCTCTATCATCTCTGTAAAACTTTTGCGATTACTAAATGATCCTGTAACGAAGCGCGCTGCTCTCCTTTGGATCTTCTCCTATCTGGTACGGATCCCACACTGGTGAGCAATATTCAAGCCGTGGGCAAACAAGTGTACTGTAACCTACTTCCTTTGTTTTCGGATTGCATTTCCTTAGGATACTTCCAATGAATCTCAGTCTGGCATCTGTTTTACCGACAATCAACTTCATATGATCATTCCATTTTAAATCACTCCTAATCCCTACTCCCAGATAATTTATGGAATTAACTGCTTCCAGTTGCTGACCTGCTATATTGTAGCTAAATGATAATAAAAAAAATAAAAAAAGTGAAGACTGCACACACACACACACACACACACACACACACACACACACACACACACACACACACACACACACACACACACAACAAATGAAAACCACAAAACACAACAGAAACAAAAGACAAACACATAACAACAGTTGGCAACACTACACACTGCAAACACACATATGTTGATCGCTAAATGGCAGTGAAAGTGAAATGTGATGTGACAAATGGCTAAACAACACCTGATTCGGCTAACTGGAGCATGAAGACCAGCAAATACATCTCCAGAAACACATATATGTTAGCAGCACTGGAAATCTTAAGTAAAACAAAAGATACATCATTTTATGGAACTTGTGCTACAAAAGTTGCTTCTAACCTAAAAAACCTGACAAAATGTAATATATCAACAGATTATATCTAGTAGATAATACGCTTATTGTATATATAAAAAGAAACATGTATTTCAGGCCACTGATGATGCTTCCCAAATAAATGAAGCGAAATGCGTATGGCAACAAACAAACTGCCTTCATTTAGTTGCATAGACGGCACATACCTCCACGAATTTCTATGTATTCGCAGCACATTACACTTTTCTACATTGAGATTCAATTGCTATTCCCCTGCAGCATAAGCCAATTCGTTGCAGATCCTCCTGCATTTCAATACAATTTTCCATTGTTACAACCTCTTGATATACCACAGCATCATCCACAAAAAACTTCAGTGAACTTACGATGGTATCCACAAGGTCATTTATGTATATTGTGAATAGCAATGGTCTTGCGAGACTCCCCTGCGGCACACCCGAAATCACTCTTACTTCAGAAGACTTTTCTCCATTGACAATGACATGCTGTGTTCTGGTAGGCCTCACTTTCAAATACTTGCACCACCAGTTACAGTGATGCATTTTCTACAGCCATCACCGTGCCACAAAGGTGCTACTATGAAAAATTATGCTGTTTCCAATTAGGTGCAAGCATCCCCTCTCCAGAGCTATAGTTCTGGGTGTTCCTAAGTTCGAATGATGCTTCAAAATACAGCAACACAGTTACGTACTATTTTTGCTATTTGGTATTAGATTTACAACAAATTAATATCTGAATTTTCTGTTCATGAACGGCATTGTTCCTCACTCCTGTATCCACTAAAGAACCACACAGCATGCAAAAAGTTTAGATATTTAAGGAATCACTGTAAATCATGGAGAGCAACATGTAAGTGCTGAGCAGTGTCCAACATCTCTTGTTAATTCAGCAGTTTCTTGCCTTGTTAAAGCACGAACACCCCAGCAGCAAACGATGCCAGATGCTAAAGAAGGAATTCAGCTGCCACCTCCACAATTCTGGCAGTTCAACAAGATGAAGGAAACAAGGAAAGAATACACAACCCAGCTACATTGACATTTCGATGCCTACAAAATCACAGGTGGTTCAAGTCATGTGTTTTTCTTTTCATGTGTAGGAGTGTACATCCACTGTCTCCTAGTGGAATTGTTTCGCCTCAATGAGCCCCAAACAGACCTATGAGGTCATAATTGCAGTATTAGACAAATTTTTTGAGAGTCAGATATATGTCACTTCTGAATAGTATAAATTTTTCCACACACTTTATCATAGCAATCATTCCTATAAAGAAAGGGTTGCAGAATTGCAGGGCATGACTAGAGACTGTAAATTCAATTGTGGCTGTGGCATAACTTATCATGATAAGTGCCTCATGATGCTGTTATTCAGACTTTCAGATCAGAGATTGAGGGCCAAAATTCTAAAGCATCACAACCCTAGCCTCAGTGAATTCCCTAAAGTTAGTGTGTGTTGGAGTTCCCACATGGAGAAAACAGTATTATAGCTTTCCCTGTTGTGAGAGGAGAAAGCAAGAGGTCGCACTTCCACTGCACATTTCTTTGGGAGAAAGGCTGGCGAGTAATTTGAAGAGTTCGGAATCTCATCAAAGTGTTGACCCAATGAGTTACAAATTGTGATGGGGTCCACTAAGGTATCATGTGTGACAGTGAGCCCAGAGATCGGGAAGAAACTACGCGCACCAGATAACCCTCGAATGCAATGCCAAATTTCTTAGAAGGGAGTGAAGGTCTTAAAAGAGCTAGTGCAGAAATCCCTGCTCGCCTCCTTGCTATCGCAGATGATGTGACGGCATCACGCATATAACTGCTTATAGCGGATACAGTTGGGCAAAGTAGGATGGTGGCAGAAATTGTGAAGAGCATGTTGCCACTCATGTATTGCATCATGGCATGCCTCGTTCCGTCAAGGAACTGGGGGGGGGGGGGGGGGGGCATCGGGCCAATTGGAGGTGTGAGGTATTGAATGTTCCACAGCTGTAAGAATAACTTCTCCTGCCACCAGCAATTGGCCAGATCGCCCACCAGCAGTGCGCCTTGGCGACACTGAAGACAGCCGAGGGCAGTTACCCACCAGGTGGCGCTGTAGATGAGGAACACCGTGGCGGAGAAGGAGAGGAACTTTGTTTCTTATGAGCCTTCTTGGAAACAGGACGTTGAGATGAGGGAGGAATAGATGGTTGTGTTGTCGGGGTGCATAAAAAATCTTCGCAAGTAGGATATTTTTTGGAAAACCAGGTGTCTGATTTTAGGGCTCATAGTTTAGCAGAAGCTGATGGAGGGTGAGCCACAGAGTGAGCAGGTTATAGTGGGGAGGTTGAACGGGCGATCTTTGTGCTGGCCGAACTGACAACTGTGGCACTAAAGGTGAGATCACAGTCTGTGTGGCTGCCTCCTTAGTAGGCCGAGGAGATGCAAGGACAGTGGCCAGTAAATATAGCAGAGTCACAGTGGACTTTCGACTGGCGAATAACTTACGACCAGCAGATGTAGACACCTTTTCCTTCACTCTGATTTCCTGAATAAACTGTTCCTCTTTGAAAAAGGGGCAATCTCTAGAGGAAGTAGCGTGGTCACCCATACAGTTGATGCAACGAGGGGATGCAAGTGGACAAGCACCTACATGGGCATCCTTGCCACATGTAATGCATTTGGCCGCATTGGAACACAACTGGCTGGGAGGATTGAACCGTTGACATCGATAGCAATGTGTAGGGTTGGGGATGTAAGGGAGAACTGAAATTATCTCATAGCCCACTTTAATGTTTGATGGAAGCTGAACTCCGTCAAATGTCAAGAAGATAGTACTAGTTGAAACCAAGTCTTTGTCAACCCTGTTCATGACTCGAACAGGGGGGAGAGAGGGGGGGGGGCGAGAAGAGAGAGGTGGGGGGGCGAGAAGAGAGAGGTGGGGGGCGAGAAAAGGAGAGGCAAGTAAGAGAGAAGAGGAGAGGCAAGTAAGAGAGAAGAGAAGAGGCAAGTAAGAGAGAAGGACAGAAACAGACTTTCCAGCATAGAAAGCAAGGAAGAGAGTTGTCTTACAGTTACAAGTGTATCTCCGGACGTAGGCATGAAACTTACTCCCATAGGGAGAGAAGGGGAAGGAGTGAGGTGGTGGGGGGGGGAGGGGAAGGGGTGAGGTGGCGGTGGGGGGCAGGGAAGGGGTGAGGTGGCGACGGGGGTGGGGGTGGGGAAGGGGTGAGGTGGCGACGGGGGGGGTGGGGAAGGGGTGAGGTGGCGACGGGGGGGTGGGGAAGGGGTGAGGTGGGGGGAGCGGATGGGGTATGGGGAAGGATGTGGCAAAGAAAGGTATGCAGCCCGGAAAGAAAAGAGCCGCACTATCTTGGGGTCCCATGCTCGCCACACACGTATCCCCAATAGAGTTGTGGACCCAATGAGGGGAAATGTGTTAACGTGTTAAATATTTAAAATCATGCAGATAAGTGAAGAAAGTTTAGAAAAGATCAAACTTATGTTTAAAAGTCATTGGAAGACACTTATTGATCATGAAATGCTGGATGAGTATTATCTGGGTAACTTGTGCTCCATTCCAAGTGCTCATTCTCAAATACTGGATGAATACAGTCAGTAATTCACACCTCAAGAGCAATGCTGCCTCAAGAAACAGTTTCTAACTGTAATACTTGAGTTAAATTGCTGTCTTAAAAACCTTCAAGATAAGATTATGCTGCTTAACACGTAAATTATTACAAAATTTTACATTTTTAAATTCAACCAGCAATGATGTGACATACTGAATTCAATTTTTTTGTTTCATCTGGAATCCATTACATAAGCAAGTGCAGCTAGGACCATATATAATGAACCTGATTGGTAATATAGATAGAGGAATGGCACTTACCACAATCAAAGCTGGTAGGACAATGGCTGTTAACTGGTACAGGTGAACAGCCAAGCTCTTTATAATAACGGATTATCCTGTTATCAGGGCATCCATTCACTGCTAGAATGTAAAGCAATGCTGCAACAAATAAATGAAATTCATTAGAGTGACTTGTCACTAGATACAAATATAACACATACATTTTAACATAGGCATATTCTAAATTAACGTTGAAAGCAATGCAAGATGGCCTACATCAAAAGCTATATGAGATGGACTATTCTATTAAGGTTCTATAATGATCACGAGAAGGAAAAAAAGATCATCATCACTGCAGATGTTTTTAATTAGAGGGAATTAAAAGGAGTTAATAAGTCTATTTATTGAAACTTCCTGGCAGATTAAAACTGTGTGCCTGACCGAGACTCGAACTCGGGACCTTTGCCTTTCGAAGGCAAGTGCTCTTCCATCTGAGCTACCGAAGCACAACTCACGCCCGGTACTCACAGCTTTACTTCCAAACTTAACAGAAGCTCTCCTGCGAACCTTGCAGAACTAGCACTCCTGAAAGAAAGGATATTGCGGAGACATGGCTTAGCCACAGCCTGGGGGATGTTTCCAGAATGAGATTTTCACTCACCAGCGGAGTGTGTGCTGATATGAAACTTAGTCTATTTATTGGTCAGCATGTATAAGTTGTTCATGAGTATCTATACATTTTCACCCATGCCCAAATAAATTTATTGTGCTGCCAGTGCTCATATGTGATGAGTTTATAGATTGTAGTAACATGTCACTTGTCTCCTCTGACCACTGGTTTTACAATTTATCTCAAATGAGATTTTGTGGAGCATTTCTGTGGCACTCTTGTTCACACTGTAGATCTATCACAAATTATGCTGTTATCCTTAGAATCTTCTCCCTTTCCCACTTCGGATAAGTTCCTTTGAAAAGATCCATACATATCAATGTCAAAAATGATTTGGATGTTAAGTCTGTAATCAGTTCCCTTCATACACTGTTGGCAGTTAAAACTGCAACATAAGGAAGGATAGTAAATAACAAAATTTTGTTTGCTGCTGTTATACCACAAATCAGGAAGAACACATTATTAAATTTGTAATTGATTTGGGATGATGGACACGGGTATTTCATTCCATACTGCTTGAACTCTGTCACAGTTCATCAGTTGTAGTGACAGGCAAGTGCTAGGATGCCAGTCTCTCAGTGACCCATGACCAGATGTTTCTATATTTGGGAGAAGTGGTTAATGTGCACAGTAGGTCAACAGTCTGACACACACTGTAGTGAGATATGTCATAGCATGTGGCCATAACATTAACTTTTTGAAACCTAATGCCACAGAGACATCAAAGACAGGTCACAGCCACAGGAAGTAACATATTAAAAATAAAATAGCTGTTGCCCAGATATGTGAACCATTGGTGGTTATGATATGTACCCAATAGCACAACATACCATCATACCAGATGGTTTGCCTATATGACGACAAATGTATCAGCAACATTCATATTTTTCGGAAACTCTGCACATGGCTACATCCATTGGTATGCACTCTTGAGGACTGAGTCCTATGGAAAGACAAATGGGAGCAACTCTTGTGTCCAGTGTTATCACTGGGCACCTTTCTCTGTTGTTGCCCTTAGGAAAGCATAACAACTGTTGTCAAGCTGACAGACCATGGCACTTCAGAAGTCACTGCACTGTGTATATAGTTTTATTGCTGCAGACCCATTTCCTGACTGACAGTATGTGAAATGATTTAGAGTTCTGTCTGCATGGTCAGATGAATGATATGTCTGTCCTCTGGGGTGCTAGTTCTGAGGAGTCACTGAGAACCTCCATGTTGTGGAATGTGGCCCCACTGAACCCATCAATTTCTTATTTACATGACAGTCTATGACTCCTGGCCCATGCAAACATTGATACTGCACAAAGATAAACTGCAGTCTTGATAAACCATGATCCCTCCACTACCGAATTCAATTTGTGCTGCTAGACATTTCTCCTTCCTACATAATGCATAACACAACCTTATTACAATCAATCAACATCCACATTTGAATGAAAAACCTGCTTCATAATATTTCCTTATAAACAGAATGTAGATAGAGTTACTCCTGTCTACTTAGTGTGGTTGCGCTACCATTATAATCACTTGTACTTTCAAGAAGGTGTTTCTCTTTCAATCCGTGACTTGCAGATTGGTGATGGTGTGTTGTTTCATCTATGTGTCTACTATGTAAACTGTTTTTGTCTGTCAGTTCTAAACAGGTAACTATTCTAATTAGTGGTTTATTGCCATACAAGGTGTGGGTCCAATAATGCAGCCCGCACCTTCCTCTCCAGCTTCCCCCATTGAAATTTGTTTATGGTAACAGACTAATGTGCAGCTCAGTTCAATATTTAGAACTACTTGGACAGCAATCATATGGTTGTTAGTCACCAAGTTCACCATTTGTGAATGTGAAATCTTAGTTTAGTGAGAAATAGAACAGAAGCTTGATGTTTATGTTTATGTTTATTGTTGCCATTGTTTGTTCCCTATTTAAAGGAGACATACACCATTATAAAAGAACCCTGTTTTGCAGTTGGTTCAGTCATTTCTAATATTGGACAGAATCTATCACTGTCAACACGATTGATATTTTATACATATTTCTTCATAAGTAACTAAAATTGCAAGGAAATATAATGCTACCTGATAGAAGACTATAATATTACTTACAAATATACCAAACATCAACTTCGTAAATATCTGATTTTTTTTTTTCCCTATTAGCTGCTGAATATCCTATAACACTGTTCTAGCATGACTGCATTTCAGTAGTTTTCACTATCCCAGAGAGTGAAATCTTTCAGGCATCAAGAATTCTGATCATCAATCATGCTCCACTTAGGTTTGTTTCATTCACTTTTGAATAAACACGCCTAGGTGAGATACAATGGAAGAATGACAAATTTGCAAACCTAGAACAATACCTTTTTTGTTTGCAAAGAAAATAAGAAAACCTTTATTTCTCACTATAGTCTCCACTGAGATCTATGCATTTGGTAAAGCAATAGTGTTATTCTCTTTGGTCAGAAAGGAAATACATTTTTAGATTTGTACATTACTCATTTACAACATAGATAAGCTATTCATTTGGAAAATCCTCCCCCTCCTCCTCCCCCCCCCCCAAAAGGTCATTATTTGGTTAACAAAAACAAATAGAAATTTCACATGAGGTAAATCAAGGGAACCAGGTCAGTGAAAAACTAAAGGCAAGCCCTTGCTCCTGAAATTTCAATTCACACTACTGTTCTGGATTTGCCCTTCCACGTTTGTCCTACCCCATCCTGTATGGATTTCAACAGAGGGATATGACTGTCAGTTGGCTCTTTAAAACCCTCAATGTGATAGTCAGCCTGTCTGGTGGCAGCAGATTGATTGACGGGTTTTATGGGACCTAAAGTCAAGGTCATCAGTCTTGCAATTCACAGGTAGTTGCATAAGATAGAGGGTCCACTGAAAGTGGAAGGATCCAGTGAGAGGAGTCAAACTATAAAACAAAGAAGGTAAAACTCACACAGTAGAAGGCATAAAAGGGGAAGCCAAATCTAAAAACTGGAAAACTGATTGACAATAGAGTCGTCTTTGTATGGAGGACAAGTCTTAGTCCCAGACCTAGAAAACACAAAGAGGGGCCCCGTCCACAACCATCCTGTCCCTGCTCCAGGACGGTTGGTTGGTTGGTTGGTTGGTTGTTTGGGGTTTAAGGGACCAAACAGTAAGGTCACCAGTCCCTTGTTGCAAATGTGGTCCATCCCACGAGTGTGACATCTCAGGAATGTCAGAACAATAAAAGGGAAAAGGCTAAAAATGTAAAAGGGCAGTCATGTTGTAAAAAAAAAATATAAATAAAAAAAAAGTGGGGATGGCTCACCATGCAAAAGAAAACCATGGGTCAGCCTGGTATGGCCAATGCAGAGAGAACACAGTGTTGTCGAGTCCTTTCGGGAGACGCAAAAGGAAGAACGCCTCGGTCCTGGTGTCACCTTAATCGCATGAAGTTTATTAGACAGTGCGTAGCCACCCCAAGAGGCTAGAATAGGAAGGATGAGTGGGAGAGGAATGGACAGCGATTGCATAAGACACCAGAAGCTGGTACCACCGAACAGAAAGGCGGGGGGGGGGGGGGGGCGGATCCCAGCTTCAGCCAGGGGACTATCAACAGGGCTAGTAGGGAATGCACTGGTTGCTGAACGGATACCACAATGGTGGACTGGATCCAGCACGTGCAGTGTGGAAGGAGCAGCTGAACCATAAATTTGACAACCATTGTCGAAGCGAGACAGAACTAGAGCACTATAAAGACGGAAGAGGAGGGAATTGTCCGCATCCCAAGAGGAGTGGGCAAGGAAGCGAAGGACATAGAGTTTACGGAGACATCCTACCTTCAGAAGTCTGATATGCCGCAGCCAAGTGAGTTTGTTGTCGAAAAGACGACCCAGGAAACAGAACTGTGGGACCACAGGCAATCGTTGTGCATCGAGATACAGCTCTGGATCAGGGGGGATCGTATTACGGCGACAGAAGTGGACCACCCGCGATTTTAGAGGAGAGAACTGAAACCTGTGTGAGAGGGTCCATGCACGCCATGTAGCTCCCAAGGGCTGCTGCTCTGCAGAGGCCATCGAAAAGGAACTAACCCAAATGCAGAAATCATCCACATACAGGAAGGGGCTACCAAAGGACCGACAGAGGCCACAAGACCATCGATAGCAATGAGGAAAAGAAGGACACTCAAGACAGAAACCTGTGGGATGCCTGTCTCCTGGGCCATGGAGAACTAAAAACAGTACCAACTCGAACTGTGAATGACCGATGGAACAGGAACTGGCGGATAAAAATCTGGAGTGGGCCCCGAAGGCCCCACTGGTGAAGGGTAAGTACGATGTGATGGCGCCGCGCCAGGCCGTGTCATAGGCCTTGCGAAAGTCAAAAAACGTTGCAACCAAATAGCGGCGCTGGGAAAACGCCTGCCGAACTGCGGATTCCAAGCGAAGTAAATGACCGATTGGAGACCATCCCTCTTGGAAGCCACACTGGTAAGGGGACAATAGATTCCGAGATTCAAGGACACAATTGAGCCGACAGGCTACAATCCGTTCAAGTAACTTACAAACAACATTGGTCAGACTAATTGGCCGATAGGTGTCAACAGATAGGGGATTCTTACCAGGCTTAAGGACAGGAACCACGATGCTATCCCTCCACTGAGAAGGGAAGTCACCCTGGAGCCAGATACGGTTAAACACCCAAAGAAGATGTTGCCGTTGTGGAGCACTGAGATGTTGGAGCAGTTCGTTCTGAATGGAGTCTGGGCCAGGAGCTGTATCATGAGAAGATAGAGCAGAAAGAAATTCCCATTCAGTAAAAGGTTCATTGTAAGATTCTGACTCACAAGGGGTAAAACATAAGGTGGAAGCTTCGGCCCGCTGTTTCTGGTGAAGGAAAGCAGCCGGATAGGAGGCTGATGCTGATGCTGATGCCACTGCAAAATGGGTCGCAAGATGTTCCGCAAGAGCTAAAGAGTCCGTACAAAGGCCATCTGGGAGGTGAAGGCCTGAGGTGGGAGGGTGGGGGGGGGGGGGGGTGGACTGCCGATGGCAATCTTTGAGAGAGCGAAGTGTAACCCATACCCGTGACAGAGGGACAGTAGAACCAAGGGATGAGACAAATCTTTCCCAACATATCCGTTTGCTCTGTTTGATTAAATAACGGGCTATAGCGCGAAGGCGTTAAAAGTTAGTAAGGCTGGCTACGGATGGGTGCCTCTTAACGTGTTGCAAAGCTCGACGGCGAACATGGATGGCGATGGCAATGGCAATGGCCGTACTCCACCACGGGACTTGCCGGCGATAAAATGGTCCAGATGAGCGCGGGACAGCAATGCTAGCAGCGCGAACAATCTCGTCAGACACGTCACGTAGGACATCATCAATACAACCCGACAAAAAGGGAGAAAACACGACCTGTGCAGTGCATAGAGGCCATTCGGCGCGTTGGAAAGACCAATGAGGTTACCTGTCCATCGGGGAGCGGGAAGGAAGGGAGGGAGGGAGGGAGGGAGGGAGGGAGGGAGGGAGGGAGGGAGGGAGGAAGGGAGGGAGGGTGGGAGGGAGGGAGGGAGGGAGAGAATCAACGGGAAATGGTCGCTATCACAAAGATCGTTGTGTGGCGACCAGTTTAATGAAGAGAGGAGGGAGGGAGAAGAAAGAGAAAGATCAATGGCAGGAAAGTTACCATGACTGGCACTGAAATGAGTAGGGGAGCCATAATTAAGAAGGCATTAGTCATAGTCTGCAATAAACTGGTCTATGAGAAGACTTCGTCTAGATGGAAATGCTTGCCCTACAAGGGATGATGAGCATTAAAATCCCCGAGGAGGAAGTAGCTGAAGAAGGGCAGTTAAGGCAGCAGGTGTAAGAGTCCTGTCAGGAGGGAGATAAAGATTGCAAACCGTGACCTAAGAGTCCAGGTGGACGCTAGCAGCAACCGCTTCCAATGTAGTTTGAAGAGGAATCCACGTGCTAACAATGTCTGTACGGACCAACGTACAAACGCTACCAGAAGCCCGTAGGGGTCCGACCCAATTTCAACGTAAAACATGGAACACACGGAGGGTCGATGAGTGAGCATAAGTAAAATGAGATTCCTTGAGAACTACACAAGCTGCCGAGTAAGACGAAATAAGGGATTTCAATTCCGGAAGGTGCCGATAGTATCCATTACAATTCCATTGGATAACCACAGAACGATGATTTAAATGGGGGCTGAACATGCTAAAGCCAGTCATACCGCCGGGTCCCCACCCATCACGGATAAGGAGGGGGGTACATGGGATGGTCAGGGAATTGTCAAATGGTGACTGTGTACGAAACCACGAGGTGGCTTCATTGATTTGTAGAGAGGGAATCCCCACTTCTGCGAGTAGACTGTTGACAAGACTTGTGCAAAAGGCACTAATAGCCAGACACATCCCATAATGTTGAACACGGTCAAGTAGTTTCAGAGTGGATGGAGCTGCTGAGCCATAAACCTGACTACCATAATCTAGGCTTGACAAAACCAAAGCGAGATGAAGATGGGGAAGAGTGGCATGGTATGCACCCCATGATATGTGGGCCAGGAGTTTTTTTTATGGTTTTAGGGCGCAAAACTGCTACGGTCATTAGCGCCCAGTCTGTGACTTAAAAAAAGGTTGAAATGGGAACGAAACTCAAAAAATTGGAGAAACTAAAAATAGAAGGAAAGGTTAAAAAACCACTATAGAAGGGGGTTGTTGTCCCCAAAAAGAACTTCAAATGACTGACGTCATCTCACTGGCATTAATAAACTCGAGAACGTGATCGGCTGATGGCATGTCATCTGCTAAAATGGAAGATGTATCAGGCGACAGCTATAGACGAGCGCGTAACGGAGTAAAATAGGGGCACTCAAGTAAAAGGTGTCTCACCGTCCACAGTTGAGAGCAGTGGGAACAGAGTGGGGAGGATCGCCACTTAAAAAAAGTCTATGGCTAAAAAGACAGTGCCCTATCCGGAGTCTAGTTAAAATTACCTCCTCCCGACGACGCATTCGGGAGGAAGAGGTCCAAGCACAGGGAAGAGCTTTCACGTCCCGCAATTTATTATTGGGAAGTGTCTACCACTGTGCGTGCCATAAAAGAACAACACGACGACATAAAACACTCCGTAGATCGGCGAAGGGAATCGTGCGAATAGCTGGCCGAAGAAGAGAGACCGCAGCCTTGGCCACTGTATCGGCCGCCTCATTTCCACAGATACCAACGTGTCCTGGGATCCATAAGAACGCCACAGAGACGCCCCCCAAGTGAAGCAAGTGGAGCAAGTGTAAGCAGTCCTGAATCCGGTGGACCAGAGGGTGGACAGGGTAGGGAGCTTGGAGACTGAGGAGAGAGCTGAGAGAATCTGAACAGGTAACATACTGTATCCGCTGATGGCGACGGATGAATTGGACAGCCTGGAGAACAGCGTAAAGCTCCGCAGTATAAACCGAACACTGGTCGGGAAGCCGAAATTGATTTGGGGTGTCGCCAACAATATAGGCACTCACAACACCTAACGATGTTTTTAAGCCATCAGTGTAAATAAATGTGGCAACCTTCATTTGTCCGCATAGAGCAGCAAATGTCACGGAGCAGGGAGGTCTGGGGACGGAGCCATGATGGTGCTGTACCCCAAGTTGTCAAGAAAGTTTTAGGAAAACGGAAGGAAAGAGAATGGAACAGTTGATGGAAGCGGACTCTCGGTGGTAGTAGAGAGGAAGGGCGGCCTGCATGCCCTAAATCCAAGGGGGCGTCGAAAAAAATGTCATGGGCCGGATTTGCAGGCATGGAAGACAGATGGCTAGCATAACGACTCAGAAGGACAGTTCGCCGATTGGACAGCGGGGGTTCAGCAGTCTCAGCACAAAGGTTTTCCACAGGGCTGGTGTAAAAAGCTCCAGACACTAAACGTAATCCACGGTGGTGGATAGAGTCGAGACGACGAAGAATAGACGGCCGAGCGGAGGTGTAAACTATGCTTCCACAGTCCAATTTCGATCGCACTAAGGCGCGATAGAGGCGGCGAAGGACCACTCGGTCCGCTCCCCAGGAGGTACCATTCAGAACACAGAGGGTGTTGAGGGATCGCAGACAGCGAGCCGAAAGATAGGAAAAGTGGGAGGACCAGCATAGTTTCCTGTCAAACATAAGACCCAAGAATTTAACGACGTCCGAATACGGAAGGTTGACAGGTCCTAGATCTAAGGAAGGTGGTAGGAAGTCCGTACGACGCCAAAAATTAATACAAACGGTCTTACTGGGAGAAAAGCGAAAGCCGGTTTCGATGCTCCAGGAGTAGAGGCGATCGAGACATCCTTGCAGACGTTCAAGAAGGCAGGTCCGTAGAGAGCTGTAGTAGATCGCAAAATCGTCCACAAATAGGGAACCCGAGACATCAGGAAGGAGATAATTCATAATGGGAAACAGTATAACACTTATCACAGAGCCCTGGGGTACCCCGTTTTCTTGGGAGAAAAAGGAGCAGCCGACCTCGAAAGCCCCCTGCCGCCGTTGGATAAGCAGCTGCCAGCAGCAAGTCATATACTCTTAGCTCACTTATTTGTTACATAGTTCAATTCTTAATTTCTTTGCGTGTTTTTGGTACTTGCATTGTTTAATTCATAAATTTCGGGCGTATTATAGTATTTGAGAGTTGTAGCATCGCGTTTTAGTACCTGAATCGTGTAAAATCACGTAGTCTCCTTCCGCCGCCGAGCAGTGTGTCAGCAGTGCGCAAGTAGCAGCATTATTGCATTTACTAGGCAGTCTTGTATTTTAATAACCGTTTAAATTTTGTGTCGAATTGTTTGTGCTCTCTGTAGATTAGTTCAGACGCTCTTTGCACAACAGTTTTTAGCATGGATAGGGACTGCAACTGCTGCGTTCGGATGCAGGCTGAGTTGGCATCCCTTCGCTCCCAGCTTCAGGCAGTGTTGGCTTCGGTCACACAGCTTGAGGCTGTTGCCAATGGGCGTAACTGTGGGGGTCCGGACGGGGGTTTGTTGGGGACGGCCAGCTCGTCCCACGCATCCCCCGATCGGACTACAACTGTGGCTGCCCAGGATACTGCCCACATTGAGGCTGATCCCTCACCTGTGGTAGAGAGGGAGGTCGCCTCGAGGTGTGGCAGGGGGTAAAAGACATTCCGGAGGGCTGAACGGAAGGCCTCTCCAGTTTGTCTGACGAACCGGTTTCAGGCTCTGTCTCAGGCTGATACTGATCTTCGGCCGGACATGGCTGCTTGCCCTGTTCCAGAGGTTGCCCCTCAGTCTGCAAGATCCGGGCGGTCGCAGAGGGTGGGCTTACTGGTAGTTGGGAGCTCCAACGTCAGGCGCGTGATGGGCCCCCTTAGGGATATGGCAGCAAGAGAGCGGAAGGAAACCAATGTGCACTCCGTGTGCATACCGGGGGGGAGTCATTCCAGATGTGGAAAGGGTCCTTCCGGATGCCATGAAGGGTACAGGGTACACCCATTTGCAGGTGGTCGCTCATGTCGGCACCAATGATGTGTGTCGCTATGGATCGGAGGAAATCCTCTCTGGCTTCCGGCGGCTATCCTATTTGGTGAAGACTGCCAGTCTCGCTAGCGGGATGAAAGCAGAGCTCACCATCTGCAGCATCGTCAACAGGACTGACTGCGGACCTTTGGTACAGAGCCGAGTGAAGGGTCTTAATCAGAGGCTCGGACGGTTCTGCGACCGTGTGGACTGCAGATTCCTCGACTTGCGCCATAGGGTGGTCGGGTTTCGGGTTCCGCTGGATAGGTCAGGAGTCCACTACACGCACCAAGCGGCTACACGGGTAGCAGAGGTTGTGTGGCGTGCGGGTGCGGGGCAAAGTCACGACATGCCGGGACCAAGAGGCAATCGGTATTGTAATTGTAAACTGTCGAAGCTGCATTGGTAAAGTACCGGAACTTCAAGCGCTGATAGAAAGCACCGAAGCTGAAATCGTTATAGGTACAGAAAGCTGGCTGAAGCCAGAAATAAATTCTGCCGAAATTTTTACAAAGGCACAGACGGTGTTTAGAAAGGATAGATTGCATGCAACCGGTGGTGGCGTGTTTGTCGCTGTTAGTAGTAGTTTATCCTGTAGTAAAGTAGAAGTGGATAGTTCCTGTGAATTATTATGGGTGGAGGTTACTCTCAACAACCGAGCTAGGTTAATAGTTGGCTCCTTTTACCAACCTCCCGACTCAGCAGCATTAGTGGCAGAACAACTGAGTAAAAATTTGGAATACATTTCACATAAATTTTCTCAGCATTTTATAGTCTTAGGTGGAGATTTCAATTTACCAGATATAGACTGGGACACTCAGATGTTTAGGACAGGTGGTAGGGACAGAGCATCGAGTGACATACTGAGTGTACTATCCGAAAATTACCTCGAGCAACATCTTGGACCTACTGATAACAAACAGACCCTAACTTTTCGACTCTGTATGTGCAGAACAGGGAATCAGTGATCGTAAGGCCGCTGCAGCATCCCTGAATATGGTAGTTAATAGGAATATAAAAAAAAGGGAGGAAGGTTTATCTGTTTAGCAAGAGTAATAGAAGGCAGAGTTCAGACTACCTAACAGATCAAAACGAAAATTTCTGTTCCGACGCTGACAATGTTGAGTGTTTATGGAAAAAGTTCAAGGCAATCGTAAAATGCGTTTTAGACAGGTACGTGTCAAGTAAAACTGTGAGGAACGGAAAAACCCACCGTGGTTCAACAACAAAGTTAGGAAACTACTGCGAACGCAAAGAGAGCTTCAATCCAAGTTTAAACGCATCCAAAACCTCTCAGACAAACAGAAGCTAAACAATGTCAAAGTTAGCGTAAGGAGGGCTATGCGCGAAGCGTTCAGTGAATTCGTTAAAGTAAAATTCTATGTACCGACTATACAGAAAATTGTAGGAAGTTCTGGTCTTACGTTAAATCAGTAAGTGGCTCGAAAAAGCATATCCAGACACTCCGGGATGATGATGGCATTGAAACAGAGGATGACACGCGTAAAGGTGAAATACTCAACACCTTTTTCCAAAGCTGTTTCACAGAGGAAGACCGCACTGCAGTTCCTTCTCTAAATCCTCGCACAAACGAAAAAATGGCTGACATCGAAATAATTGTCCAAGGAATAGAAAAGCAACTGGAATCACTCAACAGAGGAAAGTCCACTAGACCTGACGGGATACCAATTCTATTGCACACAGAATACGCGAAAGAACTTGCCGCCCTTCTATCAGCCGTGTACCTCAAGTCTCTAGAGGAACGGAAGGTTCCAAATGATTGGAAAAGAGCACAGGTAGTCCCAGTCTTCAAGAAGGGTCGTCGAGCAGATGGGCAAAACTATAGACCTATATCTCTGACGTCGATCTGTTGTAGAATTTTAGAACATGTTTTTTGCTCGAGTATCATGTCGTTTTTGGAAACCCAGAATCTACTCTATAGGAATCAACATGGATTCCGGAAACAGCGATCGTGTGAGAACCAAGTCGCTTTATTTGTTGATGAGAGCCAGAAAACAACATATACAGGCTCCCAGGTAGATGCTATATCCTTGACTTCCGAAAGACGTTCGATACAGTTCCGCACTGTCGCCTGATAAAGTAAGAGCCTACGGAATATCAGACCAGCTGTGTGGCTGGATTGAAGAGCTTTTAGCAAACAGAACACAGCATGTTGTTATCAATGGAGAGACGTCTACAGACGTTAAAGTAACCTCTGGCGTGCCACAGGGGAGTGTTATGGGACCATTGCTTTCACAATATACACTCCTGGAAATGGAAAAAAGAACACATTGACACCGGTGTGTCAGACCCACCAAACTTGCTCCGGACACTGCGAGAGGGCTGTACAAGCAATGATCACACGCACGGCACAGCGGACACACCAGGAACCGCGGTGTTGGCCGTCGAATGGCGCTAGCTGCGCAGCATTTGTGCACCGCCGCCGTCAGTGTCAGCCAGTTTGCCGTGGCATACGGAGCTCCATCGCAGTCTTTAACACTGGTAGCATGCCGCGACAGCGTGGACGTGAACCGTATGTGCAGTTGACCGACTTTGAGCTAGGGCGTATAGTGGGCATGCGGGAGGCCGGGTGGACGTACCGCCGAATTGCTCAACACGTGGGGCGTGAGGTCTCCACAATACATCGATGTTGTCGCCAGTGGTCTGCGGAAGGTGCACGTGCCCGTCGACCTGGGACCGGACCGCAACGACGCACGGATGCACGCCAAGACCGTACGATCCTACGCAGTGCCGTAGGGGACCGTACCGCCACTTCCCAGACAAATTAGGGACACTGTTGCTCCTGGGGTATCGGCGAGGACCATTCGCAACTGTCTCCATGAAGCTGGGCTACGGTCCCGCACACCGTTAGGCCGTCTTCCGCTCACGCCCCAACATCGTGCAGCCCGCCTCCAGTGGTGTCGCGACAGGCGTGAATGGAGGGACGAATGGAGACGTGTCGTCTTCAGCGATGAGAGTCGTTTCTGCCTTGGTGCCAATGATGGTCGTATGCGTGTTTGGCGCCGTGCAGGTGAGCGCCACAATCAGGACTGCATACGACCGAGGCACACAGGGCCAACACCCGGCATCATGGTGTGGGGAGCGATCTCTTACACTGGCCATACACCTCTGGTGATCGTCGAGGGGACACTGAATAGTGCACGGTACATCCAAACCGTCATCGAACCCATCGTTCTACCATTCCTAGACCGGCAAGGGAACTTGCTGTTCCAACAGGACAATGCACGTCCGCATGTATCCCGTGCCACCCAACGTGCTCTAGAAGGTGTAAGTCAACTACCCTGGCCAGCAAGATCTCCGGATCTGTCCCCCATTGAGCATGTTTGGGACTGGATGAAGCGTCGTCTCACGCGGTCCGCGGTCTGCACGTCCAGCACGAACGCTGGTCCAACTGAGGCGCCAGGTGGAAATGGCATGGCAAGCCGTTCCACAGGACTACATCCAGCATCTCTACGATCGTCTCCATGGGAGAATAGCAGCCTGCATTGCTGCGAAAGGTGGATATACACTGTACTAGTGCCGACATTGTGCATGCTCTGTTGCCTGTGTCTATGTGCCTGTGGTTCTGTCAGTGTGGTCATGTGATGTATCTGACCCCAGGAATGTGTCAATAAAGTTTCCCCTTCCTGGGACAATGAATTCACGGTGTTCTTATTTCAATTTCCAGGAGTGTATATAAATGACGTAGTAGATAGTGTCGGAAGCTCCATGCGGCTTTTCGCGAATGATGCTGTAGTATACAGACAAGTTCAAGCATTAGAAAATTGTAGCGAAATGCAGGAAGATCTGCAGCGGATAGGCACTTAGTGCAGGTAGTGGCAACTGACCCTTAAAATAAACCAATGTAATGTATTGCGAATACATAGAAAGAAGGATCCTTTATTGTATGATTATATGATAGCGGAACAAACACTGGTAGCAGTTACTTCCATAAAATATCTGGGAGTATGCGCGCCTAAGGATTTGAATGAAATGATCATATAAAATTAATTGTTGGTAAGGCGGGTGCCAGGTTGAGATCCATTGGGAGAGTCCTTAGAAAATGTAGTCCATCAACAAAGGAGGTGGCTTACAAAACACTCGTTCGACCTATACTTGAGTATCGCTGATCTGTGTGGGATCCGTACCAGATCGGGTTGACGGAGGAGATAGAGAAGATCCAAAGAAGATCGGCGCGTTTCGTCACAGGGTTATTTGGTATCCGTGATAGCGTTACGGAGATGTTTATCAAACTCAAGTGGCAGACTCTGCAAGAGAGACGCTCTGCATCGCGGTGTAGCTTGCTCGCCAGGTTTCGAGAGGGTGCGTTTCTGGATGAGGTATCGAATATATTGCTCCCCCTACTTATATCTCCCGACGAGATCACGAATGTAAAATTAGAGAGATTCGAGCGCGTAGACAGTCGTTCTTCCCGCGAACCATACGCGACTGGAACAGGGAAGGGAGGTATGACAGTGGCACGTAAAGTGCCCTCCGAAACACACGGTTGGGTGGCTTGCGGAGTATAAATGTAGATGTAGAGAACAGTGTGCGGATGATGCCTGTCCTCCAACAGGTATCGTATGCTCTCTCCAGATCAAAAAATATTGCTACCGTTTGACGTTTCCGGAGAAAATTGTTCATGATATAAGTGGAGAGGGCAACAAGATGGTCAACTGCAGAACGATGCTTTCGGAAACCGCATTGGGCAGGTGTTAAACACTGCGGGAATCCAGCCATCAAGCTAAATGGCAATTAGCATACGCTCCAAAACCTTACATACACTACTCGTGAGAGAAATGGGGCAATAGCTAGAGGGGAGATGTTTGTCCTTTCCAGGTTTCGGAACAGGAACGACGATAGCTTCCCGCCACCGTCTGGGAAAAGTACTGTCGGTCCAAATTCGATTATAAAGGCGAAGGAGGTAACGCAGACTATGGTATGGTAAATGCAGCAACATTTAGATGTGGATACCATCCGTTCCTGGGGCGGAATAGCGAGAAGAAGAAAGTGTATGTTGTTCCCGCATGGAGAAAACAGTGTTGTAGCTTTCGCGATTTTGAGAGAAGGCAAGAGGTTGCATTTCCGCAGCACGTTTCTTCGGGAGAAACACTGGCGGGTAATTTGAAGAGCTCGAAATCTCTGCAAAGTGTTGACCCAATGAGTTCGAAATTGCGACCGGGTCCACTAATGTATCATGCGCGACAGTGAGCCCAGAGACCAAGGAGAAACTAGGCGCGCCAGATAACCGTCGAATCAGACTCCAAACTTCCGAGGAGGGAGTAAATGTGTTAAATGAGCTAGTAAAGAAGTCCCAGCTTGCGTTCTTGCTTTCGCGGATGACGCGACGGCATCGCGTACGGAACTGTTTATAGCGGATACAGTTGACCAATGTAGGATTGTGTCGGAAAACGCGAAGAGCACGCCGCCGCTCATGTATTGCGTCACGGCATGCCTCGTTCCACCAAGGAACTGGGGGGCGCCGGGGCAATTCGGAGGTGCGAGGTATTTAACGTTCCGTAGCTGAAAGAATAACGTCTGTAGTATGAGTGACCTCGTCGTCGACGCTAGGAAAGTGACGGTCATCGAATGTCGCTAGAGACGAAAAAAGTGTCCAATCGGCTTGGGCAAACTTCCAGTGTCTCGGGCGCATATATGGCAGGTTTGGCTGCAATTTAAGGACACATGGAACGTGGTCACTCTAGTGTGTATCAGCAAGGGTGAACCATTCGAAGGGCCGAGCTAGCGGAACAGTACCTACCTAAAGGTCCAAATGAGAGAAATTTGTCGTTGAGGCAGACAAAAATGTAGGGTACCCTGTGTTGAGGCAAACAAGATTCGCTTGGTGAAACACGTCTATCAATAGTGAACCACGCGGACAAGGACGTGGAGATCCCCAAAGCAGGTGGTGGGCATTGAAGTCCCCAACCAGCAAATAGGGGGGGGGGGGGGTGGAAGCTGACCAAGAAGATGGAGATCAGCTCGTGCCATTGGTGTGGACGATGGAATGTATACAGTACAAAGAGAGAAGGTGTATCCAGAAAGGGAAAGACGGACAGCGACAGCTTGGAAGGAAGTGTTTAAGGGGACTCGGTGATAATGGAGAGTATCATGGAGAAGTATCATGAGTCGTCCATGTGCTGGAGTGCCTTCAACAGAGGGGAGATCAAATCGGACTGACAGAAAATGGGGGAAACAAAGCGGTCGTGGGGACGCAGCTTTGTTTCCCGAAGACAGAAGATGACCGGCGAGTAGGATTGTAAGAGGATCGACAATTCATAACGATTGGCTCGAATACCGCATATATTCCAATGGATAACGGACATAGGGTGGACAGAAAATGGAAGAATGTGACCAATGGTGCCCTCAACTCAATGACTGCTCAGACATGGCGACTGACAGCGTGGAACAGCAGTCAGCCGAAGGCAGAAGATCCTGATCCATGGGTTGTTTAGGAGCAGCTCCTTCCACCAGCGATCGGCCGGTTGATCGGCCGACAGCAGTGCGCCTCGGCGACACAGAAGACGGCCGAGGGCGGCTACCACCAGGTGGTGCTGAAGATGAGACACGCAGTGGCAGGCGAGCGTGGGGAGGTTGAACGGGCATCTTTGCGCTGGCCGTTCTGACGACTGTGGCACTTAAGGTGGGATCACAAGTCTCCATGGCCGCCTCCTTTGTTGGTCGAGGAGAGGCAAGGACAGTGCTGTATTTACCTGTCTGGTGCACAGTGAGCTTTCGACTTGCGAATGATTTTCGAGCAGTACAGGTCGACACCTTTTCCTTCACTCTGATTTCCTGAATGAGCTTTTCGTCCTTAAAAAAATGGGGCAATCTCGAGAGGAAGCAGCGTGGTCACCCATACAGTTGATGCAATGAGAGTATGGAGGTGGACAAGCACCCTCATGGGCATCCTTGCCACATGTAACACACTTGGCCGGATTGGAACAGGACTGGCTGGTATGATTGAACTGCTGACACCGATATCAAAGCGTAGGGTTTGGGACGTACGGGCGAACGAAAATTATCTCATAGCCCACTTTGATGTTCGATGGGAGTTGAACTCTGTCAAATGTCAAGAAGACAATGCGGGTTGGAATAATGTTCATGTCAACCCTTTTCATGACTATGAACAGCTGTTACGCCCTGGTCAGACAGGTAGTGTTGAATTTCCTCGTCGGACAATCAGTCGAGGGAGCGTGTATAAACGACCCCACGTGAGGAATTTAAAGTGCGGTGCGCTTCCACCCGGACAGGGAAGGTGTGTAGCAGTGAAGTACACAGCAGTTTTTGTGCCTGGAGGGCACTGACTGTTTCCAACAACAAGGTGCCATTTCGTAATCTGGAACAAGACTTTACAGGACCTGCATCTGCGTCGACACCTTTCTGAATAATGAAAGGGTTGACCGTGGAGAAGTCGTGACCTTCGTCAGACTGAGAAACAACAAGGAACTGTGGCAATGATGGAAGAACTGTCTGTGGCTGAGACTCAGTGAACTTACGCTTGTGAGCAGACATAGTGGAAGATGAGGAAACCATTGTGGAAGTATCCCCCATGATTACCGGCGTCTCCGATGGCGCGCTCCTTCCTTGTGGGGGCCCTCTCTGAGGGCACTCCCGCCTTAGGTGATTGTTCACACCTCAGGTCACACCTCCCAAGAAACGGTCAGAGGGACCAATCGGCACTTTCGGAAGGTATCAGCTCGGGTAATCACCCTTTCCTGGGCCTGGCCGTTACCAGGGGGTATGTACGTGTCCTACCTGTCTACCCAGGGTGGAAAATTACGCGTTACTTCGTCACCGATTACACTTGGAAATGCGTGGGTCGGCCTTCAGACACGCACAAGCATGAAAAAAGAGAAAGGGAAAAACAAAGAAGGGGAAAGGAAAAAAGAGAGGTCTCAAAGGCTGCAGCGGAGAAAGGGTAAAGAGAAGGGGGTAAGGAAAAGAGAAGGACAAAGGAAGGACGAAGACTTGCAAGCAGAGAAAGCGAAGAATATGATACATTTTCGAGCGTCCGTCTCCAGATGTAGGCACAAAACATACTCCCAGAGGGGGAGAAAGGGAAGGAAACAGGCAGAGGTGACCGGGAGGGGGGGGGGGAGCATTACGCTTCTGCATGCTTGTAGTCTTCAGGTGGTGATTATGGGGCAGCCACGTCAGCTCTCTTATCAAATGTAAGGCCCAAGAAACCGGACTGTGCTACAACATCTAGGTCCTTGCTGCCTAAATAAAGTTCCGGATCAGGGTGTACTGTGGGTCGACATCAAAAATGCGTAACCCACGTTCGGAGCAAGGAAACGAAGCCATGGAAATTAGCCCACACAGGTGCTTGGCGGATGATGGCTTGGAGCTGGCATTCAACGGAACCTACCAAGTGGGAGCTGCACCAGATGCCAAAATCGTCGACATAAAATACTGGGAAAACCAGAGGACCAACAGAGATACAAGCCTCTTGATAGCAACAAGAAAGAGTGTGACAATACATAACCATGTGAGATACCATACTCCTGGAGCCGAAGGATGTTGAGTAAAACGCCAATGCAAACCCGGAAGGGCCAGTGGGACAAAAACTAGTGGATTAAAATCTGAAGGGGGCTACAAAAGCCCTAGTTATGGAGAGCAACAAAAACGTGATGGCACCAAACCAAGTTGTATGCCTTATGTAGGTCAAAGAAGACCATGACAAGGTGTCGGCAGAGCCTGTCAGATTGCTGTTTCCAATTGAGTAAAACTGGTCAGTCGTAGAACGTCCTTCCCAAATGCCACACTGATATGGGGACAAAAGACCCTGTGATTCAAGCACGCAGCATAATCAAAAGCTAACTATCCTCTCAACCAGTTTATGAAGTACATTCGTCAGGCTAACTGGGTGATACTATCAAGAGACGCTAGGTTCTTCTCAGGCTTAAAGACAGGGATAAGTATGCTGTCTTTCAATCGTAAGGGAAGTCACTTGTAATCCAAATGCAGCTGGCGACCCTTAGGAGATGTTGCTTCTAGGTAACATTTAACTGTTGGATCATCTGGTTGTGGATGGAATCTGGGCCTGGGGCTGTGTCATGCGCAAAGATTAAGTGCATGCAAGAATTCCCATTCAGTGAGGGGTTCATTAGAGGATTTAACTGGTGGGGGTTGAAACAGAGGGGAGTTTGTTCGGATCAGCATTTCTGCCAAGAAAGGTAGCAGGATAGGAAGAGGACGCTGATGCTGTGTTGCGAGATGTTGTTCAAGAACCAATTTATCGGCACACAGAACACCTGTAGGATCATACCCTACACAGTTGATTGTCACTGACTGCCTAGAAGCCTACAGAGCTTTGACTAAACCTGCGAACAGGAGGCATATGCACCTAGGGAGGAAAAACAGCGCTCCCAGCATTCCTTTTTGCTCCACATAATAATTGTTGCAGCGCCCGTCGGCGATCCTGGATAGCGACTGCTATGTCCTCGATCCACCACGATACAGGTCGACAACGAGGGGGCCTGTGGATACGGGGCCAGCAGTGCCAGGCATCAAGAGTGCATCGATGCGGTCGTGCAGAACGTCTCTGCCCATCTGACACAGAGGTGTTGAAGTGCACAGAAGACGTATATAAAGGCCAACTAGCTCTGAAGACTGTCGGCGGATAGGAACGATAGAACCAGAAAGATCGTCACGGGGTGACCAAGAGAGCAGGGGAGGAGACGTGAGATCGACAGCAGAAAAGGTGCCGTTAGCGGCACTGAAGTGAGTAGTGAAACCGTCACTGAGGAGAGAAATCAGTCTGTAATAAGATGGTCAATTTTTAGCCCGCTTCATGTAGGACGGGTCCTCTGCGCATAGAGGCGGATCGATAGGGTAGCGTGGAGGGGATGAGATCTGCGCATGTGTGGCGGCAGAGAGCGGGCAAATGAAGTCCGTGTTGCCGAACTGAGTTGCTGTGGACAATCAGGTTTATTAGCCTTCGGTACGTCGTATTATACGTTCAAATCTGTTCGGGAATAATACATTTTAAAACAATTTCGAAGAGTTGTCTACATGAGAGAAATCTTACTTTACAGCTTGATATTGTATCCACTGCTCCACAGCAATTGTCTGTGTAACGTCAGAAGGCGACAACATCTGACGCAGTTTTATGAAGAGGTCAAGGAGAATTTTTCTCAAAACGACGAATGTCTAAAGACAATATCATTGAAAATGGTTGCAATAATTGCCATTTACTGCGAATTGGACTGTAAGTAAAAATGTAATGCAGAAGATAATTTCAAACTCAAACAGAAATCGTTATATTTGACAACTGTCTCTACTCCACGTAATTTTTTAAACGTGTATAATGCGCGTATGTGTGTGTGTGTGTGTGTGTGTGTGTGTGTGTGTGTGTTTCACTGCAGTTCAATGTAAATCACTATGCGTAAAAAAAAAGTTCTTGTCAGCAAAGACTACTGCAAAAGGCTATCGTAAAAATGGTCAGCGTGTTATATTTTTCGGTGTTAACAGACATGCGTGTAAACTAATTCTTTCGACAATGCAATGGGCGAACCCATTTATGATCCATTGAACAAGCGAACAATTAACCATCTTCTGTGAATAACTCGACGGAATGCTCACCGATAGCGTCGAAAACTACCGCTGCCTCGACAGGTGACCCAAGTTTCCATTTTTAAGCATTTTCCAATTCGTGCCTTGAAAATGACAGGGGTTTAGTTGCCTAAATACTGGAGTTTGACGAATTTATCGGCTGCATTTCTTCATGCACAAGCGTTTCAGTGTCTTATCTTTAATGTTTTGTTTTTTTTCTCCACGTAGCGTGTAGCCTGTGCGCATATTAATTCAATCTAATTATATTGATAGTGATATGTGGATAAACGCAAAACTGTGTGACCACAATCACTTGCAAGAAAGAAATTAGTAGATTCTGTTGCGCGACTTAAATTAACGAGCGGCAGGAGTTAAGCACGAGTGTGGCTTGTATTGTCCGGAATGTTTTTATTTTTCAACCAGAGCACTGTCCCCCCTATCCTGGTGCTCGTACTTTGTCTTTCCTCTAAAAGCTGAATGATAACTGGCGTGGTAATTACGATGACCAACTTCGAAGCAAGGTGTGGCAAGAATTGTGCAGTCAACCACTTCTCGAAATTGACAGCGTTCATTTTCGGACGGTAGTTACTACAGTTTTTCTTACACCTAAATAGAAGCTTACTCTCGCGAACGAAATCTGAAGATACAGCATGCAGAATTAATATCCGAGAACCTTTTGCCTATGGGACCTTTAAAACCGTTAATACCATCACTCATTTTCCAGCGGTATTCACGGAAGGATTGTGATTCACCCATGTTTCATCAAGGTAATACACTGTGGAACTACCTGCTCCTCTTGTGTCGTTCATCTTTAGAAGGTATGTGATTCGTGCTGCTTCTATGTCACTTCTTTCAATTAAAAACCCTCTTCTTAACATATTTTAAACCAATGTCTTAAAATTCTTTGCATTGACGAAGCGCTAAGTTTGAAACCACGCTGCTCCGGCATAATTCATTTTTGTGATGTGGGGTATTCCCATCTTGTACTCATTTCAAACACGGAGCACTTTAAAATATCGTTGTAAAAACCATATATTTGTGTTACAGGTTTCTTGCAATTTAAAAGCTTTCCAGGCGACACGAAAAAAGTTCTCCTGAGGTTTATACAGCAGCAACACTTTTGATTACTATTCTCGTGCTTCTGTAGCTCGCCCTTAAGTCTTCAAAATGTCAAACATAGAAGTCTCGCTTTCAGATTCACATTTGAAAAAGTTATAAATACTTGAGAAGCATCTACAGCTACGTGATTACTCTGCAATTCACAATTAAATCTGTAGAGAGTTGATCTAACTACCTTCAAGCTGTTTCTCTACAGTTCCACTCTCGAATAGCGCACGGGAAACACGAACACTTAAAATCTTTACGTGCGAGCACCTATTTTTCTTATTTTATTATGATGACCATTCCTGCCTATGTAGATCGGCGTCAAAAAAGAATTTTCACACACTGAGGAGAAAGTTGGCGATTGAAATTTCATGAGAAAATCCTGCTGCCACAACGAAAAACGCCTTTGTTTTGTTGATTGCCACACCAATTCGCGTTATCATATCCCTGGCACCCTCTCCCCTATTTCGCGATAATCCAAAACGAGTTGTCCTTCTTTGAATTTCTATCGTATCTTCTGTGGATCCCACACCAGACAGCAATACTCCAGAAGAGGCCGGAAAAGCGTGGAGTAAGTAGTCTCGTTAGTAGACCTATTGCATTTTCTAAGTGGTCTACCTATAAATCGCAGTGTTAGTTTGCTTTCCACGACATTTTCATATGATCTTTGTAATTTAAGTTACTCGTAATTGCAATCCCTAAGTAGATAGCTGAATTTAAAGCATTTAGATTAGCATGTTTTATCCTGTAAATCGAAATGTAACCGACTCCTTTTAGTACCGTACTCATGTGGATGGCTTCAAACTCCTCATTCTTTAGAGTCACAATTGCCGCTTTTCTCATCATACACATATCTTGTCGAAGTCGTTTTGTAATTTTTTTTAATCATCTGACGACTTTGTAAGATGGTAAATCACGGCATCTTCTGCAAACAGTTTAAGAGGGCTACTCAGATTGTCTCCTACATCGTTTATTAGATCAGGAAGAGCAGATGTCCTACAAAACTTCCTTGAAAACGCCAGACATCACTTCCGTTTTACTCCATGATTTCCATCGATTGCTATATACTGTGACCTTCCCGACAGAAAATCACGAATTCAGTAGCACAACAAACACGATACCCTATAGGCACGCAATTTAATTGAAGTTGATTGTGAGGAAATTCACGTTTATTGCCGTCATCTGATGCATTCATTTGGAAATCACATTAAAGAGTCTACAGACACATTCATAGCTATACAGCTACAAGAAAGTAACATCGCCATCTGATTAAATAATGTGGTCGCTCTGTGAATGAAATTGCATTATCGCGAAATACAACAGCAGGACAGCATGTGGGAGAGATATTCTCGCTGTCTAGTTTGTAAATCGCGGCAAGCCGCTCGGAGAGAGAGAATGAATGTTATTGGCTGCTTGCAGTTAATGTTGGGGATACGCAGATGACTGAAAATAGGGCCGCCTTCCAACATGACGCCTACTGTAAAAGGCCCCGACCCGTCTAAGTGGCACTCCCCCATAAGGGGTGGTGAGCACTGAAGTCCCCGAGTAGAATGTAGACGAGCGGGAGTAGTTGCATTACGGCAGGCAGGTCAACAAGGAGTGGCCTACAGGGAGGGAGGTAGACATTACAAATGGTGATTGCTGGGGGCGTTTGCTCTCTTACCAATATTGCTTCCAGGTTGGTATGAAGTGGGATCCAGTCACTAATGACATCAGTGTGAACCAAAGTGCAGACCCCTCCTGATGCTATACTGGAGCCGGCACAGTTCTGACAGAACACCAAATAACCAGAAAACTTTGGAGAGTGGTCATCATCATGGAATTGTGTTCCTTGGAGAGCAAGACAGAATGCAGAATAAGAGGAATTCAGTTGGTGAATTTTCGATAGGTGATGGTAATATCCGTTGCAATTCCGCTAGATTATTGTGTGGCTGGAGTCCAGGATAGACATATAGTAGCCAAGAGGAGGTTATGTTGTGGAATTACTGGTCGTCACTGACGACAATGAAGCCACATCCATAAAAACTGGGTCTGATTCAGGATGAGGGGGAGGGGGGGGGCGAAGCCTCCCAGGAAGCCAAGGAAACCTCATCCTTTGACATTCACTTCTGCTGCTTCTTCCCCTTGGAGGGGGAAGAAAGTGTTATCAATAAGGGGGTAGGTGGCAGCAATATCTGGGCTGGACAGAGAATGAGTAGCTTTAGAGCCCTCTGAACATGGGTCCCTTCTCTGGCTTCAGGTCGTGGGCTTTCTATCTTAAGAATGCTGGGGAACAGGGTTCCAAGATGGAGCCCCAGCCCTACGAGGAGCAAGAGAAGGGTGTCTTCTTGGGCCGATTAAGGGGAGCAGTTCCTTGAGGGTATGGGGCAGGAGCTGCTGGGTGGTTGGTTGGTTGGTTTAAAATAGGAGGAAAGGGACCAAACAAGGTCACCGGTCCCTTCTTCCTAATAAAACAATGCCACAAGTGTGAGAATAAAACAGCCGACACGCAACACAAAACGGAAAGAAAGGAAAGACCACAAGAACGAAGGAAAGGCAAGGAACACTAAAAGGAACAAAAGAGCACAAGAAAACAACAGAGATGCAAGAAACAGTTAGAAGAGAGTAAAACAAGGTAGCAGGTTACAGTGGCTGGCTGACCACGAAAATAGAAAGAAAAAGCCAGCCACCCTGCAACACACTAAAACCTCCACCCTAAAAGTACTAGGGTGGAGGCTTAAATGGCTCTGAGCACTATGGGTAGTAACTTCTGAGGTCATCAGACCCCTAGAACTTAGAACTACTTAAACCTAACTAACCTAAGGCCATCACACACATCCATGCCCGAGGCAGGATTCGAACCTGCGACCATAGCAGTAGCGCGGTTTCAGACTGTAGTGCCTAGAACCGCTCGGCCACACCAGGCGGCTAGGGTGGAGGACACAGGGACAAAGGACAGGCGCTAAAACTCAGGTCGAATGAAAAAATCTACCCTCATGGATGAACAAAATCAGCTGGTGAGGCGTTGTCTACTAAAATCAATGATAACTAGTCTGACAACTGGAGATGAAGAGACAGAGCAGCCAAAGAAAGACATAGCAGAAGAACATGGGCCACTGTCAAACTGGTACTGCACCAATACTTAGATGGGAATTCATGGCACAGGAGGTAGCTGTGGGTCGCCCACGGAGTCCTTAGGCACGCGTGAAAGGTTCAGATGAAGTTGTGGCCGAGGTGTACACCACTGAGGCCACCTGGCAGGATGGCCATTGCCGGGAGTCCTGATGCCCCAGGGGGATGTGCATCTACGCCTAGGCAAACATGGGGAGTTAATGGCGCAGGCATCAGCAGAGCGATTCCTGTGTGATCAGGGGGCTACAACCAACAGGGTACATGGCGGCCCTACCAGAATGGACTGACTGACCATGGACTTCTTTGCACCTGATAGCCTGCATGGAATTGTCGACGCAGAAAGCTAAACTGCATAGTGCAAAATGCAACCAGAAAGGTGTCCTCACCCAAGAGATGGAGAATGAGCGAGACTGAAATGCGACGACGAGAAAGTGGGCTAAAGATCTCAATGCACAATGAACCATGTAAGGCGCCCTTCCCCAGTTGGCCCGCTCTTCAGGAAAACTTTGAAGAATGGAGGTCAAATCCGAAAGGGGACCATCACATAAAGGTTGGTTGGTTGTTTGAGGTTTAAGGAACCAAAAAGCAAGATCATCAGTCCCGTGTTTTAAATGTGGTCCATTCCGCTAATGTGACATCTCAGGGAAGTCAGAACAATAAAAGGGAAAAGGCTAAAAACGTAAAAGGGCAGACATGTTGTCAATGGTAAAAATAAAATGAGGGAAGTCAGCAAGAGAACGAACCCAACGCTATGCTGAAGCAGCATAGGCAAGACCACCTGTGACTTAAAAGGTGCAACCGCTAGAATGTAGAAGTACGTATGGGAAAAGGAGACTAACCAATCCTTAAAAAAAAGGTAAAAACAGAGTAAAAGAGGATTTCGGTCAGGGAGGTGAATCGGGAATCTCCCAACACTGCTTAGAGTGGGAGACACCCAAACACTCACCGCCCTGCCCCAATACCAGAGAGATTAAAAACCTTAAAACTAAGAATAAAAACCACTTTCCTGGAGGAAACCGAGAACCAGAGAGACCATCTGGGAATCGTCAGCCAACATCAAAGGTAAAGTGTGGGGAGTCTGTACTTAGCATGCAGAGCCAAAAAAAGGGGGCATTGAAGCAAAATGTGGGCTACTGACTGGAAGGCTCCACAACCACAAAGTGGGGGTGGCTCATCACGCAAAAGAAAACCATGGGTCAGATTGGTATGGCCAATGCGGAGACGACAAAGTGTGGTCGAGTCCTTTTGGGAGAGGCGAAAGGAAGAATGCCACGAGCCTGGTGTCACCTCAATCGCATGAAGTTTATTAGACAAGGGAGTAGCCTCCCAAGAATTGGCCCATGACTATGCGAAATGGGATTTGATGTGATGGCGTAAATCCGCTGCAGGAGGGGCTACAGAAAACGGGGGGTAAGTGACTGCTCCCCCAGCCAAACGATCAGCGAGCTCATTACCCGAGATACCCACATGGCCTGGGACCCAAAGGAAGTCAATAGAATAAGCAGCACAGTGAATATCAGCGAGATGATCATGGATGGCAGAGACCAAGGGATGGCGCGAAAAACACCGGTCAATAGCAAGGAAGCCACTCATCGAGTCCATACATAACAAAACGCGGTTGTGTTGGGACTGTTTAATAAAGGTAAGGGCCTGGGAAATTGCCATCAATTCCGCAGAAAAACACCCCACATGTAGGTGGCAGCAGATGATTTTCCATTCTGACAGAGGACGTGAAGGCATACACCACATGATCAGCAGATTTGAAGCCATCAGTGTAAAAAAAAAAAACAACAGCATCCCGAAACTCCCAAAAAATTTGGCGGAGAAAGGAACGGACCACCACCGCGGGGGGGGGGGGATGAAATCGTTAGGACCTCGGCAGAGATGCATCCGGTTTTGAGGCCGAGGAACTAACGAAGGGGAGGGGGTGGAGGGGAGGGAGCGAGGAAGACAGGAAAAAGAAGGAAGCTGAAAATCACGGCAAAAAGACGCGAGGCGGAGCCCAACCGGTAAACCCGACGGAGGGCGGGAGACGTCCATCGTCTGGGAACAGGATAGAATAGGAAGGATGAGTGGGAGAGGAACGGATAGCGAGTACATAAGACACCAGAAGCTGAGTCCGCCGAACAGAAAGGGGGGGGGGGGGGGGGGAGGGACACCAGCTTCAACCAGGAGACTATCAACAGGACTAGTAGGGAATGCACTGGTTGCCGAACGGATACCACAATGGTGGACTGGATCCAGCACGTGCAGTGTGGAAGGAGCAGCTGAACCATAAACTTGACAACCATTGTCGAAGCGAGACAGAACTAGAGCACTATAAAGACGGAAGAGGAGGGAATTGTCCGCATCCCAAGAGGAGTGGGCAAGGAAGCGAAGGACATCGAGTTTACGGAGACATCCTACCTTCAGAAGTCTGATATGCCGCAGCCAATTGAGTTTGTTGTCGAAAAGACGACCCAGGAAACAAAACTGTGGGACCACAGGCAATCGTTGTGCATCGAGATACAGCTCTGGATCAGGAGGGATCGTATTACGGCGACAGAAGTGGACCACCCGCGATTTTAGAGGAGAGAACTGAAACCCGTGTGAGAAGGTCCATGCAGAGGCAGACTGGATAGCTCCCTGGAGCTGCCATTCTGCAGATGCCGTCGAGGAGGAACTAACCCAAATGCAGAAATCATCCACATACAGGGCAGGGGCGACAGAGGCCACAAGTCCATCGATAGCAACGAGGAAAAGAAGGACACTCAAAACAGAACCCTGTGGGATGCCCGTCTCCTGGGTCCATGGAGAACTAAAAACAGTACCAACTCGAACTCTGAATGACCGATGGAACAGGAACTGGCGGATAAAAATAGGGAGTGGGCCCCAAAGACCCCACTGGTGAAGGGTAAGTATGATGTGATGGCGCCAGGTCGTGTCATAGGCCTCCCGAAAGTAAAAATCGGTGCAACCAAATGGCGGCGCTGGGAAAAAGCCTGCCGAACTGTGGATTCCAAGCGAAGTAAATGACCGATTGGAGACCATCCCTCTTGGAAGCCACACTGGTAAGGGGACAATAGATCCCGAGATTCGATGACCCAATTGAGCCGATGGGCTACCATTTGTTCAAGTAACTTACAAACAACATTGGTCAAACTAATTGGGCGATAGCTGTCAACAGATAGGGGGTTCTTACCAAGCTTAAGGACAGGAACCACGATGCTATCCCTCCACGGAGAAGGGAAGTCACCCTGGAGCCAGATACAGTTAAACACCCAAAGAAGATGTTGCCGTTGTGGAGCACTGAGATGTTGGAGCAGTTGGTTCTGAATGGAGTCTGGGCCAGGAGCTGTATCATGAGAAGATAGAGCAGAAAGAAATTCCCATTCAGTAAAAGGTTCATTGTAAGATTCTGACTCACAAGGGGTAAAACATAAGGTGGAAGCTTCGGCCTGCTGTTTCTGGTGAAGGAAAGCAGCCAGATAGGAGGCTGAAGCTGATGCCACTGCAAAATGGGTCGAAAGATGTTCTGCAAGAACTAATGGGTCCGTACAAATCCCATCTGGGAGGTGAAGGCCTGGAAGGGTGGACTGCTGATGGCAACCTTGGGGGGAGAGAGAGAGAGAGAGAGAGAGAGAGAGAGAGAGAGAGAGAGAGAGAGAGAGAGCGCAAAGTGTAGCCCATACCCGTGACAGTAGAACGAAGAGAAGAAACTAATCTTTCCCAACATATCCGCTTGCTCTGTTTGATTAAATAACGGGCCTTAGCAGGGAGGTGTTTAAAGGTAGTAAGGCTGGCTACGGATGGGTGCCTCTTAAAGTGTTGCAAAGCTCGACGGCGAACATGGATGGCGATGGCAATGGCAAAGGCAGTACTCCACCATGGGACTTACCGGCAACGAAATGGCCCAGATGAGCGCGGGGCACCTAGGTTAGCAGCACGAACAATCGCGTCACACACGTCACGTAGGATGTCATCAATACAACCTGACAAAGAGGGAGAAAACACGACCTGTGTAGTGTATAGAGGCCAATCGGCGCGTTGGGAAGACCAACGAGGTTACCTGTCCATCGGGGAGCGGAAAGGGAGGGAGAGAATCACAAAGATCGTCGTGTGCCGACCAGTGTAATGAAGGGAGGAGAGAGGGAGAAGAGAAAGATCAATGGCAGAAAAGATACCACGACCGGCACTGAAATGAGTAGAGGAGCCATCATTAAGAAAGCACAAGTCGTGGTCTGCAATAAACTGGTCTATAAGAAGACCTTGTCTAGATGGAAAGGCACTGCCCCACAAGGGATGATGAGCATTAAAATCCCCGAGAAGGAGGAAGGGAGGAGGAAGTAGCTGAAGAAGAGCAGTTAAGGCAGCAGGTGTTAGCGTCCTGTCAGGAGGGAGATGAAGATTGCAAACTCTGACCGCAGAGTCTAGGTGGACCCTAACAGCAACCGCTTCCACTGTAATTTGAAGAGGAATCCACGTGCTAGCAATGTCTGTATGGACCAACATACAAACGCCACCAGAAGCCCACAGGGGTCCGACCCGATGTCAACAGAAAACACGGAACCCACGGAGGGTCGGTGAGTGAGCATCAGTAAAATGAGATTCCTTGAGAACCACACAAGCTGCCGAGTAAGACGAAATAAGGGATTTCAATTCCGGAAGGTGACAATAGTATCCATTACAATTGCATTGGAGAACCACAGAGCGATGATTTAAATGGGGGCTGAACACACTAAAGCCAGTCATACCGCCAGGTCCCCACCCGTCACCAACAAGGAGGGGGCGGCATCCATGAACAACAGGTCAGAATCCGGTTGTGAACTCGGGGAAGGGACCTCTGGTGACACCAGAGGCTCTTTGTCCCAGGACTTATGTTTCTTCTTCTTTTCAGGCTGAGATCAAGGAGGGCTGTGTGGCATAAAGGAGCCAGCTGCACCAATATCAGGAACAAAAAGAGACCGGGCGACCTGGGGGCAGACATACCGAGGCTCTCGCGGTCGTCGCGCGGCAACAGACCTTTGGCCTGGAAGGTGCCGGGAAGGGGCATCCCGGGAGAGGCGCCCTTGACTGGCAGACGCCGAAGGAGTGGGACACTTCTCCAGCAGGGGAGGGGGAGCACCGCCGAGAGGAGAAGGTGTGGGAGCCGCAGGGAAGGGGGGGGGGGGAAGGACAGGGGTCCGGGATGGTGTAAGGAAGGGGGAGGAAGGGGTGAAGATGTAACCAAGGCGTAACTAGATGTCATGGACAGAGGGTGAAGATGTGTATATTTCTTACGGGCCTCTGTGCGGGTTAAACGATCGTGGGCCTTATAATCCTGTATCTTCTTTTCCTTCTTATATACTGGGCAATCTGGTGAACTTGGAGAATGACTACCATGACAATTTACACACACAGGAGGGGGAACACAGGGACTCCCCTCATGGAGTGGACGTCCACAGTCACCAGAGAGAGGGGCCTGTGAACAGCAGGAAGATGTGTGTCCAAAATGCAAGCACTTAAAACACCTCATAGGAGGTGGGATGTACGGCTTCACATCAAATCAATAAACCATAATCTTAACTTTCTCAGGGAGGGAATCCCCTTCAAAGGCCAGGATAAAGGCACCAGTATCAATGCGATTGTCTTTAGGACCCTTCTGAACACGCCGAAAAAAAGTGAACACCCCGCCATCCGAGATTGCCCCGAAGTTCCTCATCAGTTTGAAGGATGAGGTCCCTGTGAAAAATCACACCTTTTACCAGACTGGTGGGGGTAATGGACACAGGAATTGTGCCAAGACAGGTACAGGCACGAAGGGCCGCAGATTGTGCAGCTGAAGCAGTTTTGATCAGCAACGAACCCGACCACATCTTGCTCAGGGAGTCCACTTCGCCAAACTTGTCTTCAATATGTTCCACAAAGAATAAGGGTTTGGTAATGGTGAAAGTATCTCCATCAGTCCTGGTGCAAAATAGATAACAGGGGAAAGGTTCGCCTCTAGCCGAAGGGCCTGACCCTCTTCCCAGGGGGTAGCCATGGAAGGGAAGGCCGAAGGGGCAAGAGAAGCAGCACTTTAAGAATCAGTTCCACGCAGAGAGACGGCCACAGAAGAACGGCCAGAATTCTGGACCCATAAGCGTTTCATTTGCATAGTGTCTGCCCTGATACCACCTACTCCGATCAGGAGCTCTTCTCACGGGCACCACCCAGCCACAGCAAGGGCCGTCTGGCATGGCGGCCATTGCCGGGAGTTCCGATGCTCCAGGATGACGAGCAACCACTCCAAGGCATGCATGAGGAGGTCACAGCTCAGGTATCAGAAGTGTGATCCCTGTGTGTTCAGGGGGCTCAACCAAAAGGGTACATAGCGACCCCACCACATGGGCTGGCAACCGTGCTGGCTATGCACCCTAGCATCAGACAATGATGTGAAAGAAAAGGTGGAATGTACTAGGAGGGCGCACGTCGGAAACACTAGGTAAGGTGCTGTTCCCCAAAGGCTCACACTACTGAGGAGAAATTTTGTAATGGAGGTCAAACCCCAGAGGGGGGACCAAGGAATGCCAAAAGGAGGAGATGATTACGCAACAAAGCCGATTGTAAAACTAACAGAACCAGGAGGATAGCGGGGGTCAACATAAGCAAGGACACCAAGAGAGGGAGAGTAGAGGAGAGGGCGACAAGAGAGGAGGGGAAGGGGAAGGAAATGCAACCCTGGAGAGAAAGAAGGCTGCAATAGCTCGGGGCCCCGTGCTCGCCGTGCACATATCCACAAAAAGTTCTGGATCCCCTGGGGGGGACCATCACATAAAGGCCAAAAGGGGTAAGACTCCTTTTAGTCGCTTCTTATGACAGGCAGGAATACCTTGGGCCTATTCTAAGCCCCAGACCCACAGGGGGAAGCTGCCGGGTGTTGTGCTGGAGAGGAAAGAGAAGGAGCTGGAGAAGATGTAATTGATGCAAAGGTAGAGGAGAGATTTACAAGGTGAAGTGTTTCGAAGTTCTTGCAGGCCTCGAAGTAGCTGAGACAGTCAAGGGTCTATATTTCCTGAATTCTTTTTCTTTCATCAACACTGGATATTCTAGTGAGAATGGAGAATGAAGACCAGAGCATTATACACATTTAGGTGGTGGTGGTGTGCAAGGGCTCCCCAAATGAAGAGTTAAGTCTGTCAGTCACAGTCACCACAGATGGGAGAGGCATCACATGACAAGGACATGTGGCCAAACTTGAGGCAATAGAAGCAACATACGGGAGGTGGACTGTATGGTTTGGGGTCGCATCTACAAACCATTACCTTTGTCTTCTCTGGCAGGGTATCCCCTTAAAAATGCCAGGAAGAGAGCGTCTGTGTCTACACAATGGTCCTTAGGGCTTCTCTGGAAACACACAAAATGAACTCCATGTCATTCCAGATTAGCCCCATGTTCATCATCGGACTGGAGGAAGTCCCTATGGAAAATTACAGGTGCCATACTGAGTGACTGATGATGACTTCATCGAACTTGCCCTTAATGTACTCCACAAAGGAAAGAGGTTTGGCAGCTGCAAAAGGCTCCCTGCTGCACCTGGTACAAACCAGGAACTGTGGAGAGGGTTTGGTCTGAAGGAATCTGGCCCAACCCTCTTCCCAAGGGGTAGCCAAGGAGAGCAATGTCGTGAAGGGAGAAACAGGAGCTGAGCAAGAAATATTTCTAGGAAGAGAAGTGGCCACAGAAGAGTGGCCAGAAAGTTTAATACGTTGCATGCGCCAAACGTCCGCTCTAGTACCATCTACTCCGAGCAGGCCTTGCCTCATGGGCACCACACAGCCACAACAGCTGCCTGGCAGGATTGTCACTGCTTGGAGTTCCTATGCCCCAAAAAGGAATATGTGAGGTGTTCACAGCACAAGTACCAGCAGTGTGATCCCGGTGTTTTTTTTTATGGATTTAGGGTGAAGAACTGATACAGTCATTAGCGGCCGGTCTGTGACTTACGAAAAGGTAAAAATAAAACGAACCGGAAACCAGCAGCAATGGGAACAAAACTCAAAAAATTGGAGAAACAAAAACAGAAGGAAAGCTTTAAAAAACCACTATAGAAGGGGGTTGGTTGTCCCCAAAACGAGCTTCAAATGACTGACGTCATCTCACTGGCTCTAATAAACTCGAGAACGTGATCGGCTGATGGCATGTCATCGGCTAAAATGGAGGTTGTATCAGGCGACAGCTGTAGACGAGCGCGTAACGGAGTAAAATAGGGGCATTCAGGTAAAAGGTGTCTCACCGTCCACAGTTGAGAGCAGTGGGGACAGAGCGGGGGAGGATCGCCACTTAAAAAAAGTCTATGGCTAAAAAGACAGTGCCCTATCCGCAGTCTAGTTAAAATTACCTCCTCCCGACGACGCGTTCGGGAGGATGAGGTCCAAGCACAGGGAAGAGCTTTCACATCCCGCAATTTATTATTGGGAAGTGTCTACCACTGTGCGTGCCATAAAAGAACAACACGACGACATAAAACACTCCGTAGATCGGCGAAGGGAATCGTGCGAATAGCTGGCCGAAGAAGAGAGACCGCAGCCTTGGTCACTGTATCGGCCGCCTCATTTCCACAGATACCAACGTGTCCTGGGATCCATAGAAACGCCACAGAGACGCCCCCCAAGTGAAGCAAGTGGATCAAGTGTAAGCAGTCCTGAATCCGGTGGACCAGAGGGTGGACAGGGTAGGGAGCTTTGAGACTGAGGAGAGAGCTGAGAGAATCTGAACAGGTAACATACTGTATCCGCTGATGGCGACGGATGAATTGGACAGCCTGGAGAACAGCGTAAAGCTCCGCAGTATAAACCGAACACTGGTCGGGAAGCCGAAATTGATTTGGGGTGTCGCCAACAATATAGGCACTCATAACACCTAACGATGTTTTTGAGAAATCAGTGTAAATAAATGTGGCAACCTTCATTTGTCCGTATAGAGCAGCAAATGTCACGGAGCAGGCAGGTCCGGGGACGGAGCCATGATGGTGCTGTACCCCAAGTTGTCAAGAAAGTTTTAGGAAAACGGAAGGAAAGAGAATGGAACAGTTGATGGAAGCGGACTCTCGGTTGTAGTAGAGAGGAAGGGCGGCCTGCATGCCCTAAATCCAAGGGGGCGTCGAAAAAAATGTCATGGGCCGGATTTGCAGGCATGGAAGACAGATGGCTAGCATAACGACTCAGAAGGACAGTTCGCCGATTGGACAGCGGGGGTTCAGCAGTCTCAGCACAAAGGTTTTCCACAGGGCTGGTGTAAAAAGCTCCAGACACTAAACGTAATCCACGGTGGTGGACAGAGTCGAGACGACGAAGAATAGACGGCCGAGCAGAGGTGTAAACTATGCTTCCACAGTCCAATTTCGATCGCACTAAGGCGCGATAGAGGCGGCGAAGGACCACTCGGTCCGCTCCCCAGGAGGTACCATTCAGAACACAGAGGGAGTTGAGGGATCGCAGACAGCGAGCCGAAAGATAGGAAAAGTGGGAGGACCAGCATAGTTTCCTGTCAAACATAAGACCCAAGAATTTAACGACGTCCGAAAACGGAGGGTTGACAGGTCCTAGATCTAAGGAAGGTGGAAGAAACTCCGTACGACGCCAAAAATTAACACAAACGGTCTTACTGGGAGAAAAGCGGAAGCCGGTTTCGATGCTCCAGGAGTGGAGGCGATCGAGACATCCTTGCAGACGTCGTTCAAATAGGCTGGTCCGTTGAGAGCTGTAGTAGATCACAAAATCGTCCACAAAGAGGGAGCCCGAGACATCAGGAAGGAGACAATTCATAATGGGATTTATGGCAATGGCAAACAGTACAACACTTAGCACAGAGCCCTGGGGTACCCCAGTTTCTTGGGAGAAAAAGGAGCAGCCGACCTCGAATGCCCCAAGAGAACAGTGTGCCGAGGATGCCTGTCCTCCAACAGGTATCGTATGCTCTCTCCAGATCAAAAAATATTGCTACCGTTTGACGTTACCGGAGAAAATTGTTCATGATATAAGTGGAGAGGGCAACAAGATGGTCAACTGCAGAACGATGCTTTCGGAAACCGCATTGGGCAGGTGTTAAACACTGCGGGAATCCAGCCATCAAGCTAAATGGCAATTAGCATACGCTCCAAAACCTTACATACACTACTCGTGAGAGAAATGGGGCAATAGCTAGAGGGGAGATGTTTGTCCTTTCCAGGTTTCGGAACAGGAACGACGATAGCTTCCCGCCACCGTCTGGGAAAAGTACTGTCGGTCCAAATTCGATTATAAAGGCGAAGGAGGTAACGCAGACTATGGTATTGTAAATGCAGCAACATTTAGATGTGGATACCATGCGGTCGTGGGGCGGAATAGCGAGAAGAAGGAAGTGTATGTTGTTCCCGCATGGAGAAAACAGTGTTGTAGCTTCCGCAACTTTGAGAGAAGGCAAGAAGAGCTCGAAATCTCAGCAAAGAGTTGACCCAATGAGTTCGAAATTGCGACGAGGTCCACTAATGTATCATGCGGGACAGTGAGCCAATAGACTGGGGAGAAACTAGGCGCGCCAGATAACCGTCGAATCCGACTCCAAACTTCCGAGGAGGGAGTGAAGGTGTTAAATGAGCTAGTAAAGAAGTCCCAGCTTGCCTTCTTGCTTTCGCGGATGACGCGACGTCATCGCGCACGGAACTGTTTATAGCGGATACAGTTAGCCAATGTAGGATGGTGACGGAAAACGCGAAGAGCATGCCGCCGCTCACATATTGCGTCACGGCATGCCTCGTTCCACCAAGGAACTGGGGGCCGCCGGCGCAATTCGGAGGTGCGAGGTATTTAACGTTCTGTAGCTGAAAGAATAACGTCTGTAGTATGAGTGACCTCGTCGTCGACGCTAGGAAAGTGACGGTCATCGAATGTCGCTAGAGACGAAAAAAGTGTCCAATCAGCTTGGGCAAACTTCCAGTGTCGCGGGCGCGTATATGGCAGGTGTGGCTGCAATCGAAGGACACATGGAAAGTGGTCACTGGTGTGGGTATCAGCAAGGGCGAACCATTCGAAGCGCCGAGCTAGCGGAACAGTACATACATAAAGGTCCAAATGAGAGAAATTTGTCGTGGAGGCAGACAAAAATGTAGGGTACCCTGTGTTGAGGCAAACAAGATCCGCTTGGTGGAACACGTCTATCAATAGTGAACCACACGGACAAGGACGTGGAGATCCCCAAAGCAGGTGGTGGGCATTGAAGTCCCCAACCAGCAAATAGGGGGGTGGAAGCTGACCAATGGTATGTATACAGTACAAAGAGAGAAGGTGTATCCAGAAAGGGAAAGACGGACAGCGACAGCTTGGAAGGAAGTGTTTAAGGGGATTCGGTGATAATGGAGAGTATCATGGAGAAGTATCATGAGTCGTCCATGTGCTGGAGTGCCTTCAACAGAGGGGAGATCAAATCGGACTGACTGAAAAAGGGGCGAAACAAAGCGGTAGTGGGGACGCAGCTTTGTTTCCTGAAGACGGAAGATGACCGGCGAGTAGGATTGTGAGAGGATCGACAATTCATATCCTTTGGCTCAAATGCCGCGTATATGCCAATGGATAACAGACATAAGGTGGACAGAAAATGGAAGAATGTGACCAAGGGTGCCCTCAACTCAATGACTGCTCAGAGCTGGCGACTGACAGCGTGGAACAGCAGTCAGCCGAAGGCAGGAGATCCTGATCCATAGATTGTTCAGGAGCAGCTCCTGCCACCAGCGATCGGCCGGTTGATCGGCCGCCAGCAGTGCGCCTCGGCGACACAGAAGACGGCCGAGGGCGGCTACCACCAGGTGGTGCTGTAGATGAGACACGCCGTGGCAGGCGATTGTAGGGAGGTTGAACGGGCATCTTTGCGCTGGCCGATCTGACGACTGTGGCACGTAAGATGGGATCACAAGTCTCCATGGCCGCCTCCTTTGTTGGTCGAGGAGAGGCAAGGACAGTGCTGTATTTACCTGTCTGATGCACAGTGGGCTTTCGACTGGCGAATGATTTTCGGGCAGTACAGGTCGACACCTTTTCCTTCACTCTGATTTCCTGAATGAGCTTTTCGTCCTTAAAAAAATGGGGCAATCTCGAGACGAAGCAGCGTGGTCACCCATACAGTTGATGGAATGAGAGTATGGAGGTGGACAAGCACCCTCATGGGCATCCTTGCCACATGTAACATTTGGCCGGATTGGAACAGGACTGGCTGGTATGATTGAACCGCTGACACCGATATCAACACGTAGGGTTTGGGATGTAAGGGCGAACGAAAATTATCTCATAGCCCACTTTGATGTTTGATGGGAGTTGAACTCTGTCAAATGTCAAGAAGACAATGCGGGTTGGAATAACGTTCATGTCAACCCATTTCATGACTATGAACAGCTGTTACGCCCTGGTCAGACAGGTAGTGTTGAATTTCCTCGTTGGACAATCAGTTGAGGGAGCGTGTATAAACGACCCCATATGAGGAATTTAAAGTGTGGTGCACTTCCACCCGGACAGGGAAGGTAGGTATCTGTGAAGTACACAGCAGTTTTTGTGCCTGGAGGGCACTGACTGTTTCCAACAACAAGGTGCCATTTCGTAATCTGGAACAAGACTTTACAGGACCTGCATCTGCGTCGACACCTTTCTGAATAATGAAAGGGTTGACCGTGGAAAAGTCGTGACCTTCGTCAGACCGAGAAACAACAAGGAACTGTGGCAACGATGGAAGGACTGTCTGTGGCTGAGACTCCTTGAACTTACAGTTGTGAGCAGACATAGTAGAAGATGAGGAAACAATTGTTGAAGTATCCCCATGGTTACCGGCATCTCCGATGGCGCGCTCCTCCCTTGTGGGGGCCCTCTCTGAGGGCACTCCCGCCTTAGGTGATTGTTCACATCTCAAGTCACACCTCCCGAGAAACGGTCAGAGGGACCAATCGGCACTTTCAGAAGGTATCATCTCGGGTAATCACCCCTCCCTGCTCCTGGCCTCTACCAGGGGTTCATACGTGTCTTACCTGTCTACCCGGGGCGCGGAATTACGCGTTACCCCGTCACCGGTATGCGTGGGTCGGCTTTCAGACACGCACAGGGAGGAAAAAAAAGAAAGAACGTGTTACATTTTCGAGCGTCCGTCTCCGGCCGTAGGCACAAAAACATACCCCCAGAGGGGGAGAAAGGGAAGGAAAGAGGCGGAGGTGACAGGGGGGAGGGAAGATGGGGGATGGGGAAGGATGCGGAAAAGGAAAGTATGCAGCCCGGAAAAAAAAGGAGGTCCACATTAGCTCGGGGTCCTGTGCTCGCTACGCAGGTATCCACAAAAAGAGTTGTGGACCCCCTGGGGGGGGGGGGGGTCCCTATGGTGGCAGAGGGGCTTAGCTAGATGGATACGTAACAGGCCCATCATATGAACTGGCTATCAAGCTTGTGACATACGACGGAGGCCTTGATGGGGATGGGGGGATGGAGGAAAATTGTGAGGTAGAGGATGAGGAGGGGAAGAGGAACCTACGCCAAAGATGCTAGGTGGGGAGTTCTTTGCCTACTGGCTCTCACTAGAGTTTACATTTAGATATGGAGGTCAAAGCCCTGAAGGGGACCAAAAAAGAAAAGCCGAAAAGAGGAGGAAACGTAAACAAATAAAACGCGGTCGACAAACCGCGCATCGCTCGCTAAAACGGTTAATAGCTGACGTGACAAACACGTACTGGAACGAAAGCGGTTGGAAACGGACATTCGGCTAGGAACTAGCAAACCATCGAAGGTTGATGACGATGAGCACGAAGTGATGGTGGACCACCACTTAAATTGTAACAGCTAAAAAGACAATGCCCTCTTGACAAAAGTGCTGTGAGGTGGTAGGCCACGCCCCTGGGAACAGTTTAATTTCCCAGAGCTTGTTGCCATGAAGAGTAGATCAGTGGTGATGCCAAAACTAAACCACCTGCCGACAGACAGCAACATGGAGATCATCCGAAGTAATGAAAGAGCTAGCAGGCCGAGGTAGGACTGCAGCCTTGGTAGCAGCGTCAGCAGCCTCATTTCCCAGCAGAGAAACGGGACCAGAGACCTTCATGATCATTATAGTGGCTCCCTCAATAGCAAGCAGGTGGAAGCTCTCTTGGACCCATTGCACTAAGGGATTGACTGTGTACAGCACACAGAGGCTCTGGAGAGTACTGAATCATGGCAATGTGTTGGGTGGTCTGATAGAGTGCGAAGAATTCTGCTGTAAAAATTGAGCAATATCATGGAAGCTGCTACCAAAATTTATTGCTACCAATTATGAAGGCATACCTAACACCATCTGTCTTGGAGCTATCGGTGTGCACAAAGGTGCTACCGCTAAGTTGTGAAGGTCGAGAAGCTTACAGCAACAGATCGAAGCTGGAGTAGTTCAAAAATGGTTCAAATGGCTCTGAGCACTATGGGACTCAACATCTTAGGTCATAAGACCCCTAGAACTTACAACTACGTAAACCTAACCGAAGGACATCACATACACACCCATGCCCGAGGCAGGATTCGAACCTGCGACCGTAGCACCCCCACGGTTCCGGACTGCAGCGCCAGAACCACACGGCCACCGCGGCCGGCGAAGCTGGAGTAGTGTCCTTGGGATGCGGATGAAGTCCAAGATATATATGGGCTGCCGCACAAAGCCAAGGCACTGGGGGTCCATACCCACTGGGAACATGACAGATGGCGTGAAGTTAAGCTGTCGGAGCAGTAGCTGAAAGCGAACTCTGGGAGGTAACATAAGGGCACGCCTCATACTGGTGGTCAAGGGAGGCATCGGGCATGGCGGCAAACGGCATGTGTACCCCTGAGGAGGGCATCACACTGGTATGACAGTAGCAGTTTGGAGTCTTCTGCAAAGACTCACAACCAGGCTAGTGTAAAGTGCGCCAATGGCCAAGTGTATTCCACGATGGTGGATTGTGTTAAGACGACGTAAGATAGATGGACATGCAGATGAATAAACGGAACAACCATAATCTAGTTTCGAACTAATAAGGGAGCGTTATAAATAGAGGAGGGTGGTCCAATCAGCTCCCCAGGAAGTACTGCTTTTGACATGTGTGACACTGGTATAGCCTGGTGCCAGGTAAAACATGTGAGAGGACCAAGAAAGTTTCCTATTGAGTATGAGGCCCAAGAACTTCGTAGTTTCAGCGAACGAAAGAGCAGCAGGCCCAAGATGTGAGTATGATGAAAGAAACCCGTCGCGCACGCAAAAATTCGTACAAACGGTTATGTCAGTGGAAAAATAAAAGCCCAAGTCAATGCTCCAGGAGTAGAGACGATAGAGATACCGCTGAAGGCGCCGCTCAAGGAGTCAAGTCCGTGGAGAACTGCAATAGATCGCAAAGTTGTTGATGAAAAGGAGACTCAAACGTTTGTCGGGAGACATTCCATAATAGGGTTAATGGCCATAGCAAAGAGAACAATGCTCGGGATGGAGCCTTGAGGCACCCTTTTCCTGGATAAAGGCATCTGAAAAGGTCGAATCTAAGTGTACCTTGACAACTCTGTCTTTTAAAAATTCCTGGAGGAAGCGGGGAATGCGGCCTCCGAGACCCCACATGTATGGGTGGAGGACACCAGTCCTCCAGCAGGTATCTCACACTTTCTCTAAATCAAAAACCACGGCCGCAGTCTTATTTCCGCAGAAAACCGTTCATGATATGGGATGACAAACTGAAGAGATATACACAAAAATGCAGTGTGTGTTATTTCGAATTACGATGCGAAGTTCCTTCGAATATGTATGCTTGTCCAAAGGAAAAGGCACTGTGCTGGCTACAGCCGTTATGAAATAGATTAATGTATTCGCAATTGCGAATATGGGTCTGGTCATGGGTATTGTCCTGATAGGCAAATGGTAAGGCAACCGCTCGCGATAAGCTGGAAATCGGGGTTCGAGTCCCGGTCTGGCACAAATTACCATTGTCATTACATTACACAGCTGATAGTAGTCCATATTCATTACTGCGAATACATTTCATGTAAGGGACACGATGGTCAACGGCAGAACAGCGCGCTGGAAATCCACATCGTACAGAGGTTAGAAGGTTGCGAGACTCGTGCCATCTTACCTGGCGGTCATGAATCATACAGTCAGTCACCTTGAGAACATAGCTTGTGAGATAAATGGGGCACTAGTTAGAAGTAGGGTTTTTGTCCTGACCAGACTTAGGCATGGGTATGACAGTGGCTTGACACCAGCGTATGGAAAACGTTGTCTGACCAAGTGCGATTGTACCTATGAAGGAGAAGGTGCTTGCCCGCAAGAGAAAGGTGCTGCAACATCTAAACGTTAACATTGCCTAGCCCTGGAGCAGAAGATTGGGATGAAGTGAGAGGATGATTAGCTCCGTCATAGTAAAGGCCGCATTGTAACATTCACGATTCTGGGAGGAGAAGGGTATCATCCGAGCTGCAGCCACTTGTTTGCGAGCGAGGAAGACGGGGTGATAGTTGGTAGAGCTAGAAATCTCCGCAGAATAGCTGCCTAAGTGTTCGACACAGCAATGGGGTCCACAATGACATCGTCTGCTACGGTCAAGCCGTAAATTGGGAAATGGGCCTTGGTTCCAGAGAGTCGACGGTGGTTGCCCCACACGACACAAGGAGTGAAAATGATGAAAGAACTAGTAAATGAAATCCATTTAACTTTTTTCCTATCCAGAAGAATGGGACGACACTGTGTACACAACTGTTTATAACGAACACAGTTCGCCATCGTAGGAGGATGGTTAAAAATGCGGACAGCACGTCTCCGCACGCGAATTGCGTCACGGCACACCTCAGTTCACCTAGGGGCCGGGACATGGTGCAGTAAAGACGAAGTGCGAGGAATGGAACAGTCTGCGGCAGTAAGGATAATGTTTGTAAGATAGTCTACCTCGTCACTAAAACTGGCGAAATGCTGTTTGGTGAAGGCCGCCAGGGAAGAGTAAAGCCTCTAGTCAACCTTAGAAAGCTGTCAATATGGTTTCCACGCAGGTGGGGGTAGGAGTCATCAAATGTGTAGTGCACAGGAAATGGTCGTTCGAGTACATGTCAGAGAGAGTGGACCACTCTAGACGGTGGCTAGCTGGGCAGTGCAAAACAAGAGGTCCGAATGGGTATAGGGTGTATGGAGTCTGAAGAACATAGGTGCTCCAGTGTTAAGACAGGTGAGACTGAGGTCAACCAAGAGGGCACCTCTGACATGTTCTTTAAGTGCCTCAAAGCGGATGTTGGCCATCAAAGTCGCCAAGCGGCAAATAGGGGGTGAGTGAGTTGACTAATAGAGTAAGTCTGCCCTGGTGACAGTAAATGACAGAGGTATGTAGACTTTACAAAGAGAAAAGGGGAAACAGAGGAGGAAAATATGGACTGCAACAGCTTGCAGCCGGATATTCAATGATGGTTTGGCTATGGACGTCATCTTGGATGAGCAGCACGATTCTCCCACGAGACAGAATGCCATCCTCTGACGGGGAGTGACGGAGGACAATTTTGTTTCTTGGAGGCAGAAAGCAATCAGAAGCTGCAATTCCAAGAGAGCAGTAATTCCTCCTTGTTGGATCTACCATGAACTTTGCATTGGAGAATGGAGGGAGGGAATTTGCTGCTCGGTAAGCTCGTATTTTGTTCACTTAACGAAAGTTCGGAAATGTTTCGAACGCATCTGGAAAACAAGGAAAACAGCATCAACTTGAGCGCCTTTCCATACACTGAACTGGATTTCATGGACGAACAGAACGAGCTGTCTCACGACATCTCTATAAGTGGAATCCAAGTTGATTTTCAGAGAGAAGATGTTCCTTCTCTGAAACCTAACAACACGTGAGCATAAAACATGTTCCATAATTCTACATCAGATTCGCTCAGATTATGAGCACCTCTGTCGGCCCTTCTTCAAAACGTGAATGACCTGCGCTTTTTCCCAATCGCTAGAAATACCACTTAGCCCCAGTAATCTACGACAAATACTGCTAAAAGAAAACAAAGACCTTTCAGACAATCTCTGTAGGGCCCAACAGGTGCCTCATCCGGCGACATTTCGACATCCTTGCGCCGATTGACAGGAGGAACTGCGTTATCTTTTCCGCTGTCAAACAGTTCTCAACTACCGGTACCGAATTCAGTATTTCGACCTTATCCCTGTCATCTTTTCTGGTGCCAGTATGTTCAATGAGGCCTGAACAGATAATTTCTACCTGCTTTATCACTTTACGTAACACCAGAACTTATCGGGATATTTACTCATATCATTTGGCAAAATTTTACTCAAATTCATTGAACGCTTCTCGCATCTTCCTCCTCACGTTCATTTTGGCTTCATTCACCTTTTGTTTGCCTTTTGCTCTAGTGTTAAAAATCTGTCCGGCCAAGTACTTATATGTGCTATTTATTTCTGTAGTATCTTTCAATGAGTTATTTATCTAACACGTTCTTAGCAATATAGTTCCATATTTAGTTAATATACCAGGTGATCAAAAAGTCAGTATAAATTTGAAAACTGAATAAATCACTGAATAATGTAGATAGAGAGGTACAAATTGACACACGTGCTTGGAATGACATGGGGTTCTTTAAGAACCAAAAAAAATACACAAGTTTAAAAAATGTTCGACAGACGGCACTTCATCTGATCAGAATAGCAATAATTAGCATAACAAAGTAAGACAAAGCAAAGATGATGTTCTTTACAGGAAATGCTCAATATGTCCACCATCATTCCTCAAAAATAGCTGTAGTCGAGGAATAATGTTGTGAACAGCACTGTAAACCATGTCCAGAGTTATGGCGAGGCATTGGCGTCGGATGTTGTCTTTCAGCATCTCTAGAGATGTCGGTCGATCACGATCCACTTGAGACTTCAGGTAACCCCAAAGCCAATAATAGCACGCACTGAGGTCTGGGGACCTTGGAGGCCAAGCATGACGAAAGTGGCGGCTGACCACACGATCACCACCAAACGACGCGAACGAGAGATCTTTCACGTGTGTAGCAATGTGGGGTGGAGCACCATCCTGCATAAACATCGTACGTTCCAGTAAGTGTTTATCAGCCAGGCTGGGGATGATGCGATTCTGTAACATATCGGCGTACCTCTCACCTGTCACGGTAGCAGTCACTGACGTTTTGCTGTCCAGTTCCATCTGTCTGACATTTTGTGAACTTTTTTTGTTACAATAAACCCCATGTCATTCCACGTATGTGTGTCAATTTTTACCCTTCTATCTACATTATTCCGTGGTTTATTAAGTTTTCAAATTTATACTGACTTTTTGATCACCCGGTACTTCGTTGAAAATATGGACCGGGCGATATTTTACATACGCTAGCGTTTGAAGTCTTCGGCAGAAGAATGAAGCGTTTCTATAAAGTGAATATCTAGTAAATTAATTACAAAAAGAATTCAGAAGGAGATCAACACATACATGATAAAAATTACAATACCTGAATTTTAACATCAACATAAAATCAAATGACTTTGGCTGATGCGATTGTAATAAGCTTCTAACAGCATGTCATGTGATAGGCAGCAGTCAGGGAGTTTTGTGAACCTGATGATTCTGTATTTGACGTTTAACAATATCAGAATGCTTCAAAGCACAAGACTATACTTACACTGTACAGACATTCAACGCTATCTGAAGGTAATACACCACATAATGGTGCGTCAGTGTACAGTGGTAGAGAGGCGCGGGGGTTGGATACTGGTTACGTGTGCCCAAAGTTAGGTTTTATATCGTGATCAGACCAGGAACGTTTTTGTTCCCATGGACTACTTACAGTAAATAACTTCGAGAAATGTCGGGGTAGTTCATTTAACAACACTATGGTCATAGGATACAGGGCGAGGCAGCTAAGATAAACTATCCTAAATACATCCAGAATAAGTAAATGTTGGGCATTTCTAAAGTCTATGAACATTTTAAAATAACGGTATAGGAAAATGGATAAACATAACATATGGAAAAGTACATAAAGACAAATTCGTAAAGTTTGTTTCTGAACATGGCGCCAGCACGTTAGTTAGGAAAACTACCGTCAGTGGCGCCATCGTGCAAAGCTGCTGAAAATGGCAGCTAAATACGTAAAGAAAGTATTTGTGCACTAGAATTACCTCATTGCCAATCAGCTTTTCATAGCAAGTTTCACAAGACACCACCTGTTTACAACAGCATAGCGTAATGTTACATGAAATTTGAGGAAGATGGTTTTTTGTGGGATGCAAAACGTTTGGAGTGACCGGGCGTGTCAGAATAGACAGTGTCCACGTGTCGAGCTAGTGCAGAATCGAATATCCTTCAGCCTAGAGTGTGGAAAATTCTACATTAGCGATTAAAAGTGAAGCCTCATAAATGGCATACGATAAATTGGTTTGTCTGCAGTTCTGCATTGCTATGCAGAACCAAAATTACGACTACAAAAGCAGTTAATCTTCCATGGCAAAGGTACTTTCCATCTTTCCGAAACGTCAACCGACAAACAAACACAACTTAACACGTGGGATTCTGAGACAGATAACACTTTTCGTGCCATGTCCAATAAGGTTGGTTGGTTTGTTTGTTTAAAAGGGGGGAAAGGGACTAAACTGCGAGTCCCTGGTTCCCAGTAGAACAATTACCTGAGGGAAAGAAGAAAAAGACGACGTACGGCACAATAACAGGAGAAATGAAAAACCAGGACAGAAGGACAACAGACATTACAATGGACAAAACAGGACAAGAAAACCACAAACAAACGCAAGAAACAGGGAGAGGAGATTAAAAACAAGAAAGAAGATTACCATGGTTGGTTGACGATGAGAATAAAAGAGGAGAAGCCAGCTACTCTTCAACACATTATAACCTCCACCCTAAAAGCAATAGAGTGGAGGACACAGAGGGACAAATGACATGCACTAAAACTCAGATCAAATGATAAAACCAACCCTCACGAATAAAACGTAAAACTAAAGCTGCTGTTGAGGCACTGTCACCCAAAACCGAAGGTATGGTGCTGGAAAAGTTAAACGTCCGCCGCAAAGCGGCGGAAAGTGAGCAGCCCGGCAAAGGGTGGACGACGGTCCTCGTGACAGAGGAGGTAACTATGTGTGACCCACGTATTGCCAATGCAGAGTCGACAAAGGACAACTGACTCCATAGGAGAAGGCTGCAGGGAAGACTTCCACACATTCACAGTATCCTTAATGACACGCAGTTTGTTGAGCACACTGTTTTGCCACTCCCTCTCCCAAATACAAAAACCTTGTGGTTTAAGACAGAATGCAGGCCAGTTTCAGAGATGCCAATCTCCAGGAGATCCGCAGAGCCTGCTTGGCCAGCATGTCAGCAAGTTCGTTGCCTGGTATTCCGACGTGTCCTAGGGTCCACACAAACACCACTGAGCGACTGGAACATTCCAGGGCAGAGATGAACTCCTGGATAATCGCTACCAAAGAATGCCAAGGATAGCGTGTAAGCTGCTCATGGAATCAGGAAAGAGAAAAACGGCTCACCAGAACAGGAACAGATGTACTGAAGAGCACGAGAAGACCACAAGCTCTGCAGTAAATACACTGCAACCATCAGGCAAGGAATGTTGTTCAATATCGCCTATGTGAACAAAGGCGAAGTCAACATTACCATCAGCCATTGAGCCGCTGGTGGAAACCACTTCAGAGCCTCGGAACACTTCAAGAATCGTGAGGAAGTGATAGCAGAGAGCCAGAGGTTTAACGGAGTCCTTAAGGACATGTGAAATATCCAGGGAAAGCTTCGGCTTACAGTTACACCAGAGGTGTACATGAATGGAGCTCGAGGAGAGGTGGTGAAGGGAAGGATTCCTCCCACCTATGTGGGAGATGAACTGCCGTGGTTGCGGAAAGAAGACAGTAATAAGCATGTTGAGGAGAGCTATGAATGTGTGCAATGTAACTATCGAGCCACTGGGCACATCTGATCTTAAATGGAGAGATCCAACAGTACGCTTGTCACCAGACTTGTCAAAGCTCACCAGCAGGATTAGCTGAGCGGTCTAAGGTGCTGCAGTCATGGACTGTGCGGCTGGTCCTGGCAGAGGTTCGAGTCCTCCCTCGGGCAAGGGTGTGTGTGTGTGTGTGTGTGTGTGTGTGTGTGTGTGTGTGTGTGTGTGTGTGTGTGTGTGTCCTTAGGATAATTTAGGCTAAGTAGGGTGTAAGCTTAGGGACTGATGACCTTAGCAGTTAAGTCGCATAAGATTTCACACCCATTTGAACATTTTGTCTTAAAGCTCCTGTCACTAGTCAAACTCCGCGATGGTGAAACGGGTCGAGCAAATGGAATGCTAAGGACGCCGTTGAACCATAAATCACACTCCCATAGTCAAGGCGGGATTGAACAACAGCTCTGTAGAGTCGCAGCGGTGTAGAGCGATCTGTATCCCAGTTGGTGTTGCTCAGGCAGCAGAGGGCATTGAGGTGCTGCCAACACTGCCATTTAAGCTGACGTCGATGAGAAAGCCAAGTCAAACGAGTGTCGAAAACCAGACCTACGAATAGACGTCTCCATTACAGTGAGTGGGTCGTCATTAAGGTAAAGTTCTGGTTCCAGATGAATGGTACGACGCCGACAGAAATGCAACACATGTCTTCATGGCAGAAAACTGGAAACCATTGGCTACAGCCCATGACAGACTCGTGGATGGCTCCCTGCAGATGACGCTCAGCAACACCAGTACTGGAGCAGCAGTACGAAATGCAGAAGTCGTCTGCATACAGAGAAGGTGAGACAGAGGGACCGACAGCTGCTGCTAGACCATTAATGGACACTAAAAATGGAGAGACTCAATACAGAGCCCTGCGGGACTCCGTTCTCCTTGATATGGATGCAACTATGGGAGGCACAAACCTGGACATGGAAAGTGTGGAGTGACAGGAAGTTTTGGATAAAAACCGGGAGTGGGCCTATGGAGACCCCAATCATACAATGTGGCAAGAATATGAAGTTGCTAAGTCGTAAATCAAAAAAGATGGCAACCAGGTGTTAGCATCTGGAAAAGGCGGTTCAGATGGCAGGTTCGAGGGACGCAAGGTTAACAGTGGTAAGGCAACCCTGGTGGAAGCCACCTTGACATGGAGCCAGTAGGCCACGTGACTTAAGGACCCAACCCCACTGCTGACACACCATACATTCTAGCAGCTTACGAAGAATGTTGGTGAGGCCTATAGGCCAATAGGTTTCCACATCAAGTGGGTTTTTACCAGGTTTCAGCACCAGAATGATAGTGCTCTCCCACCATGGTGATGGAAAGATGCCATTGCACCAGATCCGGTTGAAGATGATGCGAATATGTCACTTGTAGTCAGATGAGAGATTTTTAATCATTTGGCTGTGGATCTGATCAGGCCCAGGAGCTGTCAGAGCAATGTGCAAGGGCACTGAGGAGCTCCAACTCTGTAAATGGGGCGTTATAGGATTCACTGTGCCGTGTAGTGAAAGAGGACTTTCCCTTATAGCCACAGTTTGAAAAAGGGAAAGGCCCCGGCAAAGCCCCGCGTTTGCATCGGTAGATAACACGTCATTTATGTTAACACTGGGAACGCCTGTGGGGGTCTGGTACCTGAAAACAAGTTTGATCTTTCCCCAGATTTTGGAAGGTGACCTATGGCACCCAATGGTCGACACTTATTTCTGCCAACACTCCTGCTTCCGTCGTTTGTTAAGCTAGCGAATGCGGGCACGGAGCTGTTTAAAGGCTACGAGGTTCTCTAGCAAAGGGTGCCGCTTATGCCACTGTAGAGCTCACCGCTGCTACTTTATTGCTTCAGAGACTTCCGGCGACCACCAATGGACTACCTTGTGCTAGGGGCACCCTGAGGAGTGAAGAATCGCGTTTTCTGCAGCAGAACAAATGTTGTAGTCACCTGCTCAACCATGACAACAATGTTACTGTGTGGGAGAGACTCAACGTTGACAGCAGAGGTGAAAGTTTCCCACTTTGTTTAAGGACCATCTGGGTAGGCGTCCATGGGCCTGACAGAAGGGCAGTGGCAGGAAGATGGGGAAGTGGTCACCACCACACAGGTCATCATGTGTTCTCCAGTGGATAGATGGGAGAAGCCCTGAGCTGCAAATTGATAAATCAATGGCCAAGTAACTACCATGAGCCACACTGAAATGTGTGGTGGTCCCAGTATTTAAGAGGCAGAGGTCGAACTGAGATAGTGAAGTTTCGACATATCTGCCTCTGTCAGTAAGCACAGTGCGATCCCACAACGGATTATGGGCATTGAAATCTCCCAAAAGTAGGAAATATTTAGGGAGTTGATCAATCAGTGCAGATATACATTCAGGGGTACTACACCATTTGGAGGTATACAGTGCAGACAGTTATTTCCTGTGTCGTCCTTATTTTGGCTCAGGTTCACTACAGACTAAGTTTATTACATAAACGCAAACTCCACCTGACACTATTATAGTCGCTACATTTCCTGTAATACCACTTATAGCCACAGAGTGCAGGGCTCCACATTATCAGGAACCAGGTTTCCTGGAGATCAATGCAGATAGCAGATGTAAAACTTAACAGTTGCTGTAGCTCTGCCAGGTGGTGGAAAAATCCGCCGCAATTCCACTGGAGGATGTTGTCATCGTGAGACTGGGAAGCCATGGCACATTCATTCAGTGAGGCAGTTTGCACCTCAGAGTCACCTGCTGCCACCGACTTATTGCCTGAGTAGGGTATTTCCACTGTGTCTGAGGGTCTTGCGAGTTCTAGGTCCTCAACGGATGCCAGAATCTGCACCCCATCCTCAGACGCAGAGCTTAAGGAAGCGGTGGTGTGGGTGCCACCACAATTTCATTGGTCTTAGCGGGCTTATTTTTGGGCTTCTCTCGCTGCTCCTTGGGTTTCCATGGCTGGGAGAGCTTCACTGGCTCAATCTCCAGGGCTGAGGATGAGTGTGAAGCCCTACAACCAGCTGCTCTTCAGCCACTGGCAGGTGTCATCTTTCCCACTAGCAGAAACCTGGAATGGGAGTGACCCAAGGGTCCCCTTCCTAGCGAGAGGAGCCGAAGAAGACTTATGCTTCTCTGGCTTAGAGCTGGGGATGGACATCACCGATGGTTGGGGGCTTGTTGCTGTCACAGTAGGTGGTGTGGGAGCAACAGGGTGGGAAATGCCCCTACCATCAAGGGGGCAGTCGTAGTTTCCAGCTCAGAGGTTACGGGGGTTGGCAGAGATGATGGTGCCAGAACTGATGTATCGGCAGTGTAAGGCTGTCATATGCACAGGATGCAGGCATTCAAATTCTCTCTTAGCCTCAGTGTAAGTTAGTCGGTCCAGGGTCTTGCACTCCATAATTTTCCTTTCTTTCTGGAGATTACTGCAGTCTGGCGAGCAAGGTGAATGGTGCTCTCCGCAGTTGACATAGATGGGAAAGCAGGGCACATTTGAGTATTGGGATATGATGGGCGTCCACAATCTCGACATGTGATTCTGGAAGTACAGCGGGAAGACATGTTGCCAAACTCCCAGCAATTAAAGCACCACATCAGGGGAGGAATATAGGGCTTTACATCACAGCGGTAGATTATCATGTTACCCTTCTAGGGTAATGTATAACCCGCTAAGGCCAAGATGAAGGCACCAGTGGCAACCTGATTATCCTTTGAACCTTGGTGAACACGCTGGACGAAATGTAAACCTCGCTGCTCTAAATTGGCTCATCATCCGACTGCAAAAGAAGGTCCCTGTGAAATATGATACCTTGGATCCTACTGAAGCTCTTATGGGGCATGATGGTTACAGAAAAATCCCCCAGCATGTCACATGCGAGTAACGCCTGTGACTGGGCAGAGGATGCTGTTTGGATCAAGACTGACCCTGATCTCATTTTGGATCAATCCTTCATCACCCTGAACTTATCCTCTAAATGCTCAACAAAAAACTTAGGCTTTGTCGTCATGAAAAATTCCCCATCAGCTCTCGAACATACAATGTACCAGTGCGAACAGGAACTGCTGCCACCCTTAGCCTGACGTTCCTCAAATGGTGTGGCCAGGGAGGGGAACATGGGGAACGATTTGAGGTCGTACTTCAGTGCACTGAATTGAGCTTGTGATCACTTTGAGACTGCTGGTGGTGAAACAACAGCAAGAGATGATGGACTACGCTCCATCGCATGTCATCCGCCCTAATGCCACCCACTCCAACCAGAGGCCCTCCCCATGGACGCCACCCTGCTGCAGCCACCTGCAGAATGACCACTGACGGGATTCCCGATGCCCCATGGAGATGGGCATCTACCCCTTGGCATAGGTGGGGAGGTAACGGCGCAGGCATCAGCAGAACAATCCCTGTGTAGTCAGGAAGCTACAACCAACAGGGTACAAGGTGGTCGCACCACAATGGACCGGCTACTGTGCTGAATATCAGGTGTGAAGAAGTCCATGGTCATTGTCGACACAGAAAGCGACACTGCATAGTGCATGGTGGAAAACGCACCCAAAAGGTGTCCTCACTCAAAAGATGAAGAATGAGCGGGACTGAAAAGCGACGATGAGAAAGTGGGCTAAAGATCTCAATGCATGATGGACACGATGCACCATGTAAGACGTCCTTCCCCAATTGGCTCGCTCTCTGCAAAAATTTTGAAATATGGAAGTCAAACACTACAGGGACCATCACAAAGGCTGAAACGTGTGAAAACTCCTTGTAGTCGCCTCGTACGACAGGCAGAAATACCTCTGGCCTATTCTTACCCCTGGACCCACAAGAAGGGCACATCTAGCGCAACTGGAAACTAATTACTCTGTATAACGAGTTGGTATTTGATATATTTTTTCTGTGACACTGGAAACGGGCCTCCAAGGAGGCCGTAAGATGTGTGGAACTTCATCAAATAATAACAAGATAACAATGTTTCACATCACTACCCCGATATAAAGTGAATAGGTCCAATACACATGTGACATTACGTACTAACATTATCTCAGCTACATATGCCTTCCGAACAGTTGTGCAAAATTCACTTGGTATTGATTCTAGCCCATTACTCTGAAGTCAACGAAACTTAAAAACGAGAATCATCTCTACAGCAATGGGTTGGTATCTCAGCGGTACAGTTGTACATAATTTATTAATACATTTTTACAACACTAACTGAATAGCGAAAGTTTCATTTCCATTGCAGCTTCGGGAAACTGAACATTTTCAAAAACCATATGCTAATTTTTTGGTCCAGTAACCGAATGGATCAGAAAGCTAGTTTTCCCTCATTTACAGGCATACTCTGCAAAACGCTTTCAACTCCATGAGAGTTGGCACACTTCCGACTATACGAGGTGCATTCAAGTTCTAAGGCCTCCGATTTCTTTTCTCCGGACTGGAAAGAGATAGAAACATGCGCATTGTTTTAAAATGAGGCCGCGTTCACTGTCAACACGTCCCAGAGATGGCAGCACCGTACGGCAGATGGAATTTTACCGCCAGCGGCGAGAATGAGAACTGTTTTAAATACTTAAAATGGCGACGTTTCCCTTACTTGAACAGCGTGCAATCATTCGTTTTCTGAATTTGCGTGGTGTGAAACCAATTGAAATTCATCGACAGTCGAAAGTGCGTTCGTGGGTGCGACAGTTTAATGGAGGCAGAACATCGTGTGACAACAAACCGAAACAACCTCGGGCTCGCACAAGCCGGTCTGATGACATGATCGAGAAAGTGGAGAGAACTGTTTTAGGGGATCGCCGAATGACTGTTGCACAGATCGCCTCCAGAGTTGGCATTTCTGTGGGTTCTGTGCACACATAGCTGCCCGTGTGGCATGTTGCCAAGCAATGTTGATGCGTAACGACAGCAAGAATGGGACTTTCTTTTCGTCGGTTGGGACAATGGATGAGACGTGGATGCCATTTTTCAATCCAGAAACAAAGCACCAGTCAGCTCAATGGAAGCACACAGATTCACCGCCACCAAAAAAATTTCGAGTAACCGCCAGTGCTGAAAAAATGGTGTCCATGTTCTGGGACAGCGAGGGCGTAATCCTTATCCACTGCGTTCCAAAGGGCACTACGGTAACAGGGGCATCCCACGAAAATGTTTTGAAGAACAAATTCCTTCCTGCACTGCAAAAAAAAACGACGGGGAAGGGCTGCGCGTGTGCTGTTTCACCAAGACAACGCACCCGCACATCTAGCTAACGTTACTCAACAGTTTCTTCGTGATAACTTTGAAGTGATTCCTCATGCTCCCTACTCACCTGACCTGGCTCCTAGTGACTTTTGGCTTTTTGCAACAATGAAAGACACTCTCCGTGGCCGCACATTCACCAGCAGTGCTGCTATTGCCTCAGCGATTTTCCAGTGGTCAAAACAGACTCTAAAGAAGCCTTCGCCGCTGCCATGGAATCATGGCGTCAGCGTTGTGAAAAATGTGTACGTCTGCAGGGCGATTACGTCGAGAAGTAACGCCAGTTTCATCGATTTCGGGTGAGTAGTTAATTCAAAAAAAAAATAAAATCGGAGGACTTAGAACTTGAATGCACCTCGTAGCACACAGAGTTTATATATACTCCATTCGCGCTCGGCGTGCGGAAAGAATGACTGCTTAAATGCTTCTGTGCACGCTGTAGTTAGTCTGTTTTGTCTTCGTGGTCCCTGTGGATGTAGAGGCTGTAGAATATTCCTGTATCAATCACTTAATACTACGTAAGCCGGTTCCTCTATAGAAGACACCAGAGACAGTGTACTGAGCAGGCGTTCGGTGGCGCAACGGATAGCGCATACGGCTGTAAACAATGAGGTCACATGTTGGAACCTTTGAAGGGTCATATACTTGTAAAAGTTTTACACGGAATATGAATATAGCGTTAGCAATAACTAGTTGTAGCAGTTGTTTCGATGGTGGGATGTATTGTATATAGCTGCACATTAATCTTGGTCTGGGAAATGTGCAGCTGAGGATAAATGCATCTACTTTGTTTACAAACAATGACCTTTTTTGGAAAGCATTGCTAGTATTGAAGATATCACCACACTCCCGCAATAAAATAAGGTGTAGGACGATGAGGTTTTGTATGCGCAGCGATATAAAGCATCTGCAACATGCAAGCAAGAAACGTAGGAGCTGTGCTGATTTGAGTGCAAACTAACGTCAGTATCTGAAGTTGACTTGACTTCATCTTATGTAAGATTAAACTTCAAAAGCTTAAACAATAAGGATTCTAGCTGGACAGTATGAAGATAAAGGCATTGTTTCTAATGAAGTAAAAAGTCTGTTCACAAACTAGAAAATATCTTTTGGAAAAAGATGAGAGTGAACAGCTACTGCAAATGTAATAGCATGTAAACGCCAAGGAAAACAATAACACTGTTTTCAATCGGTGCTGTGAAGTTCTGCAATTCTGATTTGGTTTTCATATGGAAGTACTGTCGATTTGTTTTATAAATAAGCTAAAATATTGTTGCAGGCTAGATTCGAATCAGGGACTTATGGATATCATTATTTAATGATCTACAGTTCATCGCTCTATCAATCGAGCTGCCAATAATGTGCAAAGAAGTGGGTATAAAGATAATTTAGTTAAGTTCGTCGACTGACGCTACGCTCCTTTGTAACAGTGAGAAAGCGTATCTCGGAGGTGATTTGATGTTAACTTCAGAGAGCAAAACATTTTCCAATTAAGTAAGAGAACTTTGGCATCGACTTTGTATCATTTTGCCGCACTTTCTCATTCTCTGAAACACTGAAAAACAATTTTCCAAGTGTTTTATGCTGGTATTCTTGCAGCGTGGTACTACATACCATTTGTAAGTCATTTTCCGAAATAAAAAAAGTCCAAAACAAGACATCACTGTAGATTAGCTTTATGACAGTAGGAGCGGCGAGCTAGCTAGTGACATAGTATGACTCGAATGGAGCTTTTAAGCGGGCTTTCAAATTATTTGAATTTCATATCCGTTTTTATAAAACGAGTGTTTTGTAGGCACCTCCTTTGTAAACTGACTGCATTTTCCCAGCATCCTATTAATGAACTTATCTGCTAACTGCTCACTAGTCAACTGAACGTATGTGATCATTCAAATTCATCTCCACACTGATTGTTACACCCAAGTATTTGTTAGGAGTTGACTAATTTCAACTGGGATTGTGTTATTGTAGTCATAGGATATTACGAGGGTGGTCTGGGTAAATTTTCGTGAAAGACAAACATTTTTCATGTGTCTTCATGGTTGGTAAGCACAGAGGTGTGGCTCAGTGGTTAACACACTGGGACTCGCGTTCTTGAGGATGACTGTTCAAACCCACGTGCGGTCATTTTGGTTAGAATTTTCCGTGCTTTTCCTAAAACCTTCAGGAAAATAACGGGGCGTTTCCTTCGAAAGGGCACGCCCGATTTTCTTCCCCATTCTTCCCGAATCCGAGCTTGTGCTCCATCTGTAATCATCTCGTTGAAGGGACGTCAAACAATCTCCTCCGGCTGGTAAGCCTGAATATTCTAAGGATCGTATAAAGAATTTCAACAGTGTACAGCGCACGGCTCATTGTTGACAGCCACCTAAATTAGCGTGTCTTTTGCAATTGAAAATAAGGAAAAACCGCGCTTCGTGCTGTTACTAAACATTTTCATTTTAATGGAAAGACTACCATACAAATCAAAAGAACTGGATGAAGTTCTCGCGGGCTCTGCACCATCATTGAAGACTATTTACTTTTCGACTAATGAATTTGAACGAGATCGGACAAGCACCGAAAACGCAGCGCGTCCCGGCCGTCCAACTGAGGTACCACAAGGAAACCATTGACAAAACTCCATGATGCTGTAATGCAAGATCGCCGAATGAAGATTCGTTAGACTGCTGAGACTGTAGACATCTCAAGCGGGCTGGTGCGTAATATCGTGCACGGAGAATTGGCTATGAAGTCGAACAAAAGCGCACCTGGCACGACATGTCAACGCAATGGTTTCGCGGCGTTTAAATGCAATCCGCAAAATTTTCTGCGCCGATTTGTGACTATTGATGAAACTTGGATTCATCATTACACACTATATCCAAAACGGCAGTCAAACCAATGGACCAAGGCTGGTGAAAGCGCATCAAAGATGGCACAGAATTTTGTGGGCTGGTAAAGTGATGACCACTTTTTTTTTTGGGATTCCCAAGGAATAATCCTTATAGATTACTTGGAAAAAGGCAGAACCACAACTGGACCTTATTATGCTTCATTGTTAAATCTTTAGAAGTCTGTGTTGACTGAAAATACCAAAGTTGGCATGCAAACAGTGCTCTCGCACTAGCATAATGAAAGTGCCTTCTTCCTGTGCCCTAACGTCAAACTTTGGCTTGCTGGAAAGAAATTCTGCTCTGTTTTATATTTCAGAATGTTTAAAGTAAGATACCAATCTGCGTTATTTTGAAATCTTACCAAAGTCTTACCGGATATTTATGCAGTTTTTTATAACCTCCTGCAAGAGCCCGAGGTAACTGTTCGTATTATTATACGATTACAACGAAAGATGAATTATATCGCAAGATTTTCACTGCTCTCGATGAAAAAATTATTTTTATATATATTCCATCAGCGAATTCCTGGGCGACTCAGTGTTTGGAGGCAAGTGGTCAGTGGTCAATGTCGACAGTTCAGTTAGTAGCCTCTGCTCTAGACCGCCATGGCCAGCTCAGCTGCCTACAAGCTGTTCGTGCGCTTGGGTAGTACAAGGTGCTAGGGAACATGACGGAAGGAAATGACTTAAAGAATTTATGAAGTACGGTACTGACACCTCGATGACCAGCATCGGAAATTATCACAGTAAACACAATATTTACAACATATGGGTTTGTGATCACTGATTTCACGATGACAGCAAGACAACCTTAAAAAAAAGTACCGAATATCACAGAGTTAGTAAGTTGGCCTACGGTGAAATTGGAGTAATTATATTGCGATTTGGTTTATTGCACCTACATTTAATGTTTCTCTGATAGAAACTAACACTTCCAGAATACACACATCTTATCTTTGTAAAAGTATCATACAACTAATCTGTTCAGACAACCGGCTAAAAAATTTGTTTTGCCGTCACGAAAAGTATATTCCAGGCAGCTATCGAAGTTACACAGTGTGCAGCTGGAAAAATTGTTGGAAAAGACTAACAAATTACAGTTGATTATTTTGCAATATTTTAGATCACTGGTAATGCTGATTCTTTTAAAAATTTCAGTTTTTCGAATTAAATGTGTGTTACAAAACTCGGCCTTCAGTAAAACAAAATGTATATTTGTTTCTATTTACTCAAGCACGTTTCGACGCCTATGTGTCACCTTCTGTAGACTTCCATTTATTTTCCTAAAAGTACTGTGCAATTTTCATGACTGCTATTCTACTTTAAGCCTAAAAACGATAACACGTTCATTTTTTGATTGTTCGCGTGAAAATTACATTAGTTGTGAAAGTGAATTTACACATCAGCTAGTTTCTATGCCTTTTTTTTAGTTTGACAGACTCATTTGCAAAGTAATCACAAGAAATTGTTTACAAATCTACTTCCACAATTAATAGCTTTCAAGTGAATAATTAAAAATTTAAAAATGCAGTTGTGATTTTTAGGTCAAACAGCAAAACAACCACGAAACCTACATAATATTTTTACAAAAATTAATAGACTCTCAGAAAATGACAGGTGTTGAAGTATGGCCGGGCGAGCAGAAAAATAAACACATTGTATTTTGCAGAAGCAGAAGTTTAAAAACGCAAATTTATGTTATTACGACAATAGAAGGTACACGAATAAATGTTAAGGTATCGATTTACGCTCACGAAGTACGCAAGTACGGAAAAAAGCACAAAAGTTGCAAGGATTAAATGAGGAGCATCGATAGAGGATCTAGCTAAATCTGACACCAGCACTATTTTTGGCGTCCTACCTCTTACAAAGCAGCAGAATCGCAGGTGATTGCAATGCTCAACAGTTTGAAGTACGTACTATTTGGTATGTCAACAGTGAATAAGGCCTACCTGGTTCTGCATGTGAGAGGGGCTGGAATAGTTACAGGATTCAAAGAGATCATTTCGCGAAAATCCACATACAAGAAGTTGTTGACGTGTTATTGCCTCTGTTCTCTCCGCTTCATGAATGTACTCTCTTTCAGTTTTTGATAGATAACATTCATGCTAGATGCAGAAAAATAAATTTAGATCGGAAACTGAAGAAGCAACATGCAGATAAGGGCGTTCCCAGCGACTGGCTGAGATAAAAGAACAAGGTTGGGAATTAACCTCACCATTAAAAATTCCTGGGTCCGCTCTTGCTAGAAGATCATCTTTTCAAAATTTATGCTCCGATTGTTTTTAACAATAAATTATTTTCCTACTCATTTTACAACTCTTGCATCTTTTATAAAGTGTTATTGCCATTTGTTTGACGCTTACTATAAAACTTATTATCATACGCCGCTAAGTAGCTTAATGTTTACAGCTCGCAGTACAAAAGAAATTGTTTCTTTTATTGCTGTTTCATATCCCTGCACGGGCTAGGCTGCTCCTGGCTAGTAGCACTGGATTTGTCGTTATTCAGTACAATACTTCGAAGACGTGCCCGTTAAACAATTGTACTGAGAATGAATTAAAAAAGACATTTGATGGTTACAACACGCTTGCATTATACAGATGCTCAGTTCATTTAAATGCGCCTGTCCCGCGAAATTAGATTTCTTCACGGAACTGCTCAAGGTGCGACTTTCATATAAAATTCGTTTACACTCGACGTGAGGGAATTCGGAATCGCGTTCCGTGTTATCAGAAAAGGACAGGCTAACAAATTGCAACAATTGCCAGGCACTACGAGCTACTTCGGTACCAAAGTTGATATAATACACTTAAGGCGTACAGGCAAACGACACGACGTCATGCCTCGCATGACGATTGGAGCACAGCGTCTGTACTCACCGACATATGCGCACACTGCACCGCTACGTGCGCACATGGTGAGAGCCGAACGATAACTGCGCCGAGCTGTCTCCTTCGGCCTCGTGATGTCATGTCTGCCCCTCCACTGCCACGCCGGTACCTGTCCCAATCCGGAGCTTGAGCGCACAGGGAAGGATGGCAGCTGCTAATTTTCCCCATGTCTGCCACACCGCCATTTTCACTGCATAACTGTGCATTGTTTATATTTTAGGCGCGTGATTTTTTTTTTTTTTAGCTCTGTATTCCTTCGTCCGTAATCGGCAGAAGTCGGAAGGCCCCGGGAAAGCAGCGTAACTGCTTCAGCAATTGCCAACCTTTGCATTTTAAAGTCTACTTCTGAACAGTAATAACCACTGCGCGATTGTTGAACGCTATGTTTTCGATTCATTCTTCCTTAAGAATGCAAGTATGCGTAACTTTCAAAGGTAATTTCGGCTTAGACGATATGAAACATTAAAGCGCATGTCAGCACTTAATTTAAGTCTCCAAAGGTGCAACACGCGGCATCATTAATCGCGTAAGCGAGAAAAAGCTTAGAAAACTTTTGAAATTATGTTTAAAGTTTGTTGGAAGTCACTAAGTGCTCTGATTATCAAACACTGGATGAGTATATTCTGGATAATTAGCACCCCGTTTTAAGCGAAAGCTAGTTTTTCACGCGTCTCAATGTTCACGACGTTATATGTGGCTGCCGCATCGCGATTGTGAAGTGGGGCCACGGCAATAAGTTTTTGCAGCCTGACGATAATTTATGGATTTGTAGTTTTAGCTTGACGATGCCCACTATGGACAAACGGTAGTTACTGTTATTCTGAAGAAGGGTGGGTTATCCCGACTGAAATCCCGATTAAAATTAAAATTAATATTTATACAGTTGCTGACTGGGCCGAGAAATGTTGAAGATATTTAAATATATACTGGTGTCCAAAATTAAAGCAACAAACGGAAATTTTGCAAGGTCTCGTTTATTTTGCCACTAAACAGTGTTTATAGGTGATAGTAAAGCAAAAACAATGTAAGGAATACAGAAAGCTGATAACTGCAGCATGCATAATGGTAGACAAAAATGTTCTCCGTTTTTTCCTACTTAAAGAATTTGTACACAGTATGTGCTCAGTATGGGGTGTGGCCACTGGCATCAATACAGGCCTGACAACGGTGGGGCATGCTATGAATGTCATGAAAATGTTGAGGTAATAACGGCCACTCTCTCCGGAGAGCTGCTCGCAGTCTTGGTTGATGGGCGCTGAAGTGATGCAAGTCGTCTCCCCAGTGCGTCCAAGGCAGGCTCAATGGGATTCAAACCGGGAGAGCGAGGAGGAGCTGGCCAAGCTACGCGTGCAATATCTTCTGTTTTCAAGAAAACTTCAATGACCCTTGCTCTATGAGATCGAGCATTATCGTCCATCAATACGAAATCTGGATGCACAGCACCTCGCAACGACCACAGATGAGGTCCCGAGATCTTGTCACGATACCTGACAGCAGTTCAACCTCGCCGATTCACCCGAACAATTTCATGAAGGGGGGTTCGAGTGATAAAAACAATCCCTGGCCACACCATTGGGGATCCTCCTCGATATCGGTCCTTTTCCACAATGATTGGGTCTCGAAACCGTGTTCCGGATTCCCTCCAGATGCGAATGCTTCAGGAATCACTCTCCATACTAAACCGGGACTCATCTGTGGACACTGGCCCACTTTCAGACCGTCCAGGTGGCATTTTGGTATCTCTACTCTAGGCGTTCCCTTCTGTGAAGATGCGTCAGAAGTACACGTACAGCAAGTCTCTGACAAGAAAGGCCACTCTGCCGAAGCCTTCTGCAAACCGTTAGGCTCGATACAGCACGTCCAGTGGATGCTGCGAGCTCACATACCAGTTGCCGTGCAGTACTAAGACGGTACTGTTGTGCCCTTGCAGCCAAATAACGGCCCTCTCTTCTGAAGTCACACGTGGTCGGCCCTGCCCTGGTCTTTAGGTTACAGTTTCGGTTTCTATAAAATGCCGCCACATCCGAGAAACAACACGATTCACATTAAGCCATCGGGCCACTTCAGCTTGCGACTGTCCTACTTCCTTTCTTTCATGGCTGTCCACCGCAGAGAGCCTGATAGGCATCTTCTCTGTGGCATACTGCATCGTCTGTGACTGTGTACACAGCGATTGTGGATGTGGGGCTAACCTGCAAACATGACCTTGTTTCATAGGTGCCCTGATGTTATCGTTGGCATGGTTGTCCATTGACCGGAATGACAGCTACCTAGCAGGTCACGATCGTACGGACATCTAGTTGACAGTTCGTATGAGTATATCGTGAATTAGACACAGGCAGGAAAATATCGGTTTGTTGCTTTAATTTTTGACACCAGTGTAGTAACCGAAGAACTTTTTTCCTTGCTTCACATTGTGGGGATGTCAGTGAGAAAGAGTTCCGCAAAGTTTTCAAGTTACGTATAGGGTTTGCTGCAAGTCACTAAGTGCTCTGACTATCAAATACTGGATAAATATAATCTGCTTATTTGCGCAGTAGACCAAGAAAATTAGAGGTCTGCTTTGCAAAAATAGCGGAATCCTGGAAACTGTTTTAGTTCCTCATGTAGGGGTCTGAGATGAATTATCTGAGTTTGCCGCAAATTGTGAGTGGAGCTTCAGCAATGATGAAAGAAAAACCAGCAGAGTTTCGGACCTTTTCTGGTATTTTTCAAATTCTTCCGAAATTAAGCGTTTAATGGAAAACGCCAAGTTTACCAAAAATGTAGAGCGTTTAATTTTGCATCGATTGAGTACCAAAACATTGTTGTTTGATTTTTCTATAGGAAAGCTACGTCAGAACACGGCAATTTTTCACACTGATCGAAATACACTCGGTTCGTCCTCTAAAACGTGGCCATTTTGACGCAGAATTTTATAGAAGAAATGTTGTAGTGCATCAAATTGTTTTTCCTGTAAATTAAAGAAAGTGACAAAAAACTTAACTACACTCCTGGAAATGGAAAAAAGAACACATTGGCACCGGTGTGTCAGACCCACCATACTTGCACCGGACACTGCGAGAGGGCTGTACAAGAAATGATCACACGCTCGGGACAGAGGACACACCAGGAACCGCGGTGTTGGCCGTCGAATGGCGCTAGCTGCGCAGCATTTGTGCACCGCCGCCGTCAGTGTCAGCCAGTTTGCCGTGGCATACGGAGCTCCATCGCAGTCTTTAACACTGGTAGCATGCCGCGACAGCGTGGACGTGAACCGTATGTGCAGTTGACGGACTTTGAGCGAGGGCGTATAGTGGGCATGCGGGAGGCCGGGTGGACGTACCGCCGAATTGCTCAACACGTGCGGCGTGAGGTCTCCACAGTACATCGATGTTGTCGCCAGTGGTCGGCGGAAGGTGCACGTGCCCGTCGACCTGGGACCGGACCGCAGCGACGCACGGATGCACGCCAAGACCGTACGATCCTACGCAGTGCCGTAGGGGACCGCACCGCCACTTCCCAGCAAATTAGGGACACTATTGCTCCTGGGGTATCGGCGAGGACCATTCGCAACCGTCTCCATTAAGCTGGGCTACGGTCCCGCACACCGTTAGGCCGTCTTCCGCTCACACCCCAACATCGTGCAGCCCGCCTCCAGTGGTGTCGCGACAGGCGTGAATGGAGGGACGAATGGAGACGTGTCGTCTTCAGCGATGAGAGTCACTTCTGCCTTGGTGCCAATGATGGTCGTATGCGTGTTTGGCGCCGTGCAGGTGAGCGCCACAATCAGGACTGCATACGACCGAGGCACACAGGGCCAACACCCGGCATCATGGTGTGGGGAGCGATCTCCTACACTGGCCGTACACCTCTGGTGTCGTCGAGGGGACACTGAATAGTGCACGGTACATCCAAACCGTCATCGAACCCATCGTTCTACTATTCCTAGACCGGCAAGGGAACTTGCTGTTCCAACAGGACAATGCACGTCCGCATATAACCCGTGCCACCCAACGTGCTCTAGAAGGTGTAAGTCAACTACCCTGGCCAGCAAGATCTCCGGATCTGTCCCCCATTGAGCATGTTTGGGACTGGATGAAGCGTCGTCTCACGCGGTCTGCACGTCGAGCACGAACGCTGGTCCAACTGAGGCGCCAGGTGGAAATGGCATGGCAAGCCGTTCCACAGGACTACATCCAGCATCTCTACGATCGTCTCCATGGGAGAATAGCAGCCTGCATTGCTGCGAAAGGTGGATATACACTGTACTAGTGCCGACATTGTGCATGCTCTGTTGCATGTGTCTATGTGCCTGTGGTTCTGTCAGTGTGATCATGTGATGTATCTGACCCCAGGAATGCGTCAATAAAGTTTCCCCTTCCTGGGACAATGAATTCACGGTGGTCTTATTTCAATTTCCAGGAGTGTAGTAAGTAAACATCGCAATTATTTTATTATAAGTAAATCACAATTGATGACCAGCACCAGCCTTCTACTTTCCATCCAATAACTTTTCTAATATTAATAATTTCAAGGGTATTGGTGAAAAAAATACGTTAGGATTATTATTGTTTTTCGATGGTAAAGAAAGTTAATTCAGATAACAATAAATTGAATTACATATGAGAGCCAGAATGAGATTTTCACTCTGCAGAGGAGTGTGCGCTGATATGAAACTTCCTGGCAGATTAAAACTGTGTACCCGACCGAGACTCGAACTCGGGACCTTTTGCCTTTCGCCGGTAAGTGCTCTACCATCTGAGCTACAGAAGCACGACTCACGCCCGGTCTTCACAGATTTACTTCTGCCAGTATCTCGTCTCCTACGTTCCAAACTTTACAGAAGCTCTCCCGAGTTCGAGTCTCGGTCGGGCACACAGTTTTAATCTTCCAGGAAGTTTCATATCAGCGCACACTCCGCTGCAGAGTGAAAATCTCATTCTGGAAACATCCCCCAGACTGTGACTAAGCCATGTCTCCGCAGTATCCTTTCTTTCAGGAGTGCTAGTTCTGCAAGGTTCGCAGGAGTGCTCCTGCACAGTTTGGAAGGTAGGAGACGAGATACAGGCAGAAGTAAAGCTGTGAGGACCGGGCGTGAGTCGTGCTTCGGTAACTCAGATGGTAGAGCACTTGCCCGCAAAAGGCAAAAGGTCCCGAGTTCGAGTCTCGGTCGGGCACACAGTTTTAATCTGAATTACATATGGTTATACAATGAGGTGACAAAAGTTATGAGATACCTCCTAGTATCGTGTCAACATCATTTTGTCCAGCCCAGTGCATCAACTTGATGAGGCATGAACTCAACAAGTCTTCTGCAGAAATACTGAGCCATGCTACATCTATAGCCGTCCATAATCGTGTAAGTGTTGCCAGTGCAGGATTTTGTGCACGAACTGTCCTCTCCATTATGTCCCATAAATATTCGGTAAGATTCATGTCAGGTAATATGGGTGGCCAAATCATTCGCTCGAACTGTCCAGGATGTCATTCAAAACCAATCATGAGTAATTGTGGCCTGGTGACATGGCACATTGTTATGGAAATAAGAAGTCCATGAATGGCTGGAAATGGTCTCCAGGTAGCCAAACATAACAATTTCCAGTCAATGGTCGGTTCAGTTGGACCAGAGGACCAGTCCATTCCATGTAAACACAGCCCACACCATTATGGAGCTACCATCAGCTTGCACAATGCCTTGTTAACAACTTAGGTCTATGGCTTCATCGGATCTGGACAACAATCGAACCTTACCATTAGGTCTTGGGACTCATCTGACCAGTGGTCTATGGTACAGTCAAAAAGCTCATGCCCGCATCTCGTGGTCGTGCGGCAGCGTTCTCGCTTCCCGCGCCCGGGTTCGATTCCCGGCGGTGTCAGGGATTTTCTCTGCCTCGTGATGGCTGGGTGTTGTGTGTTGTCCTTAGGTTAGTTAGGTTTAAGTAGTTCTAAGTTCTAGGGGACTGATGACCATAGATGTTAAGTCCCATAGTGCTCAGAGCCATTTGAACCATTTTTGAATAAGCTCATGAGCCCAGAAGAGGCGCTGCAGGCGATGTCATGCTGTTAGTAAAGGCATTCGCGTTGGTCATCTACGGCCACGGCCCGCCAACGTGTAATTTCGCCGTAGTGTTGTAACAGATACGTTCGTCTTACGTCCCACATTGATTTCTGTGGGTATTTCATACAGTGTTGTTTGTCTGTTAGCACTGAAAACTTGTTGTACTTCTAACCTTTGTATCTGCACAGCAATTGTACTAATGTGTGCAAACTTAGCTTACCACTTAGCGCGCAAATAGACAAAACATCTGAACTGTCTTCTCAAGCCCAGGGTGTCAAGCAGACATTCTAAATAAGTATGAACCTGGCCCTGTAAGGTAGCTACTATCAGTTGCAGATCATAACAAAAATCATTAGAAATGCTACTGTCAAAACGTATGAATTAATAAAAGTGAAATTTTGGGGTCTGTTCTAGAAAGACAACACAGCTATTCACTTTTTTTATTCTACATACAATATATCAATTGTTGCTTTCAGGACTCAAGTGATAAACAACAATCATGTTCAATTACTTTTGACACTCAATAATAAAATATTTAATTCTTGGACATATTGAAATGATGATTATTAAAAACGTTATTTCTACACATGAAAATTTTTTATCACAAGAAAGAATGACTATAAAAATCCTTATCAGCTTATTTAAATCTATGTTTTAGCTGGTCAATTGACTGCGTTGGTGGAGAGTAAATTTACTTTTTAAACCAATGAAAAACTCTCATGCACACAATGTGAGGGTAGGTTAGTAACCTAGCTTTTGATATTCAATGGTCAAAGGGTACACAAGTTGGAGTGAGCAAAATCAAGACTCAACATTTAGTGTGGCCTAATGCGCGATGTACCAAGCAGCACAACGGCGTTGTCTCAGTGCTAGGTCTGAAATGCTAATTCCCTACTCCGGCCTTGACTGAATTCACTCAGTCAAATTTTCCTGCATTCGATAGAACGTTAATCTGTCCCTAGTCGAAATAATTGCTATTGCACACACGCTATGGGTTGGAGCGACATGCACAATTTCTTTGCCCACAAAAATTCCCGCAATAATAAATTAACTACCACTTTATTATCTGTCGCTACGATACGTGAACCGCATCGTCCTCACTTCGCAGAAAGCAAACTCTCAACGCCTTCGCTTATTTCCACACACTTGTGCGGTCTGCCGCGAGATGAGATAGGGAGACAGAAATTGTAGGTCTCAAAATGCTTTTATATAATGGGGATCTCCCCACGATGTCGCGTCTGCGGCGCCAAGTATGGCTTCAGCCAATCACCGTCTTGCTAGAGGTGAACACATTTTTATTTTTCTTGCTGGGTCGTAGCATAGCCCTCTTAATGATGTGCAGCCACTTAGCCTCAGTCCCGGCCTTATTTACGTTAAAAGGAATAATGTATTGTTCTGGCCTTATCCCTTTCTGCGCTGAAGCTCGCCGTTCTCTTGTTAGATAAGTGTTTTACGATATCATTAACTACCTGCTCGGCTCGTCTCCAAAATGCGTTCACTCTAACTTGTTTGTTCATGCCAGTCCACATATTGGTAGATATTGTTTTGTTAGTTTTTGGTACATGACATTAAATGCAATTGCCTTTTGTTGATATAATATAATTATGATTTTCTGAGGATCTCATATTGTATCATACTGTCATTATGGATCAAGCTCAAATGAGGTCCGTAAAATCCAGACGCCTTACAAACTCTACGTAAACGCCGCTGCTCTCAGTCGTTAAGTGTAGGCCGTTGGCCACTGCTTTGTCAGTGCTGAGAGGTAATGTCTGAAATTTTGTATTCTCGGCAGTCTTGGCTCTGTGGTTCGTGGAATATTAAATTCCCTAACAATTTCCGTAAGAGAATGCCCCATGTGTCTAGCTCCAACTACCATTCCGCGTTCAAAGTCTGTTAATTCCCGTCGGAAATCTCTCCGAATGAGTCACCTGAGTAATAATGACAACTCCCCCAAAGCGCTGCAATTTTATACCTTGTGCATGTGGCACTGTCGCCACCTGTAAATGTGCATATCGCTATCCTGTGACTTTTGTCACTCCATTGTACTTTGTGCCAATGGCCTTGCCGCAGTGGTAGCGCCGGTTCCCGTCAGATCACCGACGTTAGGCGCTGTCGGCCTGGGCTGGCACTTTTGGATGGTGACCATCCAGTCTGCCGGGTGCTATTGGCAAGTGGGGTGCATTCAGCACTTTGTGAGGCAAACTGAGGAGCTACTTGATTGAGAAGTAGTGGCCCCGGTCTCGTAAACTGAGAGCAGTCTGCTGACCACATACCCCTCCATATTCGCACCCAGTATCGCCTATACGGGCTGAGGATGACACGGCGGCCGGTCGGTCCCGTTGGGCCTTCATGGCATATTCGGGAGGAGTTTTTTATTGTACTTTGTGGTTATTGAAGAAAACAGTTCTTTTGCCTAGCATGCCATCCATGTAACAGAAATCGTACATCTACAACAAATACATTTTCAAAGTCAATTGGGTTTTTAAAGGCATCAAACAGATTGTAAAACGCATCTTTTTTTGGTTTTCCGCATGCCTGCGTAAGCAAAGCATGAGTAAAGTGAAAAGTAAATGAATAACAGTGAACATATGAAGAAACAATTCGTCTTGAAATAGATAGTTGATGTTTTTCATAAATAATGTAGTTTACATATGATCGTATAATCGTATAATGGCGATATTTATTTACCAGCTAGGCATTTTGTCCCTTTATTTAACTTACTGGAAATACAATCTGATGCTCTACAACATTTCTCCTATAAAATTATGCATCAAAATGGCGACCTATCATAGTAACGTAACGAGTGTTTTTCGATCAGTGTGAGTGTGAAAAATTGCCGTGTTCTGACGTAGCTTTTCTATAGAAAAATCAAACATCAGAGTTTTGGTATTTAATCGATGCAGAATTTAACGCTCTAAATTTTTGGTAAACTTGGCGTTTTCGATTAAACGCTTAGTTTCGAAGGAATTTTGGAAATTCCAGAAAAGTCTGAAATTCCGGTGGTTTTCTTTTCATCGCGGCCGAAACTCCACTCGGAAATCGAGGCAAACTCGGATTATTCATATCATAGCCCTAACTCAGCGATTAAAAAAGTTTCCTAAATTCCTCTAATTTTTGAAAGGCAACCCTATTTTTGGAGCTGATTTTATTGGCCATGCCCCGAAATAGTCGCTTAGTAGTATAGATAGTTGTGGTTTGAGTTGCAGGTTTTCCTGTTATAGGAGGGAATCGAGGAACTTGACGTCCAGATAGTGAACAGGGCTAGACAACCTCATACTTATCATAATGACACTGAAGCTAACAGTAACGTAGATATATATTTAGTGAACAGAACTGCAGAGCCGAAAATGGTGAAAGGATGAATATGTATTAGTCACCTCCGATTACCATCGAAAAACCATTCAACGTACATCTTCAATTACCAGAGCAATACAATGCAAAGCCTGTGCAAAATGAATCTGCGTAAAGCAGACTGAAACAAGATAAGGCACATTGAATCCTTCCCGTTAGCTGAGAGATAGTTTTAAATGTAGGACTCAGGTATTAAGTAGGTTCATCAAATGGGCGCAACAGACCATCCCCACCACTCGTTGCCAGTAAACAAGCCATGTCCCTTGGTCATCAGAGCTTTCGGTGCTTGGCGGCAGAATGCGAATAGCGAGAAAACTGTGGGCGCTCTGTAACAGCGCAGGAGGGGCGTTCGGTCAGTAATGCAACATTAATTTTTTTTAAAGCAAGTTAGTTTTATTCAGGTTTCCAATACACCGTATCATTTCCCACTCCTTTGGCTACAAAACGCTATTTTTCGACATAATCTCCGTTCAATGCGACATTAGTGGGAGGGCCTGTACGCTCGTATGGTACCACTCTACTGATCGGCGTCACAGCCAACGTCTTGCTGCATCAATAGCCCTTCCAAAATCCACGTACTGATTTTCGCGGAGTGCAGCCTTCATTGTGCCAAACAGATGGAGTCCGAAAGGTGCGAGATCCAAGCTGTAGGGCGGATGAGGAAGAACAGTTCAAACTTTGCTGTGATGATCACAGGCCCCTCGTCCAACAACTCACTGTGCTTTTGTTCGTTGCCGGGTCTCCGTTAGACGTTCTGCAAGCAACTGCGTATATCAGCGACGCTCTGGTTTTCCGCCAAAAGAAACTCATAGACAGCTCTCAGCTTGGAAAGCGCCTCCGTCAAAGACGCCATTTTGAAGGCTGCATATGGTGACCCACCTATCGGAATTGAAACTTTGAGGGCTGTAGCAGGAATGTTTTACGGTGTCCCACAATAAATTCCTTTTTTTTCAACCAAAATTGACCGAGGAAAAATGTGTTGCATTACTTATTGAACTCCCTCGTAGTAGAGCTAGAGGTATGTAGGTTACACAGACAGATGAGTTAATATAGACAAGACACTTGGAAATATATCTACACTGGCAACTAAAACATGACATCTGGGAAACTTCGTTTTGGAAAGTCTTAACCGCGATAGTGGTGTCTTTTTTGCGCAAGAAATTCGGCTCTATAGTTAAACAATGGTAGCGGTCTGTGTGGGCGAATAAAACTAAACTGTAGTATGAGCATTCTTCTAAGGCGTGGAAAGATAAACTCTAGCTTCGTAAAAAAAAATGGTTCAAATGGCTCTGAGCACTATGGGACTTAACATCTATGGTCATCAGTCCCCTAGAACTTAGAACTATTTAAACCTAACTAACCTAAGGACATCACACAACACCCAACCATCACAAAGCAGAGAAAATCCCTAACCCCGCCGGGAATCGAACCCGGGAACCCGGGCGTGGGAAGCGAGAACGCTACCGCACGACCACGAGATACGGCGCTAGCTTCATAAACAGCTGCATTAAACATCTACGAGGTCTTAAGCTAAAATATGACTATCTTTGGTTTTGTTACCTAATCTTAGTTTCACTGCCAGTTTACATTTTTAGCAGTTTTTTACATTCGTCCTACTGGCGTTGCGCTAGTAACCTCTCTTCGCTTGAGGTGGACTTGGATAGCAATAAGTCTTCGCAATGACTACAGCTTTCCGTCGGTTCCAGCAGCTCTCCGAATACGTTGCTGAATGAAGTGAGCCCCTTGTCCGCCATTGCGAAGTGGGAGGTAAGTGTACACGCCAGCAGCTGATGGATCGAGCGAGGCGCACTGTTCAGCATTGGGGAGGAAGACGTCTCAAATCCGCATCTGGCCATCCAGAGTTAGGTTTTCCTTGATTTCCCTCAATCGCTTGAGGCAAATGCCGGGATGGTTCCTATGAAGTGCGTGGGCACGGCCGCAATCCTTCCCCATCTTTCCCTTACCGGAGCTTGTGCTCCGACCCTAATGATCTCGTTCTCGGTGGGTCGTAATATTCAAATCTTCCTCGCTCGATAAGATTTCGAAGTGGCGAAAAGAGTGGCAGCTTTCTTTGAATGTTCAGAAACGTAAAATTTGTGCACTTCACAGAACGTAAAAACCCCCTGATTACAACAGTAAAGACTGGGTGCATCAGTTTGTGGGCGTATGACATGGAATGATCACATAGTTTCAGTCATACGTAAAACAGGTGTGGATCTCGGTTAACTGGGAGGAAAACTGGAAAATGCGTCCGCCTCTGTAGCTGCAACTGACAACCATACGGAGCACCCGGGCTTCCTTGATGGGAGGACTAGGATAGCGTGCACTCAGCCTCGTGAGCTACTTGACCGAGCAGTAGCGACTCTATGTAATGAAAACTGTGAACAGCTGGGAGAGCGATGTGCTGAGCCCATGTCCTTGCACAACGCATTCAGAGAAGCCATTGGCGAAGGATAACATGGCGGTCGGTTGGTGCATGTGGGCCCGCCTGGGCCTGTGAACGGAATTTACGTTTACAGGTGGCAAAACACTCTTGTGAGCTATCCTAGAATATTATTCAAGTGCGTGGGACAGAAGATTACTTCTTGATTGTGTTAGACCCATATACGGTATAGCAGGACTGACAGGGGATATTAAATGCATATAGAGAAGGGTGCCAAAAACAGTCACAGGTTTGTTTGGACCACGGGAAAGCATTATGGAAATGCTGGAACTCCTGAACTTTATAACTGAAGTGAAAGAAATGGAAAGGAAATGTGATGGGAAAGAGATAGGAAGGAGATAATGACTTACAGCTGCACAGAACAATGCGGCAATGCAACAGCGGGAGTTTATTCGAGACCGGGACTCGAACCTGGATGCTACTCTTCTATAGAGCGCTGGCCTTAGTCACCTTTTTTCTGATCATTTTGTTCGTTAACGTTCGTTGCAGTTGTCCAGGGTGTACGTCCCATGTCACCTGTTCAAGTTCATCGTTGATCCGTTTATTCAGTTTTTAATTACAGATGGCAGGAAACACTCTGACCGAACAAGCTGAGCTACCGTGCCGGCCTAGCCATCTGGACACACTCTTCGTCACACCCAAATTCCCAACTTTCCGCTCGTCGTACCGCAAAGACCCCACCCATAGCTCCCTCTGATTTCCGTACGAGTTAGGACGTTGGTTGTGCATCCGCAGTGAATCTTTCACATCCACCAGGCGCCGATAGAATTATAGATATGACTGATATCTGCTCTGTTGGACATGTCCGACAAAACATACACCACTGCTATATGTAACTCAAAAACGCTTCAGGATACACGCTAACTACCCCGCATACTTACAGAGTTTTAAGGGGCAGTACTGAGTGAGGAATCTGGTAATGTTCTACTAACTCCTAGTGTCGTGATCTGCGACTACAGGTGCCAATATTAATGTGGGCGAAACCGTTAGGCGAAAACGGAAGCGCTACGGATGAACAAAAGCTAAAACGCGAACGCTCCCTCTGTGGAACCCTTCGACTGCAGTTCCATCCACGGAACTAGCTGGCTGGGTCGCCTGGCGGGCGACGCTGAAGACGGCTGTTACCTTAATCCAGAGGTCATCAGACTACAGGCGACTACGTCATTTAATATGGAATTTGCGTGATAAAAAGTATGGAACACGCGATGTTGTGATACAGTTCAAATTTAAATATACAGGGTGTGTCAAAAAAATGTTTACACACTTTGAACTGCCATAGACAATTTATTTCCCGCTCTACAAGGTTAAATATCTGTGAGAAAGTAATGTTATGTTTCTTCAACAGGTGGCAGCAGTGGCAAGGAAGTAACTGCAACATGGCGGACGTGCGTTTGAGCTTTGAAGCGTGGAAGCAGATAATTAAGTAGTACTGGAAGTTTGAGAATGTAGCTGCGGTGCGAAGACAGTGGAGAAGTGAGTATGGTACAGAACCACCTGCAAGGTTAACAATTACACGTCTACGAGACAAATTCGAAATTCATGGAACAGTGTGTGATGTGCATAAAGGTCGATCAGGGCGACCTCGTACAGCTACAGGTGATGATTCCACAACTACAGTCTTGGAACTGTTTCAGCGTTCGCTTCAAAAATCTTCAAGGCAAGCGGCACATGAGCATAATGTAAGTGCTAGTAGTGTGCTACGCATTCTGAAGAAATGGAAGTTTCGTGTGTACATTCCAAGGCTGGTGCAACAGGTAAGTGGTGACGATCCAGATCGAAGGTTAGAATTTTGTGAATGGGTTCAGGAGATGGTGAGACGTGAACCGGGATTTATGGGTAGCATAATTTGGTCGGATGAAGCCCAATTCAAACTCAATGGAACTATCAATAGGCACAATTGTGTGTACTGGGCTGAAGATAATCCTTACATTACAGTTGAAAAGGCTGTGAATTTGCCTGGTGTAAATGTATGGTGTGGTTTGTCTGCAAGGCGACTCATTGGGCCTTTCCACTTTGAAGGTACTGTTACTGGAGAAACGTACCTAACAATGCTTGCTGACTCCATATTCCCTGCCATTCGTGCATTATACGGTAATGATGAGTTTTATTTCCAACAAGATGGCGCCCCGCCGCACTATCATAGGGACGTACGAGCATACCTGGATCACAATGTGACAGGCCAGTGGATAGGACGCAGGGGACCAACCGAGTTTCCTGCATGCTCTCCAGACTTCACGCCGCTGGATTTCTTCTTATGGGGCACAGTAAAAGATGAGGTGTACAAACGTAAACCACGTAACCTGGACACACTTTGGAATGAGATTCAGGCAGTGTGCACAGAAATCTCATTGGACACTTTGGTACGATGTACGGAATCAGTGGTGACTCGTATTCAGAAATGTGTTGATGCTGAAGGCCACCAGTTTGAACATTAATCACATTTGCAAAGTACATTTATTTTTCAAATTGGACTTTAAGCATTCCATTTCCAGAAATTTAACATTGTAGAACGAGAAATAAATTTCCTCTGACGCTTCAAAGTGTGTATACATTTTTTGGATGCACCCTGTAATGTTAGGAGCTCTTCGCAGATGAGGAGACGTCCAGGCTATTATGATCCCTTAAATATGCTATGTTCAATTTTAAATTACTGTATCTAGATTTTTTAATTTATTGCAATATTGGCATATTTCGTGTCATCCCAAGACTTTGATTATGTTCATAATTCAGTGTCTTTTTAGGTTTAGATGCCGTTTATTTTACCCTTCAGCAAATAAAAGTGTACGACGAGAGTTGCCTTTTCACGAAGAATGGTGTGTGATGTATTTCTTTGTGAAAACAAAAGACCAAAAAACTACTTGAGTAGTGTGCAGCAAAAGTGTTGTTGTTTTGAAAGAGCACAAAAAATGTGTGTGAAATCTTATGGGACTTAACTGCTGATGAGTCCCTAAGCTTACACACTACTTAACCTAAATCATCCTAAGGAGAAACACACACACCCATGCCCAAGGGAGGACTCAAACCTCCGCCGGGACCAGCCGCACAGTCCTTGACTACAGCGCCCTAGACGGCTTGGCTAATCCCGTGCGGCTGAAAGAGAACAATCTTCGGCGTCACAATAAAAGAAAACATCCATCAACATACTCGAAGTTTTCTAGAAAGTTACGCTCTGAGAAATATGAGTCCATGAAACGTAATTTAGAAACCTTAATGAAATCTCTTCACGAGAAAGTTTGCTGGAAATGAACCGGTCAGTCGTGCAAGTTACAAAATAGTGCACAAATTGGAAGAACGAGAAAAACCATTTACCTATGACATCTCCATCAGGGAGTGCATGATGGCAACAGAAAATGACTTCTATCCTAACAAAGCCGATTTGTTTGGAAGTATCAGCCTTTCAGCAAGTTCAGTTGTGCAGAGAACAGAGGAAGTTGGAGAGAATGCAGTGCTACAGATACGAGGGAAAGCTACTGTAGAAACTTGCGATATTCTCTGGCGATGCATGAGTACGTCACGACTTCTCGTGTTCAATTTGTTGCATCAGTTTAGACCTCCATATAACGGAAGAGTTGGTATCTGTTTGCGTTACGCTTGGAAAACCAAGCAAATGGCATTTTCATGGAAGAGCAAAAATTTCTGCAAGGTGTTAACCTTTAATGGAATCCGCTTCGAGGTGTTACAATTGACGGAGTAAAAAACATTGCTGAAGTGAGAAAGGGTCTGGGGGCGGAGGGCAGATTAGGGACTCAGTTGGAAGACTTACTAATTCTGGGCGCTTTGTCTCATACACTGCATCATATATCATCAAAGACTTAGATATTTCCTGTGTACTGAAACCAGTCATTTCTGCTGTGACCTTCACTTGAGGACATGCACTCTGTCACCGTTAGTTCTACTGTTTCCTAAGAAACTGATTCTGAGTTATGACGATGATGATTGGTTTCTGGGGCGCGCAACTGCGCAGTCATCAGCGCCCGTACAAAGTCACAATTTTTACACAGTCCATTTTCTTTTCACAATACAGTCGAGTCACTCTCACAAATGATGATGATGATAATGAAATGATGAGGACAACACAAACACCCAGTAACCGGGCAGCGAAAATCCCAAACCCGGCCGGGAACCGAACCCGGGACGCCGTGATCCAGAGGCAGCAACGTTAGCCCCTAGAGCACGGGCTGCGGACAATCCTGAGATATGTGACTTGCCTTGCCACACAGCGATGAAGTGACTTAGTTGTGGTAAAGTCCGATTCCGTTTTTATAGGCTTCTCATTGAAAAAGATAGAGCTGATGCCAACTGTCATAGATCATAACTGCGTGTCAACGTTATTATTTTTCGTCAACATTACATCTTGTCACATCGTATCACTTCAGCTTCAGCAAAAGGATAATCTTGTCTGTGGTCTCTGCAGAATCACCAAAGAATTTCGGAGAACGCTGTCATTCTCATTGTTTCATAGTGTTTTGCGCTGCAACCACTGAAGGTGTCAACCTCGATTTTACAAAAGATATTATTCGTGACTTCAAGACGTATTTGGAGAGATTCTGTCAGCAGTGAGCGTGGCAGTCTTCTGTTCCAGAATTTCTTTGATTGTAACCCTGATAACATCGTGAAAGCCAATCGTCAATTTCACAAATCTCACTAATGTTTTTCGCTGCTTGGTTTGTGTGATTCGAATATGTGCGCACTAGGTCTGATGCGAGTGTAGTTTTGCTAATTTCGCCTTCTCTGATAACTTTCTTAGTAAAAAAAATATGTTGGTTGTTTTTGCTTTTTTGTTTGCTTTTATGTGCGTTGCATGGCATACAAGGATGATTAACACGGAATGCTGTACTCAGTTTTTCGTCTTTTCTCCCAAAGCTTTCGCTGGGTGTTGCATGTGTTGTCCAGAACGATGATGGGGTCCGCGCTCGTCATTTTGTCAGTTAGCCGGCCCGCTGCCAAGAAAGTTTGGGGACCTCTGCCTTAAACGATGGGCCTCTGTTGGTCACGTCGAGATTTCCAGTGACGCAGTTATAGCGGAACAGCTGTAAGCATGTGGCTGATAGCTCCCATTCGTACAGACTTGTAACACAGTAGTATTCTATGCTTGGTAAGTCTGAGAAGAATCATTCCAAGTAGGGAGATTCCGCTCAGCCCAAGGAGAAGCAATAACAATCAGTCCTGTCCACACCAAACGCCGAACAGGTGACAGTTATCAATATTCCTCCAGATACGTGCGTCTTGTATAGTTACTTGCGCTCAAACACAGAGAATACGTATTCACTGGTTCCTTGGTATTTCCTTTTTTCCAGAGAGTTCCTCAAATAGCCGAGTCCGGTAGAAATATCCCTACATAGGACATACAGCAATCGTAATTTTCAGCGTTAACCTTAGAGCAGTTGTTGATCGCTTGCAACGCTTAAATGTGACGCACAGACCTTCTCGTGACATGATGACAAGGCAAAACTAACTAGCGCGGGCGCAAGGAATTATCCATTGTACCACGCTCCATACGCGAATGGGGCGGGTAGAAACCCTATTATGTGGTACAAGGGGAAGTATATCAACTATCCCTCTACCAAGCACTTCCGAGTCGTTTGTAGAGTATGGGTGTAGTTGGAGATCTGCCAAGGCTGTAAATAACAATTGCGCTATTATCTGTGAATTGCACCCTCTCTAGCAGTACTAGGCGAGTGAAAAAAAAAATAATGACGCTGACAACACTGCGAGGCATAGGACAATGCTCCATTTGTTCTGTTTGTGTAGATAGGTGTGTTCATCCCTTCCAGATGCTCAATACGAGTTTCAACTCCGTACAGACATCACGTGATTTTCGAAAGCGCCATCACTGAAGTTGTGTTTCTCTTGTGTGTTACGAAAATGGAAGAATGGAATTTAGAGCAATGTTATGCCACCAAGTTTTGTGTTAAACTTGGGGAATCCTCGAGTGTGACCGTTGTAATGTCGAAATAGGCCTATGGGAAACACTCATTATCAATAGCGCGTTTCTCGGTGATACCTTCGGCTTTGGAAGACGGAGAGCACAATGAAGATGGACCTCGCTCAGACAGACCTGCAAGTTCAAAAGCCTACGAAAACTGTGAACGTGTGCGTGCTCTTGTGAGGCCAAGCCAATGTTTAACAATAAGGATGATTGGTGACCTGTTAAACAGTTTCATAGTAAAAGTGAGAATCAGTTGGGATACGTCACTGAAGACAAGTAGATGCTGCATCATGACAACGCCCTCGTCACACCGCCACTTCCATCACGGAATGTTTGACCTCAAAAGGTATTCCTGTTTTCCCACAACCCACTATTCACCTGATCTGAGTGCTTGTCACTTTTTTTTCCTTTACCGAAATTGAGAAATGTGATAAAACGAAGTCATTTTTGGACTGTGGAGAATATTCAAAAGAATGTGATCGACATGTTAAAGGCCCCAACGGTTGAAGCCTTTCAGCGCTGCTACCAAGACGGGGAACAACGATATCGCCGGTGTAAAGCTGCCGAAGGGACCTACTTTAAAGTGGACAATATTGTTGTTTGAAAAAATGAAAACTTTGATGGATAAAAAATCAGTCTCATTACTTTTCTCACACTCCTTGTTCGTCGGATCATCTGTTGCCTCGACGCCATACGATGAAGTTCGCTATCTCAGCAGACATTTCTCACGCTCACACCACTGATTGCCATTTTACTGAAACATTCAGTTGTCTTTTACTTGCAGATTAGTAAGGCGGACAGCAATGTTAGTGGTTTGTATCTGATAATTTTGTACAGCTCTACAGCAATAGCACACTGGCACTTTTTGTGAGAATGACAGTACGTCTTCCGAGTTGTTGTTTTTGTGGTTCTCCCCTAATTTACGGAAACGAGCGTATAGAACCAATGTCGTAAGGGTATCAGTTTGTCATTACCCTCTTTTCTCGTTCTTACAGTTAGCAGACTTCACCTAAAGATCTGATCAATAGTTGAGTTTGCTATCTTCGCACTCTCGGGGCTTTGGAGAGAGGGAGAAAAGGATATGTCAAGCGCTGTTCGATATTTTCAGTGTTCGCCTGTTGCGTGAACTGAGCTTGTCGCTGTCTGTTTAAATTAGAAAGCTATGAACGACTAATCTTTGGGGTCACTACACAGAATGTAGAGGCATCGATCCTAAAAACTAATCCTTTCCGCGAACCTTCTCGCGCCGCTGAGGAGCCCGAGTAAAAAGAATACAAAAATTAAAAGAAGTTCTATTTTACCGTTTTAATATCCTTATTAAGTTTTTTTAACTGAAGTCTAAAACGTGGTGTTGTTTCAAATGTCCCTCACTTTACTGTTACAGAAAGTCGCTGTGCATTGTGACCTATGATTCTCCTCCCCAAAACGTTTGTGGCTTGGGTATCTGTCTCAACGGTTCGGAATAGGGTTGGAAGCGCAGCGAAATGATCTGATCAGTTATTCTTCTGCTTCCTTTTTTGATCCTCTATAGCAATATGAAAACTGACTGGCTACTGAAAAACAGTAGTTCGTGAACCGAGCTATGCAGAGAAGTGCGTACAGTAAGTATTCCGTCACAACAGGAGCGATATCTATGTGCTAAGTTTCAGCAAAGTCTTGAGACCCGCATACCATAAGATAGAATCTATTATTCAAAAGTATCTCGTCCCAGCATTGTCCTTTACGTTTTCGTGTTGTGAGGCGGCGGAGTCAATTGACGTTCGCCTCTTACGAGGCTGCGCGATAGGTTAAGTAGTTGTAACACTTCAGATGGAATCACCATTCACGTGCCACAGACAACTGACATACTTTTGCTCTGATTTTTTTGCGCAAGGAAACGATTCAACAAGTTCAAAGAGCGATATCTCAACTTTCAAATTACCCAGTTATCATTCTCAAATCTCTCCCAAATTTACATTAAATGTCGGGATATTTAACGATAAACGTAACCACAAAAACCGGTGGAAAACCTGCCTACTCGAAGAAAGCTCCATCAAAAAAGGAGAATAAAGATATGCAACAAAAGTGGGAGAACATCAGAACTAAAAAAGGAAAATATCATCGTAGAAGCTATTAGATACAGAAGCCAAGGGAAGAAAACATACAAAGTACTGGAATGAAGATGTACGAAGACTGTTGCATACCTGAAATGATTACAAAACAAGGCAACAGGAAGCAAAGTTGAATACAAGAGACTAACAGAAGTGAAGCAATTCTGCAGGTCAGTTTAACAAGAGATCTGGAACAGATTCATTTCTAAAGTGAAAACGATATTCATGGAAGACTTAGCACACAAATCCCTCACTGTCAGGCAATGATCTCTGTTGTGATAACAACCATCTACGCATCATAGTTCAGGAGATATGACGGGGGTCATAAACAATGACCTGCGTGAAAAACTGCCGCATCATGCATGACGTTTAAATTTATTACTTCTGTGCTACTAACTCTATTCGCAATAACTTTTAAATGTACCACTAAATACACCTACAAAATTATGTCGTGGTACCACGCATAGATGAGGAGATACGTCATGAACACTAAACTGTGAAAAATGCTGCATTGTTCATGACGTTAAATTTATTACTTTTTCGATACTAACTCTATTCGCAACATATTTCGCAGACGGTATCCACATATGTCGCTGAATGTACATTCACAGATACATCCCATTGTACGAGATATGGTTCAAGAGATATGACGTCACAAACACTGAGATGCGAAAAAAAAGCCGCTTCATGAGTGATGATTTTATACATTTCTTCTGTATTACTAAGACACTGCTATAGTGGAGCCAACTGAAGGAAATCCCTGACACCTGACAACGCTTTTGACAGCTTTCAACTGCGGAGCGCAGATGGCGGTAAACGAAAATAATAGACATGAAGAGGTCCTGCCATTGAGATAGTTATGAAATCGCGTTGCAGATACGCGAAACACTTATACACCTCTACATTACACATATTACTCTATATGACTGCTTCATAGTTTCAAAGATGTTTTCGCGAGTACATGAAAATGGAATTGTTTCTATGTTACCCTAAAAACACAGTTCGTTTTTCGTTCCTGTTTCTAATAGAAAATTGCCAAAATGAGTACCCGAGCAATGCCGGGTTTGTCAGCTAGTACACATATAAATTGTAATAAGTCCTCTGCCGCAGTTCTGTTTGTTTGTTAGGGCTAATCCCAGGGACTACGAGAAGTATTTCAACACGGATTTCATAAATAGATAGACTGATTTACGAGGAACATTTGTGCGTACAACTTATATGTGTTTCGTGAAACTTGGCTTGCTTGTGGTGAATTAAAGTCGCACACCACTGTCAAAACGATGCCATTGCCATCTAGCAGTGAACGGCGGAACTCGTTTAAATAGTGATAGCTCGTGGGGCCTGAAGCTGCTGTCGGACGGGTATCACTGTTACATGGCATGGGGTGTCTGTTACGTGCAACACATGCTTTGTACCGATGTTGTGTGGCAACGGATGCTTCATACCGATGTTGCATGATAGAGGATCCTTTATAAGGATGTTGTTTGGCAAAGGGTGCATCATACTAATATTGTGTGAGCCACTTCATAGTGGCGTTATGTTGCGGAGGGTGCTTTGGTTCATAAAGAGATTAAGAAGTAGAAATATAAATGGAGGGTTAATGTCACAAGAATAAATGAAAATAAAATGCCTAAAATAGTAATGAATTATCGGCCAATAGGGTAACATCAGTAGGTACACCAGGAAAGAATTGGCGATGTCAATTGCCAATTTATCGCAGATATCGAGGTGCTGAACAAGTGGGCGAGCAGGCAAACACCTAACATTTGGTGAAGAAGACGAAGAAGAAGAAGAAGAAGGAGAAAAGACATTTGTCAACGTATATTCTGCGTTTACTATCTGGCTGAAACAGCTGAATATAGTGGTATTTCAAAATTAATTATGAATTTGGAGTTTGCATTAACGAAATGAAGGAAATTTTCAGCGACGGGGTTATTAGAGACGGAGCACTGGTTTGGAACATGGGGGGGGGGGGGGGGTGGAGGGGGGGGGTTAAAGTAGGAAGTGGGCCGTGATCCCGTCGAAGGTTGCACCTGTATATTAAGAAATCTGGACGAGGGACAGGAATACGAAAACCAGTAACTCAATCCGTGCGCCATTTCACTTGGACCTGCAAATAATTAATATATGCGATTTCATACAATGAAGGTATTTCACATTGAATAATTTTAGTGATATTTGTGGCAAGTAGAGATGATGCTCAGTCAGTGCTTGTGACAATATGAGTGACAAGGAAGAGCACTAGCGGTTGAGAGAATTCAGAGAATAACATCTGGAATCATCGTAGCGATAATAATGGATTGTATGAGAAACACTGGTTGTACGATATTGAAATTTTGTTGCGGACAGGTTTCCAGATATCAACAGTTGAGATCGCGATCGTGCAAGCCCGTTTCAGGGAGAATGTAACAAGGCAGGAATGTATATGATATTGGCTTACAGTGTGTAGCGCGAGACTTGCGTACACCTCAGTGAGTGTCAGAATGTGGGAACCAGCACATTTTTCTCCTTCGAATGACGTTTTTTGTAGAGTAGTTTTGCAGCAGTTCGATTCGTTATGAAGCAGGCATGACGACAGACACTGAATAAAGTCAAAGACGCAGTTCTAGGATCGTTCTAAGCCACTACAACTCATATGAAAATGGAACGGATATGCTCGGGGAGGTTACACTGGAATCTTTGGTAGAAAGATGACGTTGTCCTCGTGCAACCTTGTTGAATAAATTTAGAGGACTGGCGCTCTAAGAAGACTTGCAATAAGTCTACATTTCATGTAGGGATTATGAGAATAAGATAAAAGTGGTAAGTTGCGTAAAGATCCATTACCCCCGGGCTCACTGCGCTAATGGAAAACACAAAATCGCTAATTATGATACGAAGCACCCTCCGCCACGTACTGTGCAGTGGCTTGTGGAGTATACACACACATTTTCTGCTGGGTATACACACACGTTAAGTCCTTTGTGTGAACCGCGTTGCCTCGCCTGACGGAGGGCACGGCAGCGCGCGACAGATTCGTCGCGACATCGACAGTCAATTGGAACGATCTCTCTGTCGTATGCTTACGCAGCTTGTGGATAGCCGCCGAGACAACTGACCAATTTGTGAGATATATTCTACCAGATACGGACGAGTGCCGTTTGTGGTTTACAGCGGATGCGATATTGTGAGAAAACGTACAAACATTGTTCCCGGAAAAAAAGCCGACGCCTGAAACTATTTAGTCTCAGACTCTGCGTGCAACGTTTTATTGTCATACGCTTCCGATAATTAGTGAAATTGAATGTGCTGTTTTCAGAATTTTTGAGGAGATTTGGTTAGTGGACCATTTATTTCACAACGTATGTCACTGGCAAGAGTGACACTTCGATCTCGTCAGTGTGATTTCCATGGCTACGTTTAATACCAATCAACATTAATTGAAACCATTAAAAATCTAATTGCCAAACGGCTAAAACGTCCACACGGTCGCAGTTAGAGGTGCCTGTCTAACGAATTACAGCGACGATAAAAATTTAATTTCCAGTATTTCATATAGCTATTGACCGAATTTAAAAATTTAGAATTCTGACATAATGAACTCATTAAGAAAATCAAATGGCTCTGAGCACTATGGGACTTGACATCTGAGGTCATCAGTCCCCTAGAACTTAGAACTAGTTAAACCTAACTAACCTAATGACATCACACCCATCCATGCCCGAGGCAGGATTCGAAGCTGCGAGCGTAGCGGTCGCGCGGTTCCAGACTGTAGCGCCTAGAACCGCTAGACCACCCCGGCCGGCTACTCATTAAGAGCTATAACATTACGTCAACGGTTTAATCCTATATTTGCACTATTAGAGTTAGATACTGTGTATATGTCTTGAGGTAGTAAAGTAATCAGACATTTGAAGCTTTCACACGTGGTAATTTGATTCTTTAAAGAGTCGGAAGTGGAAGTGGGAGGAAAGGGATTATTGGTTTGTATATATGGCCTGTGATTTCTACGTACTTCAGTCACCATAATAATCAATAGAAAACTCGGCAGATGACACTATGTGCCACTTTTATTCGTACAATTTTGGACATGATCCAAAAGGACGTAACAGCGCCGAAAAAATTATGTGTATGCTTCACAGTATAATATCTTTGACAGAATTTGCCACATACGACCACCAATAACACACTCATGACGAGACGAAAGAAAGAATAAAGAAGAAAACAATATGAAACGTATCTTATCTTTCTGAGACATTTTCCGCGGCGTGTCATTCACGAAACAATTTTATTAATGTCGTCGCCGATCACTTCATATCCGACGTTATCTCGATGAAATAGCCGATGTCTGACCATTAAACTTATTTACTGTTAAACATCACAACTCCGAGCGCTGCTTGTAGAACCCTGACAAACCTATGAATCAAGTGAATGAATGAAAGTGTTAGATAATAATCGTCCTGCTGATGAAAAGCTTTCGGGTTCCCAGGCTGTCAGGTTAAACTACGACGGAGTGTCATACTCAGCGTCTTCTGATCAGAAGATATTGACACTGTTTCAAACGTCATGGTACTTTAACACTGCCAATCTGCTAAAAACCCAAGTGCTTTGCATCAACTCTACACTACGAGGGAGACTAAATTTACAAATATTCGTCCTGTTGATTGTTTTTACGTTTTCCTTCTGTCAAGCTCATAATTTTCATTCTTTTAATCAGGGAAGGTAGTGTTCATCAGGGGTTGTTAAACAATACAGAACTGGTATCATTTCATAACTTGAAACGTCCCCTTAGAAAAATTAATGAATTACTGTGCTGGTAAACCCCTAACGTTATTTGATTTTCAGGCAGCTGAGCAAAACTCAAGGTACTCAGACATTTCTCTCTTTGCTTAGTCTGATCATCCCTAAACTGACACACAATATTTTTAGCGCAACGTAATCTCATTTTCACTAATCCCTACAAAAGAATGGCCCTGACTATCAATAACCTATACCTATCATGAATCACTTACCTCACAAAAATCTTCCTTACTTGAACTACTGCAATACAGCGAGCGCCAATACTGCCAGCTAAATAAAAGATTCAAACTACTGAAGGCACTAACTACTGATAGGCATAGTTAGCAAATGAAACATTTTGATAGAGAACAAACAATGTATTTACCTTAATAGTGCTCAAAAGTATATATATATATATATATATATATATATATATATATATATATATATATATATATATATATATATATATATATGGCTCTGAGCACTATGGGACTCAACTGCTGTGGTTATCAGTCCCCTAGAACTTAGAACTACTTAAACCTAACTAACCTAAGCACATCACACATATCCATGCTCGAGGCAGGATTCGAACCTGCGTCCGTAGTAGTCGCACTGTTCCGGACTGCGCGCCTAGAACCGCGAGACCACCGCGGCCGGCTGTGGCTGGTTGGCATTGTTGGAATATTCGCTATTGTAGTGTTGGGCAGTTGGATGTGAACAGCGCGTAGCGTTGCACAATTGGAGGTAAGCCGCCAGCAGTGGTGGATGTCGGGAGTGAGGTGGAGGAGTTTTGAGAGCGGATGATGTGGACGTGTGTCCATCAGAGAGAGTAAATTTGTAAGACTGGATGTCATGAACTATACAAAGATGATGTGACTTACCAAAGAAAAGCGCTGGCAGGTCGATAGACACACAAAATTCGAGCTTTCGCAACCGGCGGTTGCTTCGTCAGGAAAGAGGGAAGGAGAGGGAAAGATGAAAGGATGTGGGTTTTAAGGGAGAGGGTAAGGAGTCATTCCAATCCCGGGAGCGGAAAGACTTACCTTAGGGGGAAAAAAAAGATAGGTATACACTCGCGCGCACACACACACACACATATCCATCCGCACATACACCAAAGATGATGTGACTTACCAAACAAAAGGGCTGGCAGGTCGATAGACACACAAACAAACACAAACATACACACAAAATTCGAGCTTTCGCAACTGGCGGTTGCTTCGTCAGGAAAGAGGGAAGGAGAGGGAAAGATGAAAGGAAGTGGGTTTTAAGGGAGAGGGTAAGGAGTCATTCCAATCCCAGGAGCGGTAAGACTTACCTTAGGGGGAAAAAAGGATAGGTATACACTCGCACACACACACATATCCATCGGTACATACACCGAAGATGATGTGACTTACCAAACAAAAGCGCTGGCAGGTCGATAGACACACAGACAAACACAAACATACACACAAAATTGTGTGTACATACAAAATTGGTGTATGTGCAGATGGATATGTGTGTGTGTGCGAGTGTATACCCATTCATTTTTCCCCTTAAGGTAAGTCTTTCTCCTTGCTGCGTTACTTTATAAACTACGTTTTCACCTCACGCCGGATTTTACGTGCGTATTTTACGTGCACAAGTATGTGTTCTAAGTGATATTGTATTATTTTACTTGTACGAGTTTAGTAGAGTTCTACATCTACATCATACTCCGCAAGTCACCTAATGGTGTGTGGCGGAGGATACTTGTGGTACCACTGACTGACCCTCCCTACCCCGTTACACTCGCGGAAGTCGCGTAGGAAGGACTATCGGTAAGCTTCATTGCCTCAAATTTCTCGAATTCTCTCGCAATCGGTCATTACGCGAGATGTATATGGAAGGAAGGAATATGTTGTCCGATTCTTCCCGGGACGTACTCTCTCGAAATCTAAATAATAAACCTCCCCATAATGCATTTTACTGAAAAAGTTTTGTGTGCGTCGGTTGTTGATCATGGTCAAATAAATGAAATGAAATAAATTTTTAGTAGGCCTATTACTGATGTGTTCTCGATATCTTTTCAACGAGAAAAATAAAACTTTGTCAGTGACGGCACAAGATTCAGAATATCAGTTGAACGGAACTGGAAGTTACTTGAAAATACACTCCTGGAAATTGAAATAAGAACACCGTGAATTCATTGTCCCAGGAAGGGGAAACTTTATTGACACATTCCTGGGATCAGATACATCACATGATCACACTGCCAGAACCACAGGCACATAGACACAGGCAACAGAGCATGCACAATGTCGGCACTAGTACAGTGTATATCCACCTTTCGCAGCAATGCAGGCTGCTATTCTCCCATGGAGACGATCGTAGAGATGCTGGATGTAGTCCTGTGGAACGGCTTGCCATGCCATTTCCACCTGGCGCCTCAGTTGGACCAGCGTTCGTGCTGGACGTGCAGCAGAGGTGTACGGCCAGTGTAGGAGATCGCTCCCCACACCATGATGCCGGGTGTTGGCCCTGTGTGCCTCGGTCGTATGCAGTCCTGATTGTGGCGCTCACCTGCACGGCGCCAAACACGCATACGACCATCATTGGCACCAAGGCAGAAGCGACTTTCATCGCTGAAGACGACACGTCTCCATTCGTCCCTCCATTCACGCCTGTCGCGACACCACTGGAGGCGGGCTGCACGATGTTGGGGCGTGAGCGGAAGACGGCCTAACGGTGTGCGGGACCGTAGCCCAGCTTCATGGAGACGGTTGCGAATGGTCCTCGCCGATACCCCAGTGTCCCTAATTTGCTGGGAAGTGGCGGTGCGGTCCCCTACGGCACTGCGTAGGATCCTACGGTCTTGGCGTGCATCCGTGCGTCGTTGCGGTCCGGTCCCAAGTCGACGGGAACGTGCACCTTCCGCCGACCACTGGCGACAACATCGATGTACTGTGGAGACCTCACGCCCCATGTGTTGAGCAATTCGGCGGTACGTCCACCCGGCCTCCCGCATGCCCACTATACGCCCTCGCTCAAAGTCCGTCAGCTGCACATACGGTTCACGTCCACGCTGTCGCGGCATGATACCAGTGTTAAAGACTGCGATGGAGCTCCGTATGCCACGGCAAACTGGCTGACACTGACGCCGGCGGTGCACAAATGTTGCGCAGCTAGCGCCATTCGACGGCCAACACCGCGGTTCCTGGTGTGTCCGCTGTGCCGTGCGTGTGATCATTGCTTGTACAGCCCTCTCGCAGTGTCCGGAGCAAGTATGGTGGGTCTGACACACCGGTGTCAATGTGTTTTTTTTTTTCATTTCCAGGAGTGTATATTATAAGATGAATATTTGCAAAAATGGAACCATGGTAACTGAGTGCGGTCGACAAAAGTTAGACGTTGGTGACAGAATTAGATTCAGAAGTCAAGCACTAAAATTAGTAGCTGAGATTTTCCATTTGGGCAGCAAAACAGGTTCAAATGGCTCTAAGCACTATGGGACTTAACATCTGTGGTCATCAGTCCCCTAGAACTTAGAACTACTTAAACCTAACTAACCTAAGGATATCACACACATCCATACCCGAGGCAGGATTCGAACCTGCGACCGTAGCAGTCTCGCGGTTCCGGACTGAGCGCCTAGAACCGCGAGACCACCGCGGCCGGCGCAAAACAGGTGATGATGGCCCTATTATAGACAATATGAAGCGCAGACTGGTAAAAAGCACGAAAATTATTTCTAAAAAAGAAATTTTGTAACATCGAATACCAAATGAGTGTTAGAAAACCTTTTCTGAAGGTATTTATCTTGTAAGTAGCCTTTTACGGAAGTGAAATGAGGACTGGAACGGTACAAACAAGAGGAGAAGCTTTTGAAAAGTAGTAATACACAATCATGCTGAAGTTACGTAGGCATACCGGATAAGTAACGAAGTAGTAATGTATTGGAATGGAGAATAAAGCTTTATGGCACAAATTAAGTAAAATTAGGGATTGACTGATGTGATAATAAATTCTGAGGCATGAAGGAATATTTAATTTAGTAATGGAGTAGAGTAAAGGCAGTGAGTAAAAATTGTAGAGGAAGACCAAGATTTGGCTACAGTAAGCTGGTTCATGGACGTGGAGGTTGCAGTAGATATGAAAAGTGGGATGCAGAGGTACTGAGGAATGATGAGGCGCGTTTGAAGTTCGCTAAGGATGTGGATACTGCAATAAGGAATACTACATTAGGCAATTCAGATGAACAGGAGTAGACGTCTCTAAAAAGAACAGATGTTGGACAGACAAACATAGGTACAAGGAAGGTAACTGCAGAGGAACCTTAGATAAGAGGAGAAACGCTTCGATTGATCGACAAAAGAAAGAAGTACAAAAACTTAAGAATGAAGTAAATAGGAAGTGCAGGGTAGCAAAGACGAAATGGCTGCAGGAAAAGTGTGAAGAAGTATAAAAGAAATGATTCGTTTGTTATAATTCGCGGCGTTCTAATGGCACAGCGGTACGTCGACGGTATTCTACGCACGATTTTGTCACCCTCCATGGCAAGCCATCTTGGGCTTACATTTCAGCACGATAATGGAAGCCCACACACAGGGCGAGAGTTCCTACTGGTTGTCCTCGTGCTTGCGAAATCCTACATTGGCCAGCAAAGTCGCCGGATCTCTCCCCAGTTGAGAACAAATGGTTCAAATGGCTCTGAGCACTATGGGACTTAACATCTGAGGTTATCAGTCCCCTAGAACTGAGAACTACTTAAACCTAACTAACCTAAGGACATCACACACCTCCATGCCTGAGACAGGATTCGAACCTGCGACCGTAGCAGTCGCGCGGTTCCGGACTGAAGCGCCAGTTGAGAACGTTTGGAGTATTTTGGGCCCAAGATGGGTTCTCTTCAGTCTCACAAAATGCAGGACCAACTAAAGAAGTCGGATTTCAGTGTCGAGGATACGGTATGAGTACGAAAAAGAGATGATCGGTGCCTGCTTATTGCAGTATGGTTTCGTAAAATTCGAGAGGAAGGTGAGTCTACATTGAATACGTCGCGAAAAATACCCGTTATAGCTCTTATTAATCGGATATTCTCCACAGGAAATAGTAACAAGAAAAGAATGCACGTTACTCCTTTTTGTAAAATGCCTAAATGAATAGATGCGAAGAATTACAAACCAATTATCCCAAATTTAGCCAATTTTAGGATTCTAGATCGTATTCATAGGTTGCATAGCGTTCCCTCTCTTCTGGAGGAAAATGAGCGTATCTTGAAGAATCGGCATAGTTTCATGAAAACCACTGAGGTGACCACAGCCCGCTTTCGTCAAACATGAGACAACTCTGATATTAGATCAGACAGAGTCCACTTCCTAGATTTCTACACCGATATATGTATTTCATAGTCAGAGGTATCAGAACGACTTTCGCTTACAAATTTGGACTCTGTCGTTTCCGGACCAGAGTCCCTTACCTCAGATTGATACATTTATCCTTCTTCACCATCCCTGAAAGTTTGTAATATCATTACGGAATCACCCGACATAGTGGCTTGAAACATGTTTGACTAATAGAATCCAATACGTTATGCTAGTCAAAGAACACTCTACGGAAAGAAAAGTTGCCCTTGAATAATTTGCAAGAAAACGTAATACTAATTATTAGCCTTACCAGTATACACTCTAACACAAAAAAGCGCGCACTACGAAGGAATAATCCAAATGGAACGTAAATCGTTGGATGTGATGTACATGTACAGACAAACAAATGTTTACAATTACAGAGAAAATGGACGATTCATTCAATAGAAAGTGCTTCCAAATCGAGTAAGTTTATAATCCGTTGGCCCATCTCTGGCTCTTATGGAAGCAATTATTGGGCTTGACATTCATTGGCAGAGTTTTTGGGTGTCCTCTTGAGGAATATAATGCAATATTATATCCTAACAGCACGTTAGATCGTTAGAATTCCGAGATGGTTGGAGCGCCCTGCCCATAATACTCCAAATGTTCTCAGTTGGGGAGAGATATGACGACCGTGCTGGCCAAGATAGGATTTAGCAAGCACAAAGACAAGTAGAAGAAACTCTCGTCATGTGCTGGCGCGTATTGTCTTGCTGAAATATGAGCCCAGAATGGTTTGCCATGAAGGGCAACAAAAAGTGGCGTAAAATATCGCGAATGAAAAAGAAAGGTTGCTGCTGTGAACAGAAACTGCACCCCAGACCATCACTCCTGGTTATTGGGCCGTATGGTGGGCGATAGCCAGGCTGGTATCCCACCGCTATCCGGGGCGTCTCCAGACACGTCTTGAGCCTGGAGTGTGATTGACTGGCGTGGAGTTGTCCTCAGTTATGAGTCCCGTTTCGAATTGAGGCCCGACGACCAGTGAAGAATTGCCTGGGGGGGGGGGGGGGGCATGCAGCGGTTCGATACCAACCTGACTGTCGCCCGTCACACTGCCCGACAACCAGGTCTGATGGTCTGGGGTGCCATTTCTCTCCGTAGCAAGATCCTTTTTGTTGTTATCCGCGGCACCCTTACAGCACAGCGAGACAAAATTCTAAGCCCTTCATGGCACGTCATCTTGGGTTTATATTTCACCAAGATAATGCCAGCCCGCACATGGCGAGACTTTCTACTGCTGTTCTTCGTGCTTGTCAAACCTCAGCTTGGCCAGCAATGTCGCCAGACCTCTCTTCAACTGAGAATGTTTGAAAGCTTCATGGGCGGGGCTCTCCAACCATCTCAGGATTTCGACGATCTAACGCGCCAAATGGACAGAATTTGTCGTGATAGCCATCATGAGGACATTCAGCAGTTCTCTCAATCAATACCAAGCTAAATAACTGCTTCCATAAGGGCCAGAAGTTGACCAACTCGTTATTGACTTGCTTAGTTCAAATGGTTCAAATAGCTCTGAGCACTATGGGACTTAACTTCTGAGGTCATCAGTCCCCTAGAACTTAGAACTACTTAAACCTAACTAACCTAAGGACATCACACACATCCATGCCCGAGGCAGGATTCGAACCTGCGACCGTAGCAGCAGGACGGTTCCAGACTGAAGCGCCAAGAACCGCTCGGCCACTGTGGCCTCAACTTACTTAGTTTGTGACTCCATTTTTCTTCAACAAAACATATAATTTTTCTGAAACTGTAATCATTTGTTTGTGTATGTGCGTCATATCTACCGATTTCTGCCCCATTTGGATAATTCTTTCATGGTGCAAGCTAGCCCATGCTGATGGCAGTTCTTCGTCTGCCAAACGACTAAAAATTCGTAACCACCGTATCCAAGAGGTTCCACTTTTATCAATAGCGCAAGGAAATCTGACATTGAACAGTAGCCCCTGTGTGGATCACTCCTCAGTTGGCTAATTAGACATTAAATTAATTTAAGTACATCAAACCCACAACAAAACAAATGACATCATAGTGAATGAGAATGGGTGTCGTTGAAAAATTAATAACAAGGACCTACAGCATCACAAAGAGATTTATTAACTAATATCAAGGTGAAGAGAAAACAAACATACAAACAGAAGCTTCAGCTGTGTAACATTTCATTAACATGAACTCAGGCTGATCGGCAATGGACTTGTGGAGCCTAACTGGAATTTACGTGTAAATGAGACCAATCTAGGCAAGCACAAGCTGCTGCATCGTTCCACTGATTGGTCTCTCACATGAAGATACACTTAAGCATGCAATGGACACTGGGAGTAACTACTGCGAGTACAAGGCTGCTATGAAAAAAGATGGTCACGAAAATGATTGATATGCTTCTGAACTTGCCGAAGCTGCGCAACGTTACTGATATAGCCGTGAAAGACGAGACACTGTCGGGGTGCGGCCGCTGCCGAAGCGTCGAAAATGGTTCAGATGGCTCTGAGCTTTCTGAACAACATGCCGGAGAGCTGGTATCAGATGGGCATACAAAAACTGCCACAGCGTCTACAAAAACGCGACAGAAATGGTGATTATTTCGAAAAATAGCTAAATGTTCAAGCTGTAAACTGATGTAAACCATTGTAGAAACAAACAGGTCTATGTACATATAAAAAGTAGGAGACCTTACTTTTGGGATTACTCTCATAGCATCGAAGTTGCACAGCCGGCCTTTCGCTGGTCTTGGTAATGGCGCCGTGCGGAGTGCATGCGTGTGTCAGCGCCATTGCCGATGCCGGAAACTGCTGCATCGGCGTCCGGTCGCCCAGCCTTGCGGACATAGCACTCCTATTCACGCCACGGCTTAGTGGCCGCTGCGTTTGTGGCTGCGCCAGTAGCCCAGAACACGGCTGACTGTTCCCTCAAGAGCAACTCACGGACCCTTTGTAGAGTGCCGAAGGGAAACAGCCGTTCGCCGTCATTGTAGTGAGCTCTAACAACTCTGGCCGTCCGCCCAGGGCAGTTCGTTCAGTGACCACAGACAGCACTGCATCCGGGAGGCCACACAAATCCAGACATTTTATGTTTCGACTAGGTGACCAAATAGAGGACCACAATGAGGCTCCTTTTAGACTCTCTCAGGTAGCGATAATGCTATCTCACATGGGTACACACCATCTGCGTGTCCCCCCACAATGGTCAACAAATCGCTCTTCACACCCCATATACACCCCGCCGGGACTGGTAACAGCACTAAACGAGAACATGACTAACACACTCTGATGGGCCGGTCGCTGTGGCCGAGCTGTTCTAGGAACTTCAGTCGGAACCACGCTGCTGCTATGGTCGCAGGTTCGATTCCTGCCTCGGCCATCGATGTGTATGATGTCCTTGGTTAGTTAGATTTAAGTAGTTCTAAGTCCAGGGGACTGATGACCTCAGATGTTAAGTCCCATAGTGCTTGGAGCCATTTGAACCACTCTGATGGCCTTTCCATGTGTCACAGAGAATTAGTTCTAATCATTTGCATAATCAAACAAAGTTACATTGACATCTTACCACGTCTTCTATGTGCTTCACTTTCTTGTCAGGCAGTGTATAATTTTCTAGTTTTTAAGCAGACATCCTCTGCTTCAGTTGGAACATTATCTGACGATTTCTCTCTCTCTCTCTCTCTCTCTCTCTCTCTCTCTTTTTTTTTTTTTTTTTTTTTTTTTTTTTTTTTTTTTTTTAAATGGCTCTGCGGGCTATGGGACTTAACTGCTGAGGTCATCAGTCCCATAGAACTTAGAACTACTTAAACCTAACTAACCTAAGGACATCACACACATCCGTGCCCGAGGCAGGATTCGAACCTGCGTCTGTAACTGTCGCGCGGCTCAAGATTGTAGCGCCTAGAACCGCTCGGCCACTCCGGCCGGCTGAGGATTTCTTTCATTTACTATAGTAAGGAAGTTAGATTTAAGAAAAAAAACACTGAATGGTTATGGTTATCAAATTTATTATACGCTCCTCTTCAGGTTGTCTGAGTGTTTGCCTAGTCAGGGTGGAACACGCATATGTCAGCCCGTGAAGAAAAGGTAAGATGTATTAGAGTTTAACGTCCGAACCACGACGCTGTTGTTAGAGACGGGTACAATGAAGTAAGAGACCAGTATGAGGAAAACGACTGACTCTGCTTCCGCCCTTGCTTTAATCTATTTAGCAAAACCACGGAAAACAAATTTGAATTGCTGTCCAGGGATTTGAACCCCATTTCTCCCAAGTGCCGACCAGTGTCTTAGTCACAGAGCCAGTTTGCTCAGGAAGCCTCTTCCACCAAAATGAGACAGCCATGCGTCTAAGACAAGTTTTTACAACAAAAAAACTAATGGTGAAGTTTATGATCATAATCGTACTTGGTGTACTTGTTTTTTTTGCAAATAATATACCTTTTTCAGTACATTAAATACATTCACTGATTTGAGACTACCTGGCAGAAAAAATTGCGTGTGTCATTTCAGGACTCGAACCCCAAATCTTTGCCATTCCAGCATTGACCGGCATATTCTCTGCCACCTGAAATGTAGGCGCATCTCAGAGTCAAAATTAATTCTGCAATCAATTTCCGTATTTTTAAAACCAGTAATATAACGTGTGGACAGCAAAGCCATACATTGTCGGTCGGCCTCTATCTCGTGCCATTTATCATGGAAAATGGAATATTTCCCATTTAACTTGTATCTTTCACCATGGAACATGGGGTATTTACAAATTAACTTACAATGTGCCCCTCGAGTACGAGGTCGCAAGTTCAATCTCATTTGTAAATAAGTAAGGCTCATTTGGAAATGCTGTGTTAACAACTACGACAGGAAAAATGTTAGCTGCTAAAGACTCACCAAGTGCTTCAGGAGGGCGTTAGAAAGTGTGTGTCCGGGAGAGGCAGAGATCAACATTCTATGGGATGTACGTATTTCACTTCACAAAATGGACAATGTCGACATTCGACAAATGCTCAAAACAAAACATTAATTTCCACCATGAACATCGAATGAAAAATGTTTAGCCACAGTGGTCACGAAGTTTCGCACCATTAAGATCGAGTAGAGATTAGATTAGATTAATACTTGTTCCATAGATCATGAATACGACACTTCGTAATGATGTGGAACGTGTCAGGTTAATAAAAGATGTCTGTACAAGAAATTACATTACACAAAATACTGCATGACACTAATGATTAAGTTTTTTTTTTTTTTTATATCTAAAAATTCAGCCAATGAGTAGAACGAGTTGTCATCTAGAAATTCTTTTAATTTATTTTTAAATGTTAGTTGGCTATCTGTCAGGCTTTTGACGCTGTTTGGTAGGTGCCCAAAGACTTTTGTGGCAGCATAATTTACCCCTTTCTATGCCAAAGTCAGATTTAACCCTGCATAGTGAAGATCATCCTTTCTCCTGGTGTTATAGGTATGCACACTGCTATTACTTTTGAATTGGGTTGGATTATTATCAACAAATTTCATAAGGGAATATATATACTGTGAGGTTACTGTGAGGATCCCTAGATCCTTAAATAGATGTCTGCAGGATGACCGTGGGTGGGCTCCAGCAATTATTCTGATTACACGTTTTTGTGCAATGAATACTTTTCTACTCAACGATGAATTACCCCAGAATATGATGCCATACGAAAGCAGTGAATGAAAGTAGGCATAGTAAGCTAATTTACTGAGATTCTTATCACCAAAATTTGCAATAACCCTAATAGCATACGTAGCTGAACTCAGACGTTTCAGCAGACCATCAATGTGTTGCTTCCAGTTTAACCTCTCATCAATGGACACACCTAAAAATTTTGAAAATTCTACCTTAGCTACAGACTTCTGTTCAAATTCTATATTTATTACTGGAGTTGTGCCATTTACTGTACGGAACTGTATATACTGTGTTTTATCAAAATTTAAAGAGAGTCCGTTTGCTGAGAACCACTTAATAATTTTGTGAAAAACATCATTTACAATTACATCACTTAGTTCTTGGTTTTTGGATGTTATTACTATACTTGTATCATCAGCAAAAAGAACTAACTTTGCATCTTCATCAATGTGGAATGGTAAGTCATTAATGTATATCAAGAACAGTAAAGGACCTAAGACCGAACCCTGTGGGACCCCGTGCTTGATAGCACCCCAGTTTGAGGAATCAGCTGTTTTTTTAACATTACACGAACCACTTATTTCAACTTTCTGCATTCTTCCAGTTAAGTATGAATTAAACCATTTGTGCACTGCCCCACTCAAACCATAATGATTTAGCTTATCTAAAAGAATTCCATGATTTACACAATCAAAGGCCTTTGAGAGATCACAAAAAATACCAATGGGTGATGTACGGTTATTCAGAGCATTTAATATTTGATCAGTGAAAGCATATATAGCATTTTCTGTTGAAAAGCCTTTCTGAAAACCAAACTGACATTTTGTTAGTACTTTATTTTTACAAATATGGGAGGCTACTCTTGAATACATTACTTTCTCAAAAATTTTTGATAGAGCTGTCAGAAGAGAGATTGGGTGGTAGTTGTTGACATCCGACGTATCCCCCTTTTTATGCAATGGTTTTAGAATGGCATATTTCAGTCTGTCAGGGAAAACACCCTGCTCCAAAGAGCTATTACATACGTGGCTGAGAATCCTACTTATCTGTGGGGAACAAGCTTTAAGTACTTTGCTGGAAATGCCATCAATTCCGTAAGAGCTTTTACTTTTCAGTGAGTTTATTATTTTACTGATTTCAGAGGGAGAGGTTGGTGGAATTACAGTTGTTTCAAACTGCGCAGGTATGGCCTCTTCTATTAATAGCCTTGCCTCTTCTAGTGAAGATCTAGATCCTATTTTCTCCACAACATTTAAAAAATGATTATTCAAAATATTTTCAATTTCTGATTGTTTGTTAGTGCACTTGTCATTCAGTTTTATTGCACTAAAGTCTTCCTGTGCTCTTGGTTGCCCTGTTTCCCTTTCAATAATATTCCAAATTGCTTTAATTTTATTATCAGAGTTACTGATCTCAGACATGATACACATGCTTCTGGACTTCTGGAGTGCGAACTCGTTGCGAATTACAAACGTTGTAGGATACTCAGCTAGGTACCCACTCTTAAGGAATGCATATAGAACCATATAGGTGTAACGGGGTGATGAAAAGTGATGGAATGTGATGGCATCCAACCGAATGCGAAACAGTCTGTTGTGGAGCTTATCGTGAAACTGGCCATCCTTTAAGTCGTAGCAGGGTATAGTGCGATGATATGGTATATAGGCACGAAAAAAAGACAGACATCCAGAAGATGAATTTGTCCAGTTGTTCCAGGTGGTATGAACTGCAATATCATAAACTTTCCAGGAAGGACTGTTTGCTCTCAAGGAGTACGATTTTTATACGCAGACCAGGAATCAAACAACACCAAGTTATTTTGAACTGCTATTGGACAAAAGTAGTGGTCATACCATAGCTGCACTTATCTTTCGCCCATTTTTCCACTCTCGCTTGCTGTGACGTAAATATTCCATATTGTCCTTGCAACGACACGCACACGAGTAAGAATTGTAGAGGCAGAACACCTTCAATTTCTCGCAGCACAATAAATAACTTTCCAGCCAATTTACCGTCCAGATTAACAGTAGGCATAATTGTATACAAGTACCTTAAGGCACTGATGTAAGTCGATCTTTATACAAATCTCTTATTACCTAACGATGGGATAAGACGTTTATCTCACCTACCAATTTTTGGGCCGTTTCCGCAGCTTGCTGTGCATTTTCAAGTTGACACTTTGTTTGAAATCTGTTATCTTGTCTTCAAATTCTGAAACACTGTTTAAGAACCATCCACTGCTTCGTTTGAAATCACTGTAATCTATGCCGCGCAGTTTGGTGTGCATAACGTAGCAAAAAATGGCTCTGGTACTATGGGACTTAACATCTGAGGTCATCAGTCCCCTAGAACTTACAACTACTTAAACCTAACTAACCTAAGGACACCACACACATCCATGGTCCAGGCAGGATTCGAACCTGCGACCGTAGCGATCACGCGGTTCCAGACTGAAGCGCCTAGAACCGCACGGCCACCGTGGCTGGCCATAACGTAGCAGGTCACTGTCATGTATATCCTGTAACTGAACATCTGTAGTTTTTCTTATGCACTACATAGCCATAATGCTGCGGACTTATCCGAAATATGTTCATAATTGGTTTTTTTACTGTGCTCCGCATGATATTCCACGTATGTAATTATGTTTAGTGCCCTCTCCTTGCACACCGATTATCATTTACTGCGTTTCACTGCAGACAGGATTTGAGGCTCCCTGTCCGACAAGAATGATGAACTACATGGTTCGCCACTTGTTTAAATATCATTTTCACTTGTTAATCACGAATCGTCATCATTGTACTCCTCATGTACATTACCGGCACGGTCGAGCATATAGACACCAGACATTCCACTGACTCATCTTGTAGAACCGCTAATAGTAATTCATCTGTCACTACTTTCTCTCTCTGCGAATTTCCTTGGGATCCTTTCTGACGGAACGTCAACTTCGGAAATTGTTGTTGTAGATATAAACTAATGTTTGCTTTGTTTATCGTTGCCGTTGCTCAGTTTTGTGTCAACACCACTAGCACTGTAACATCGTTGTGAGTTACTCGTAAACTAAGATGTTCAACTACGCTCCGTTACCTCATGCTACGCTCACCATTCGATACCTCCAGTCGCGTCCCCTTTTGCCATTAGCAGCCAATATTGTGGTTGCATGGTAGACAATGTGTGGGACGTCGAATGCCTTAAACATCATTGGCCATTTGCGATCTCGCACTCAAAGGGCTTCCTGTGAATATCCGCAATGTCTTAACAATTTTGCGTGTCTTGAAAATGTAAATTTGTATAAGCTTCCAGTAGCTTCAAATTCAAAATATATTGTTTTTCGTTAATGCTTCTGCTTATTTCATTTTCGCTTACTGATGATTTGTGTGTAGTAAAGTAATAATTTAACAGATAGAGGTCTAAATGCAGTGCTGATAAGACTTTCCTTTTAAATTTCAATAGAATATTTTTTCCTAGGTCCATTACCATGGAACATGTTTTCACATTTTGAAAGACGTTAATTTTCCACGGTAATTTCTGTAATTTCAAAAAAAGACTGCAGGACATAAAAGGTGCATGTCATGAAAGTGAATAGAATAAGAAAATATATTAACCTTCTATTACAGAACAGACTAGAGACGAAAGTCTGAAAATTGTCGCAAGTACAACACTCTCCCCTGCTTAGGGTGTGCATAGGAAATTTCTTCGCTATGCACGTAGTACTAGTATAGTGTCCCTAACGGGCAGTCATATCGCAAAAGACGAACAGGGGAATTGACTTACTGTCCAAGAAATAGTTGTTCAGTCATAAAGCATTAGCAAACATAGACGAGATTTATCGTTATTAACTGCTGTGAAAGACTAATTTCTGGGATAACCTTGTTCATAATTATCGAATTACGAAATGACTACAGTTCCTCAAAATCAGGATGAAAATGTAGATCAGCTCTACTTTCTGTTAATTGTGGAATCCTCTTTACGCACCCTGTAAATTAGGGCTCTGTAAGAACTGTACGCTGACCGAACTGAGGTCGGCCGCCTGCAATCTAACTCGAGACGTCCTCTGTTGTCTGAAGGCGGCGAAGAATTCCACCACGACGGGGCAGAACGGAAACCAACATCCGTTTCCGACAGGAATCTAAGAGATTTCCTCGAGTCTCATCAGGTTTAAGTAACAGTCAATGCTTGGGATGTATTCTTCACCAACACCTGAAATGTCTGCTTCCATTCGTATTATGCATGAGTAGCAATTTTTTCCAAACATAGAATTCTCAGTGTCACGCTCACATGTCCTTATTCTGGTTGAAACCGAAAGAAAGATTCAGAAATAAAAATCTAGACGCAGAAATGAAATAGATTTTCAGAATTTACTTAATCCTCTGACGAAATTTCTATATGTAACGGAAGTAACATTTTGCGTAAACGATAACGGGACAAATGACACAAAACCACTTGTCTTTACCAAGAGAACACGAAATTGGATTTTTATACAAAATG